>NC_137881.1:19445711-19695711 GCF_963924005.1 Protomyctophum bolini | reverse complement strand
TGAGCACAGATCTCCGGAAGCCTGGATTGCCTCCCCAGGGCTCGCAAACTTTGGAAATTCATCATAGCCAATCGGAAATCGAAATGATACAGTATCTTCATATACATGACGGAACAATTTGTCTGTACAACCTGGGTTCAAGAGTTATAGGCCAAAACGTGAAGTGGCGGCCTGTTATATCGCCACAATGAGAGGCCGATTTGAAAAAATATGGTGTGTAGAGGATTAATCCAGGCAGGCATGGATACATGTATGCTTGTGGCAAAAACAAACAAAGCAACCTACAGGTGTGCATCTTCACCTTTCACTTGACACGTCTGGCAGGTGTGGTGGTGTTTCAGCTCAACTTTGTTTTGGCATTTGCAGTACCCTCTGGTGGACACATTGCTGACAGAGTGACATACATCATATGTTTCCCAAACTTTTTCATGTCAAGGATCCCCAAATTGACACTAATTAGCCCGTGGGTCCCCAATTTGAAGAGATATGCCAGGGACCCCCATACGAGAAGATTTTTACGGATCTAGCAGTGGATCAACCCGTTTAATTTCAAGGACCCCCAGTTTGACATGCATTGACCCCCATTTAATGGCATTTCTATCTCTGAGACCCCAATTTATATTGTAAAATCAATGTTAATTTAACTCTGAGAGTGTACAAATGGAACAGAGTTACAGACCCATGAGGGTCCATTTGTTTCCAAACTATCATTTAGCTGTGGACCCCCTGGAACACCCTCAAGGACCCCTGGGGGTCCCTAGACCCCACTTTGAGAACCACTGACATGTATATAACATTATAGAAAAAAAGAGTGTACAAAGGTCATTCTCTGCATGGGTCTTTTAAAAGCCTGAGGGGCACTATCAGAAGTTTAAGTTGCAACACAGAGTTTGAGAGAGAGAGAGAGAGAGAGAGAGAGAGAGAGAGAGAGGGGGTATTTTCTCTCTTCTGCTATAATTTGACAGCAAAGCAGTCTGGGAACCCAAAAGGCTCCTGGTTCGATCCCTGCACCCCTAACTGCCCACGAGGAGGTTGGTGCCTTCCATAGTATAGCCTCCACCGTCACTCTGTGTTTGTGCGTGTGTGTGTGCGCGCGTGTGTGTATGAATGTAACGCCCATTAAAAACAGAAAAGGCGTTTTATAGTATGGGGTAATATAACAAGTGACACTGATAACATTGCTTGACTTAAGTCTGTTAACAATGGATGACCCTGGCAGCTATAGGAATTAAAGCTCTTGATAAAACTGTCAAGGTATGGCTAATTTATACTTTATAAAAAAAAATACAATAGATTTTTTTAAACCATATATACTTTTGTGCCATACCCAAGTACAGTTACCTCCTGTAGGTGATTTCTATACTTCAGAGATGGTCCACACTGCATTCAGTGCCAGATGCCAGTTCAGAGCCCCATGGAGTCCAGAAGCCACAAGTACATGTTGGTTTTCCTTCTCCCCTGTCGTCCTTCCTCAGCCCCCCCTCTGCCAAACCACTCCATCCGATACGTCCACCTTCTGTCCAGATGATTCATTCTAAAGAAACACTGCAACAAAGAGCCAGAGCAATGTAAAACAGCCTATACTTTCACAACCGCATGCAAGCAAGTGCACACAGACACAAACACATACAGTACACACAGACACGCACACACACATACACACATGCACGCACACACACACGCTTGCGCACACGCACTCACAAAATACAAACCCACACGGACAGCCTATTAAAAGGAAAATGCACATGCCCACAGATGCATTCCAACAGAACCAAACATAGGCAGTCACGTATTTACTTACACAGTATCAAATCAACTACAGTGCCACTGTGTGTGTGCGCATGCGTGCGTGCGTGCGTGTGTGCGTGCGTGAGTGCACACACACACACACACACACACAATCCAAATTAAACATGGTGGTGCTCAGTCACCACCACACTGCACATCATTCCATCCCCATACGCACGCTTGCTCACACGAGCGTGTGCTCACACGTGCACGTGCTCACACAGTCTCTCACGCACACACACACACGCACACGCACACGCACACACACACACACACACACACACACACACTTCTGCTCTGAAGCCCAACGGCAACACCGTTGCTGCCACCGCAGTCCCCGGCTCTATTCCAGAGCAGACCAGAGCGATGACATCATTCCTCTCCGTACCCCCCCCAGCCTCCTCCCTAAACAAAGGGCCACGTTCCAGCACCAACCATCCAAACCCTCTGCATAATGACAGGGTAAGCCTAAGTGATGCCAGGGGCCAGGAGAGCAGGAGACGGTACTCTGGTCTGGAATGCTGCCCGTCCAGGATTCCACACTGAAAAAGAAATGGGCTTCGTTTTGAATGGAAGCAGGAGAGACGGATGAGTGGAGGATGGATATGGTTGGAGGGATGGATGGATGCATATACAGTACATGGACAGAGAGAGGAAGAGGACACAAAGTAAGCTCATAGCCCAAGGGGGAGAGATCATTTGTAACTCAGGTGGGGTGTCATTATTCTTTCATCTTGAAAGCGTGACTTCTTAGGTAGATGGTGTCCAGTAGCAGGAGAATAGCTGTCAGACAGAATAGGATGAGTGTTATATGCATGCAATTCAATCCTGCGTTATTTCTTCGCGTGTTCCTTTGGAGCACATTTCCGACATTAGAGCAGGCCGGCAGTGTTTAGTCCTGCGGTTATACGTTTTGGGTCGTACACATGACATGACCCAGGTTTATGCTTTCACCAACACTCCATTGCATTTTGCAAGTGTAATAAAGGCAATAATGGCACATGTTAATTAACAAAAATAAGTATAAAACGGTGCCCAAAACTAGAACGTACATAATGATTCAACAAATTTATATAAATACACCATACTACACAAAATTATGCCAGCATCTTAATTTAAATCCTAAAATCCCTTTCATGGGCTCTCCTAAAAGTCTTTGCTATGTACGGTATATATACTTTATGAAAAATAAAAAAATTGAAATGCGTCACACTGAGTGACTAAATGTGTGGCAAACCTACTTTTATCCACTGTTGGACATTGTTTTGCTGCATATTTTTGCCAGAACCTAAAACAGTTGCAGCTGCGCACAAGACGCCGTAGTCTTATTGAATCACTTTAATATCCCCACTAGACTGTCCAAAGGGACTCAAAAACTTTAATAGAAAATACAAGATATGTCAATTGGATTTATACAAGATTCTCTTCATAGGGTTCCTTAAGAAAGTTTGACTTTGTGGTATGAAAATGAAATGAAAAGACAGAATAGACGGAGCACCCTGTAATCCCGTATACCCAGACATATGAATACAGGTTTACTGGTCATGCTAATTCGTAGGCCTGTCCAGTTGCTCCAAATCTGCACTAACGCTCAGTGCGTTCCAGGTCCCTGTTTGATACTAGCCACATGTGAGGCTCCCTGCCTGGTGCTGCGTTGTAAACCTGTCATTGTACTGGATCAGTTCCCAGAGGATGTCCTTAAAACCAGACACACACGCACCCCGCACACACACACACACACACACACACACGCACGCACGTGCGCATGCACGCACACGCCTCTCTCCGTCCTCCTCCCTGGCAGAGAAGAGGCCCAAGAGCGGACAGCCTGTGTTCCGTCAAGCCGTCCAAAATTCCATGACTTTCCCAGAATTCCCGACCCGAGCCAAGTTATATATTCTGCTGTCATCCACTCTGTTCCTAATGAAAACCCACGAGGAACACAGAGCCAGTGTGCGCGCACGAGCGCGCGT
This sequence comes from Protomyctophum bolini, assembly GCF_963924005.1. NCBI lineage: Eukaryota > Metazoa > Chordata > Actinopteri > Myctophiformes > Myctophidae > Protomyctophum > Protomyctophum bolini. The sequence continues at coordinate 19,691,950 of NC_137881.1, read as the reverse complement.
GTATGTCCGCACACGCAAGTTGCACGCGTGCACACTCGCAGCATCCGAGATGGAAATAGACACCATAAGTATGATTCATCATACCCTGTCCTCAAAGTTAGACATATATTAAGCCGTTTCATTCTGTCTTGCTGGTGGCATGCAATTGGGATATAGTATACACTTATTGAATCAGTCCGCTCTGTGCTTAAACCACTAATAGCAGGATATTCATCTGTCTCCGCAAGAAGAAGAGCAGAGGTTTCAACATAGTTAATCAGTGGCACGCTTCGTCCAACTCAAACAAACTCACCTTCTGCTAAAACACCAGTCAAACCTTAAATCACAATATTAGACCATTCTATCATCCTCTTTTTCTTTATGTGCCGTTAAATGTCTGTGTCAAATTAATTACTCTCTGTGCATTGCTCACCGAGAAGTATAATGTTTTTTATAGTTGTCTCGGGGTTCAACTACTTGTTTTCATTCAGTCCTCGAGACCAAAGAGGAAGGTCGCACCTCGTGCCAGGAAATATGAACGAGAATCGGCCAAAGGCATATAAAAAGCTGTTTAAAAGACCCTTCCATGGCTTTTAATGTTTGGGGGGGATGGCTTTGATAGGCAGTGGACTTATTTTCACAAATGAACGTGTCAAGTATTAAGGTGCCACATAAATCACTCCCCTTCTCTGTCCCCCATCCTTTCATAGCCTTTCTGAGAGCTTTTGAAGTGCAGTGTGATTTCTCATATAGCCTTGGCCCTCCTCCTCTGTAACATGGTCTGAGTCAACATCCCCCTGCTGTTTTAGTGCATACGAATTTTTTAAGATTATAATGGGACTGTAAAACGGAACTCTGCTATATAATTTGATTGACGACCGGGCTATATATGTACAGAATTAGACAGCAATGCCATAATGTGTATACTTAGGACGAGTAACATTATGTTTCACTCTATAGCTGTATAAGCAAGAAATTAAGTGTATACAGTGGTGCCAGAATATCCTATATATCTGATACCTGCATGAGGCTGTGTACATGGACTAGGATTCTTCACCATCATTCATGGAACAAAGAAGAACACAGTTTGGAATGGCTAAGACCTGAAGTGAGCAATGAGGAAACCTATAACAACATTCCCAGAGCTGAGTTCTTAAACCGTGCCTGGTTTAATGCATGTCATTCTAGGTGAAAATATTGAAAAGGTTTCAGTGAGCTTTGTGAGCTTGAATATCAGATACTACATGTCACCCTCGTACGATGAAGAATACATTTACATGGACCAACCAGCAAGATGAATAAGAGAGCAAAACTATCTGAGGGTCATTGCGTCATGTGTGTTTTAGTGCTGGCTGTTTCAATTTGGATCTTGACTGAAACGAAACAAAACAATGCACCACAGAACAGAGCTGCAGGATCTGCATGAGATGAGATGGGGCATACCACATATTTGTGGTCCTGCATCAGGCAAATTTGAATATAATTTAAATACAAATGCATGCACTCACGCACGCACGCTGCACGCACACACATGTGTGGAGTTCCAGTAAGTTCCAGAACCACAGTTTAGTCTCAAGGGGATACTGGGTTCTTTGCTGAAAGTAGATGCTTCTCTCTCTTTCCTGAATGACAGTGACACACACACACACACACACACACACACACACACACACACACACACACACACACACACACACACACACACACACACACACACACACACACACACACACACACACACACACACACACACACACACACACACACACACACACACACACACACACACACACAGTGTAACATTAGCTCAGTCCAGACCACACTGTCACTTGGGCAGTTTGCCTTGCCTGCCTGTTGGGATGTTTTGGCCTGTGCTCTTTTTTCCAGACATTGCTTCAGTCTTACACTATCTGTTTCCACAGCATTTAGACTGCAAACCCAAGAATGTGGACAAGACTCCAGTACATTGTTTTACAAGGTCAGGGGGGTATGTGTATCTATCCGAGATTGCTACTAACCAAGTTCCCTAATCCACTCTGTGACAAAAAGCCTGGTCACAGAGAAAAGAAAACAATACAAAACTCATGAATTGCCCAGCCAATGCACGACGTCACACATAACTGAACACCCCTGCATGCTGCACAGTTCTCTGCCTTCAATTACCGAGCGTGTCAAGGAGAGGTTGTTGGCATTCGCAGAAGCCATCGTTTTGTAGCTGTTGATATTTTCTGTACCCATGCTCCTCCACACTCCCCTCTCTCCATGCTTGACATAGCTTGAGTTAGTAGCTTGCTTGTATTTTATGTCCTGTTCCGCCCATTCCCAAACCCTTCTCTGCTGTTTCTCCAACCTTGTGGCCTGTCTGTCAACCCTTGTTCCCATGGCAATTAGTTAGAAACCCTGGGCCAATTATCCGCCGCTCCTGAATGTGTGCCTCACAAACTGCTCCGGGTGAAAAGTCACCACTTGGTCTCTGAATTCATTTGAATAGGCGGAGGAGATTTGTGTGATAGGTTAATGGTAGGGTAGTAAAACTGCTGCAGGGGCGACAATGTTGAGTTCATGTTAGTTTATAGTAGGATGTGACCCTATTCAATGTTTTATAGCAAAGGTTGTCTAGTATCAAGGGGACAGGGACAACATCAGACCCTAAAAGAATGGTGCAGCTTATTGGACCAAACGCAGATGCAACCAGGGGACAAGCATGAATTATATGTGGTCCACAATATAATTGCTCTGTGCCATGCCAGCTCAGTGGACTTGTGGTTAGAGTGTCCGCCCTGGGACTGGGAGGTCGGGGTTCGATCCCTGGCCGGGTCATACCAAAGACTGGGACCCAGTGCCTCCCTGCTATGCACTCAGCATCGTGGGTTGGATTGGGGGTCCCTGCGACATACTAGCGTCATGTCCAGGGGGTATACTTGTACACCAAGCTGCCTCACGCTGCAGAAACAGGAGATAGGCTCCTGACCTATGAGTCTCATGGCTCGGCAAGTGTCGGAGTGCTGGCTGGAAGCAGGGACCTGTACTGTGGTACCTGTTACATAGTGTTTCCACTTTCCACCAGGCAGAGAAACTGGGCTATGGTGTCTTATGCGTATAGTGACGCGTCACCTCAAGAATGTGCTTCTCTTCCTTTTGCCTACCCTCTCCCACCCCCTACCCGGCCGCTTACTTCTCTCGCACGCTCGAGGAGCTGTCGCTTCAGGAATCTGGAAAACACCAGCGGGGAATGAAAGGAATTTCTGCTTTTCATTTTTCCCTTTCACCCTCCTCCCCCCACACACCTCCACATCCCTCCAAGCCTCCCAACATCCCCCGCCGCCAGCCCTCCCCAATCCCCTCGTGCTCTTTACTTTGGACGCCCCTGCACAGCCGGGACTCTTGAGCTTTCTCTTGTTTCTGAATGCAGCCCAACAATAACAACCGCTCATAAACAATGGCTCTTGTTGATTGGGGGGTTTGAGAGGGAGAGTTACTGTTACTGGCCCAGGCCGTTGGTTTTTCTGGCGCTGGGCCCGCGCGAACAGACCTAAAAAGTGCAAAAGTACAGGGTACACAGAGGACTGCGCAAGATTTAAGGGGCAGCTCTGAAAAACGCACCATCTCTGTAGGAACATAAACACATGCTTTGGTTCCTCCACTTCTTCTCGTCTAGCTCTATCATTCTTCCAAAAAGACTCTGGTGGAGCAAACTCTGAAAGGGAACACTGGTCAATGTCAGGAAACCACATAACTACAGAAGAAGGGGGGAAAGGCAGTTTTGGAATTCTCCGCTTTTACAGCACCCATGGACCCATAAAGAGAGTCTGGATCCCATCGAGTAGGATTTTGACCAAGAAGACCATACTGTAGAGCTCTCTCCAGCATCAGGCAACAAACTATAAGTGAAAAAACCAAAATGTGCCCCTTTCTAACAACCAAAACAAATGTTTTATAACTCAAATCATATAACAGTGGTGTTTATACTACAATATACATTGATGTTCCTCAAGTGTTAGAACAGGTTTCATGACCCTATATGAAAAACTAATTCAAGTCTTCCATCAGAATAAGCTGCTAAATATTATGGATAATTACATCTGTACATATTTTCTATTGTCTCCTACAGACATTATACAAAAGTAATAAAGTATCCCCTGGAATTTTCTAAGAATGCCTTTTCTTTCAAGTACATGTATGTTGTGCCACCATGTGGACATAAAGGGAAAGCCATGGCGCTCCATCTATACTAAGACTAAACCAGGATAAGAATGGTACCTAATAGAACCAGTGACTCACCCCAAGATAGATTTTCCTTGTAGGTCTTAACTTGATGTGTGATCATCACTGAGTGAATTAACTGTATCCACCTGCATCCAAATCTAGGAGACAGAAACATGTTAACTGGTTAGAAATGCAGCAAGAAATCACAGTAGTCTGCAGTAGTGTATAAACAAACAATTGCCCCACTGCCACAAAGCTGACCATGGATACCAAAGTTAATGTTCACCAAGTTTGTAGGATAGAAAATGACTCCAAAGGATTACAAAAACAATTGACAATTTATGTATTTATTTACTATATGATGTTGTAGTGCCAAGAACATTTTAGGTGCTACAAAATAAACAAATACAAAAATACATACTTACTGTGGACAAGCAAACAGCATCATCATGCCTATCAAAATAAAATGCATGCACAAATGTGAACAAATAAGCAACACAACTGTAAATCTGCATAGCATAACTACTAGCAGATCTGCTTAAAAGCCAACAAGACAAGTAGGGCTAGTATAGTACTACTGATAGCCTACCAAGGGTATTGAAATAAAGAGTGCTAGTGAGGTGGAGTCTATTTATAAATCTACCAATCAATCTATCAAAATGGTAACTTACTATAACTCCCCATTTTCTGCCAGTCTAATAACTCACGTCTCTCTCTCTCTCTCTCTCTCTCCTCACATGACCATGACCATAAAATGGAAAGCAAAATACAGCACGATATAGTTTCACATGCGGCTATGCACACACCACGCATAGACTTGTTGGTGTAGGCTACTGCGCAGTGGCATTTGGCCATACACTACCCTACCATGCATCTCTCTATATCATTTGATAATGGCATATTAAAAACATGACTTGCCGTGTATATCCACGGATATAATAGTTTAGAGAGAGGGGGGAGGAGGTAAAGTGTCTAGTTATAGTCAGAGTTGAGGGGGCCCAAGGGGGGGGGGGGTCATAGATAGCGCTATCCGTGGTGCTGAAACCTTTTTTCCTGTTGTATTTCACTATTCCAGGAATTTCCAGAATTGTAACGTGTGAGAGAGGGGATCTGTCACGGGGCAGCCCGTGCCCCGTGACCATTACCATTGCTCTGGCGACTTGGCAAGTCCTGCACAGAATGAATAGCTTAGTCAGATCTATAGAAGTGTCCACAACCAGTTGTGAGCTTGTAGAGTGGCTATATTTTCGAGCTGTATAATACATGTCACGTTATAATGTAGGCTAATACAAGTTCACGCGCGCACATTGTCAGCATGTAGGCACAGGGACATGCAGTCAATTGTGCGCCCTTAATAATTACCTAAACATGAGAGAGATGTGCCATATATGCGCACGCACGATTCCATTCGCACCTCTCTCTCTCTCTATGCACCCTCTCTCTCTCTCTCTCTCCTCACATGACCATGACATGGAAAGCAAAATACAGCACAATATAGTTTCACATGCGGCTATGCACACACCACGCATAGACTTGTTGGTGTAGGCTACTGCGCAATGGCATTTGGCCTGCAGGGTCCTTATTGGTAGGTTAATATCCACAGTTTATGAAAGTCTGTGAAAGATTCCACGTAAATTGCACACTGCCTTCATGATTTGAGTCATTTTCAAAAATCCACCTGTTGGTGGCGCTCCTGTTCTCCTGTTGAAGTAGACCACTGGCCTATATGAAATAATGCAGCACCAATGTGAAATTCCTTTTGTTTTGTTTACAACATGTACAAAGGCAATTTAAATAAATGTAAGCCACTTTAGCATATTTATTATAACATAAATGCAATTAATATAGCCTAGGTGTAAATGGCTCAATTGAATAACAACATTGCTGTAATTTGCATCAGTTGAGTCCCAGTTGCAATGTATTGATTTATAAACAGTAAATGCAGAATGACATTTAATTCAAACAAAAGTAGCCTACAACTCAATACAAAAACTGTGGACACTATGATGAAGCATTACACTTGTTTACAATAAGGCCCACCATTTTCAATTCATCAGAACATTTAGAGACTTATTATACACTTCTATATAAAAATCAGGAATGATTAAATGTAATATGTCAGGTATATCAAGTTAGTTTCAGCCTTCTAGTGGAATATGATATTTCCTCTTGTACTGTGTCTTATGGGTTAAGAATTGCATAATGATGTACCATAATATGACATAAGATTCAGGAATACTCCAAAGATGTATAAGTTTGTAGTATAAGGATATAATGTAACCTTAAGAGGCAGCAGGCATTTATCTGGCAGAGGATGGGGGTTGACACACATTTACAAAGTGAACACTTATGGTTATAGATGTGACGTGTAAATGGCTCAATTGAATAACAACATTGCTGTAATTTGCATCAGTTGAGTCCCAGTTTCAATGTATTGATTTATAAACAGTATGCAGGCAAATGGTTTGGGATACATGGACAGTGGTTTATATGAGTTGAGTTGCTTAAATTAACTTTGACTATAAACTTTATCTGACTAGTGACTTTGTCTGTCTAGTATTGTTTCACTGGGAAAACAGAAAACAGGGTCTCAGCAGCATGTGGTGTTTGTTACAATGGCAATAGAGCTCATAATTAATATTCCAGCTGTGGAGGTCTGGCTCATGGTCTATATAAACCAAAAAGTGTCAGGCACTGTTCAGGGAGCCTATATAATTTCCTGGACTATCTCTGTCTGTCGTCATATTACTGACATCATAGCTGATTTTCATCATAATATTCTCATAACTGACATCATCGTCATAGCACTGATGTTATAGATGATGTGGCCATACTCATACCGGTCATAGACACGGCCTCGTTGAAGAAGGCTGATAACAAGATACTGGATGGATTAACTAATACAGTTAAACAAAAATGCAGTAATGACCCATGGCCACCATCTGAACACATCTTTGCAAAAAATAAAAAATAAAAACTTCCACACCATAACCTTCATCGCCTTCTATGCCTCTAAGGTACCTTGTACCATGCCAAATACTGTGTACAATTTACTGCAGAGCTCAGGTGGTATAGGACGTTGAAGTTCTGTGCTTCCAAAAAGGATGGGACAAATGAAATGTCCATCAGATACCAGGTACCCTTTAAATTAAAATATAAATTCTTCATACACGTTTTTCCAATGCTACCATCAACATAATGTTTTCTGCTCAGACAAAACAACCCATAAGGTTTATTCTTATGGGTTGTGGCATGCCATTTAACACAATTCCACGATCTAGCTCTCCTCTACCAGCATGCGGTTCCATGGTCTACCATGTGTTTGTTGATAATAGCTTGGTTGAGTGAGCTCAGCTGGTTTGTCCATTTGTCTAAAGCAGTGTAGCGAGACCCTCCCCTCTTCAGATTGTCCAGTTCCAGACGCTGGTTAAGCTGGTCAATGCGGCCACAAATTGAATTGTCCAGTATGCACTGCACCAGCAAAGACTCCACATCGCATACGTCAACATTCAGCTCCTTGGAGATGAAGGGGATGTGTATTCTCGTGTAGGGTTTGATGAGTTTGATAAGTACTTTAGTTCTAATGTTCCACAGGAGTTGATCTATGTGCTCTCTGATGAAAGGGTCATCCATTATTTTACTGTGATTCTTTTTTAAGATTTTCTCAAATTCAGCAATGTCATTATTCTGGTAGGCGCTCACTAAATTTGTCATTGCTAGGATCTCTGGGTCGTTCTTATACGGTTTGGCCTCCTGAGAGTCAAAGGGGTTGATCCCTGACTTCATCAGCATGTTGGCGAGGACCAGGTACTTCAGGCACGTGGTTCTTCTTGGGCTCCCAGACTCGTCATAGTTTTTAAAAGCCTCAAAGAAGTCTGTGTGAGCCTTCTCAAACTCGCCCTCCCTCAGGTGCATCTTCCCGCCACATTCTCTGATGACTCCCATGATGAGGGGGTGAGGGATGGCTGATTTGATGTGAAGAGACTGCTTGTACAGGGCCTTCAGTTTCTTGTTGTCCTTCTGCGCAGTGTACATCTGGATCTCCAGAGCATATATCTCTAAGAGCTGTGTGCCTTTCTTTAGGTCATCCTTTCCACCGTCTGTCTGACATGACTGGTGGAGTTGTCGGAGTACCTTCTTTAGTTTTCCATACTCCTCGCTCTCCAAATACAGTTTCCCCAGCTTTGTGTTAATTTTAAACCATAATCTGTCATTGTTCGCATCTATCAGAGCCTCAAGCGTAGTTTCATAGAACTCTTGTAGTAGGTCCATTTGTTTGGAGGTGGAGATGTAGTCTAGAATGGAGTTAATGGACTTCTCAGAGTAGTTCCTGGTGACGGCACTACTGATATATGTCATCAGTTGCTTGTATCTGTTCATCATTTCTGGAAAGTTGTTCAGCTTGAAGTTAATTTTAATCATCTGTTTGAGTGCTTTGAATCCCCAGTCTCCTTTCTCTCCTTCTAGTTCCAAGACCTTTTGAAAACTGCCAAGTGCTGCTTTGGGGTCATCTTCCTTAAGCCCCTTGGAGTTGTAGTATTGGTTCTCCTCGTCCACATTGGGTTCAGAAGTGTTGTCATCTTCATATTCCAGATCATAGTCCTCCTCATCATCGCACATGAAATCATCTTCAATGTCAGACATCTTGATGATTCTCCTTGTTTCTCACTAGAGTCACCAGACTATATAATCTACTTATGATTCTCCTATCAGCTGGTCCGCTCGGATACACAAACTGATCCACAGTGCCAATTATATTTACACTGTGACGTATCCATATACGTCACTGGAGCTCATCTAACTATATGAATACACCAAGTCTCTGTGTGTGTACTGTGTACCAGAGAGAGCTTTTGGAAAGAATGTGGGCTCCTTCCCTACTTCCTTGCAGGTGTTACCGCTGATACTAATGAAGGCTCTGCCCCATTCAAACAGAGTCATGGTGCTGCTATTGTGCATGTTGGCTCACGGAAACACGTGGGTCTCAAAGACCCCCTTTCCCAATGGGAACCGGTTCAGTTCTTTTTGGTTCTTAGTCCATGAGCTCCAAAATTGGTGGGAAATTGACCTATATTAAATTGTTTATAGGATCAATACAAGTCAATTAATACATGATAACCCTTCCACAGTAGTAGCTTTTTCATATTTTCTATTATTTTGCATATTTTCCTATATAATGTTTATTTCAAAATGTAAAGTTTGTAATACAATAAATTATTGTCTTCGTGTAAGTAATCCATTGGGGAAGTCTCATGGTGATAACAATCTAATATAGGTATGGTTTTGCCAACATATTTCATTAACACATTTTGGAGCTCTGGCTCGTGGACTAAGAACCAAAAAGAACTGAGTGGGTTCCAAATCACCAAATGGCCCAGTATGGGTGCAACTCTGAGAGTGTACAAATGGAACCACATTTGTACACTCTCAGAGTTATGGGGGTCCTTGAAATTAAAGTTTGAGAACAACTGCACACTAAATGGAACAGAGCCTTAATTGCGAACGCAGTGAGCACTTACTATGAGACCTAGCAGATCATGTCTGTCTGTGTGTCTGTCTGTCCCGCTATCCAAATATGGAGTGTGTTGCATCAGCAATCACTCAGCTCCATATATGGGCACAAAAGGGGCCAGGTCCACTCAGCTCCATATATGGGCACAAAAGGGGCCAGGTCCACATATACAGTAACAGCGGGACAGACACACAGACAGACAGACATGATCTGCAGGGTCTCAGCTGCGTTCGCTTCCCGCGTTTGCGCGTCTTACTGGTTAGTATAGCCGTGTGAAGGAAGTAGGGAAGCGACCCAGACCTCAATATGTACTTTGCTCAGCCAATCAAATCATCGCTATGAGGTGATCAGCCAATGTTTGCGTTCACACAAACACACAAAGCTATATAGGCATAGGAGGGGCTAGTGCCCCACACAAACTGTTAAATTTCATTTTGATATTATATTTAATGTATTCAGTTAGTTTTTTAAACGTAACTTGGTCTGATTAGTTTTTCCAAAAACTGGATATTATTTGCATGTTTAGCAAACGTAGTGTTAACAACCGCTGCTATGTGGAAGGAGCTTGCTGGTTGGTCGGTCAGAGACAGAGGGACCAATTAGAAGGCTGACAGTGGGTCCATCATTGAGCCCATCCCGCCTGCTCCTTCTGAATCCACTGCAGATACGCATGGGCGTTGCCGTGTCCCGCCAGGTCCAACAGGACACCTGTGGGGAGGCGACCCTCCTTCCTCCGACACAGGCTGCAGTTACACATTCCCCGGCACGTGGGACACGACCATGTTGGGTCGAGCAGCGCAGTCTTGGCGTCCTCACCATATCGACTCTTCAGGCACATCCCACAGACCTGTCCTCTTACCCCCTCGCAAACACCACTGCGGCAGGACGTCTTGGTGTCCAGCGTCTTCTGTCTGCACTGGTGGCAATAGCTTCCGTTCCTGGCCCAGATCTTGTCTTGTCTGCAGTAGGCAATGTTGTCCAGGTCCTCTTTGGTGATCTCCTCCACTGACCTGACCACACTCGGCTGCTTCTCAACGTAGCACTTTTTCCTTTTCTCAACGTACTCCTCATCCACCTCCACCAGTCTCTTGATGTCCGTCATCCAGTCCCTTGCCTCCCCCCCTCCTGGAGAGACACTCTTTTCTTCCATGCTAAAGTTCACCACCGGGCGGCACTTACGGGGCGGGTTCCTCCTAACCACTATCTCCGGCTTAGAGACACTCTTCTCTTCCATGCTAAAGTTCACCGCCGGGCAGCCCTTACGGGGTGGGTTCCTCCTCCTAATCACTATCTCGGGCTTAAACCTCGGCTTCCGGGGCGTTTGCTTCCTCTTTTGGGGTGTATTAAAGGGAGTCAGCTCAGAGAGCAGCTTGGCCAGCATGGCTTTGTTCTCCTGGATGTTCTTCTCTCGCTGCCTCAGGCTCTGCATCTTATCCTCCTCCTCTTCCTCCTCCTCATCCATGTCACGGTAATCCTTCTTCCAGGTCAGAGTCATTGTTGTTGTGCTTTGTTAGTTGTCCTTCAATTTCCTTACCTCTTTCACAAGCTCAAACACATGCTGTTATTCTATGGTCTACACCACTGCATAATATTATGAGGTATTATCTTAATGTTCCAATACTCTCTTCTCTGAACCTCCCCTATGGTCTATCGCTTAGAAAGATGAACAAACTGAGCGACCTTTTATAATATTCTACACTGTGACTATGACCCAGTGATGTGAAGTGTCATCAAGTGACATCACTGGAGTATCAGCTCCATATATTGGCACAAAAAGGGACATATATGGGCATATAATGATGACATCAGCGATCCCTATATATGGGCATAAAAGGGACATGGACTGACAGATACAGAGATCTCCATAATGGGTATAAAGGGAACAAGTACTGATAGATACAGGTCTCCATATATGGGCATAAAAGGAACATAAAAGATTCGACGTAGGTGTGACCCCACCACCCAGGTTTTGTTTTTCCTGGTTAGCCAGATAGCCAGATTACTCTTGACACTAGACTGTAGATGTTGTGTTGGCTTTTAACACACAATGAATTCCACATGCCTTTTACTTGTAATTGATATTGTTGACAATAAAGTTGAACCTTGTACCTTGAATCCAGCCAATCACAGCACTTTTGCAATTGTATAATAACAGATATAGAACAACATTTGCCTTTTATCTCTCCTAGTGGTACCATGTCAACAGCCTGGAATTGTGGACAAAATCGTATCCAACGATAACATAACAAATCTTGGGTCCGTGGCTCAAATGCTGAATAGATAATGGAAAACCCCAACCCTCTCCCGACTCGGACCAATGCTCCTTCGAACCAATGAAATGTCGGACCAAAGTATGCCTCCCAAAGTCAATCACTGAATATTTGTTTTTCACATTTTGTGAATTCTTAATCTCAAATCCACCATCGCACTACCCTCCATATTTGGGCAAGACTTACAGTTATATAATCAAGATGACATCATCAGCATGATTAAATACACTGACTACACTGAGTGACATGTGTATACATGCACACAGATACACACACACACACACACACACAGATACATTAAAATAGTTTACAACTATCAATATTATTTATTCAGATGTTCCCTGTAGTAATTAATCTGTACTTGTGAAATAAAAAAACAATGATAGTTTGATTATTTTCAGCTTTAGTTTTAGTTCATTTATTTTTGGCTGCCGCAGACAAGCTAAATTCATCTCGAACAGGCAAAATACCGGATCTGGATGACAGTTTCCACCCACTCCTTGAAATATGAATGCAATAGGAAGCTACAAAGCTGGCTTTGGAATAGGGTTGAGGATGTGGCTCTTGAGGGCCCTTCTCCTTTCCTTGCTACTTGCTGTGTATGGGAGTTCGGACTCCAAGGCTATCACCACTACCGTCACCACAAAATGGGCCTCTACTCCTCTGCTGTTGGAGACTAGTGAGTTCCTGGCGGAGGAGAGCGAGCAGAAGTTCTGGGATTTTGTGGAGGCTAATCAGAACCTAGAAGGAGCACATGGCGATACGGACCAAGCCTACTATGACCTGATAATGAAGAGAGCCAGTGCCTTGCTCAGCCCTGCCCAGGTTAAAATGCTGAAGCTTTCCCTCTCACTTCGAGTATACTCTGCTGCAGTATACTCTTTCCAACAGATAGCATCCAATGAACCACCTCCTTCTGACTGCATAGCTTTCTTCAGTGTCCATGGAGAAAATACCTGCAATATTGAAGGGTTAGCATCTCTGTTGGAAACAGCATGTGAAAGGCCAAAGCCATACATGTTCAACGGCGATCACAAACTTATGAGTTCAAACCCTGAGGCTCCAGTCGTCATTCTGTATGGTGAGATTGGAAAAGCAGGATTCTACAGTCTTCACCAGGCCATGCTGTCCAAGACTCGGCAAGGCCTGGCAACATACGTGCTCCGTCATTATGTGGCTAATACAAGCGAGAGTAAAGTGTACCTTTCTGGCTATGGAGTGGAGCTTGCCATTAAAAATCAGGAGTACAAGGCAAAAGATGACGCACAGGTTCAAGAAGGTGGATTGACTACATTGATAGGGAAGAAAGATCCTGTGGACAAAGGCCAAGGATTCCTTTCTGGTAAACTGAAGATAACTGATACGGAGCTGATGAACCACCCTGTGGGCACTAATGATGTGGAGGGCGCTATTGATATGGCTCCTCTCAAAATCTGGAAGATGAAAGATCTGAGTTTCCAGACAGCAGCTTGTATACTTGCTGCTCCCCCTATTGAAGCCCTCCGTGTCATGAGGGACCTCAGTCAGAACTTCCCCACTAAAGCCAGGTATATCACAAAAATGTTGGTAAACTCAGAGATCCGCAGCGAGATTCGGAAGAACCAAAAGTACTTTAAAAGAACTCTAGGGCTGCAGGCTGGGGAGTCGGCAATGTTCATCAATGGACTACACATAGATCTGGATACAGGGGACATCTTCAGCATGCTGGAGGTGCTGCGTAGCGAGGCCAGAGTGATGGAAGGACTGCACTCCCTGCTGATCGATACACCTTACATCCACGACATCCTGAAGCTCGATGTCCAGCCATCGGACTGGAACTATGGCGTGGACATCCGAGACCCTGCCATTAACTGGGTTAACAATTTAGAAACAGATCACAGGTACAGTTTGTGGCCGCACGAGGTTCAGGAGCTGCTCAGAGTCACATTTCCAGGAGTCATCAGAAAGATCCGCAAGAATTTCCACAATCTGGTGATCATTCTGGACCCCACCGATAAGAACTCTGCCGAGCTGCTGAGCGTTGCAGAGATGTTCTACACTAACAACATCCCACTTAGGATCGGCCTGGTGTTTGTGGTGTCAGACGAAGAGCATGTAGACGGCATGCAGGATGCCGGTGTGGCCATGCTTCGTGCCTACAACTACATTTGTAACAAGGTTGACAGCCAAAGCGCATTTGATGCAGTTATCTCCATGTTAGGCCGTGTGCCTAGTGGAGGCCAGCTGAGAGTTCTGGACGTAGTGAAGGTGTTGGAGAAGATGTTTCCCTACGTGGAGATCAGCAGCATCCTGGTACATGACTCCAGCTATGACATCAACCGCAAGGAAGGGCGTCGTTACTATGAGAAGACAGGTCTTGGCCTGTTGCCCATGGTGTTGTTCAATGGAATGCCCTACCAGCGAGAGGAACTGGATCCTGATGAGTTGCAGGAGATTACCATGGACAAGATATTTGAGTCCATCACCTTCTACCAGAGAGCTGTCGACCAGGGAGAGCTGACCACAGATCATGATGTAGTAGACTTTATCATGAACCAGCCAAACATTGTTCCACGCATCAATCCCAGAGTCTTGTCCACCAGCAGAACGTACCTGGACCTGTCTGATACCAACAACCACTTCGTAGATGAGTTTTCCCATTTCCTGAGCCTGACCACCAAGGAAAAGAACACTGCTGTGGCCAACAGCATGAACTATATCACCAACACAGATGATGGCTTCATCCATCCTGTGACATTCTGGGTGGTGGGAGACTTTGACCAGCCCTCTGGTCGCAAACTCCTCTCTGATGCTATTAAACACGCAAATACCAGCAACAATGTCCGGCTGGGGATGATCAGCAACCCCTCAGTTGGTCTAGTAAGTGATACAAGCTCTGTGACTTGGGCCATCTGGGCCGCCATGCAGACACAGACAGCAAAAAACACCAAGAACTTCATCACCAAGATGACAAAGGAAGAGACTGTGGTAGCCCTGGAAAACGGCACTGATATTAGAGAGTTTGCTGTTGAGGGTATGGATGTGACATTGTTTAAGAGCATGTATGAGTGGCCCAAGTTTGACTTCCTACTCTCCCATGCTGCTTACTGTCGAGACGTACTCAAACTGAAGAGAGGAGAGAGAGCGGTCATCAGTAATGGAAGGATGATTGGCCCACTGAAGGAGGAGGAAGTATTTAACCAAGATGACTTCCTGCTGTTGGAGAGCATTACTCTGAGGACTTCTGGGGAGAAAATCAAAAGAAAGGTTCAAGAGCTTGGGATCAAGGAGGACAGGGCCAGTGACCTGGTAATGAAGGTGGACTCTCTGCTGTCTTCTCAGCCCAAAGGAGAGACCAGGGTTGAATATGACTTTCATGGTGACCGCTACAGTGCTGTGAAGATCCGTCCGAAGGAGGGAGAGGTGTACTTTGATATTGTTGCCATAGTGGACCCTGCAACCAGGGATGCGCAGAAACTAGCTCCTCTGCTACTTGTCTTGAAACAGTTGGTGAATGTAAACTTGCTGTTGTTCATGAACTGTCAGTCTAAGCTCTCAGACCTGCCTCTGAAGAGTTTTTACCGCTATGTTCTGGAGCCAGAGGTCAGGTTCCAGGCAGATGGGAGTTTCTCTCCAGGTCCCATGGCTAAGTTCCTAGAAATGCCCCAGACTCCCCTCCTTACCCTCAACCTCGACACACCTGAGAACTGGATGGTTGAATCTGTACGCACACCTCATGACCTGGACAACATCTACTTGGAAGAAGTTGAAAGTATTGTAGCAGCAGAGTACGAGTTGGAGTACCTACTCCTGGAGGGTCATTGTTTTGATATTAGTACGGGCCAATCCCCACGGGGCCTCCAGTTCACCCTGGGAACCACCTCTGATCCTTTCATGTTTAATACTATTGTTATGGCAAACATGGGTTACTTCCAATTAAAGGCCAACCCAGGAGCCTGGATTTTGAAGTTGAGGAAGGGCCGCTCTGATGAAATCTACGAGATCTACAGTCACGGCAGTACAGACTCCCCATCAGATTCTGATGACATCATGGTGGTCATGAACAACTTCAAGAGCAGGATCATCAAAGTCATGGTTCACAAGAAGCCAGATAAGTTTAATGAAAGGCTGCTGAGTGATGGCATTCAGAAGAATGACTCTGGCTTCTGGGAATCTCTGACCAGGTGGTGCTTTGGAACAAAACAAGAGGAAGATGATGTCATACACATATTTTCAGTAGCCTCAGGTCATCTGTATGAGAGGTTCCTCAGGATCATGATGCTCTCCGTTTTGAAGAACACCAAAACCCCAGTCAAGTTCTGGTTCCTCAAGAACTACCTGTCGCCAACCTTCAAGGAATTCATTCCCCACATGGCAGAGGAGTATGGTTTTCAGTATGAACTGCTCCAGTATAAGTGGCCACGCTGGCTCCAACAACAGACAGAGAAACAGAGGATCATCTGGGGTTACAAAATCCTCTTCTTGGATGTGTTATTCCCTGTCACTGTTGACAAGTTCGTGTTTGTGGATGCTGACCAGATTGTGCGCACAGATCTAAAGGAGCTTTACAACTTGGACCTGGAGGGTGCTCCGTATGGATTCACTCCATTCTGTGACAGCAGGAGAGAGATGGAAAGCTATCGCTTCTGGAAGTCTGGCTACTGGGCCAGACTGCTTGCTGGACGCAAGTACCACATCAGTGCCCTGTATGTTGTGGACTTGAAGAAGTTCCGCAAGATAGCTGCAGGGGACAGACTCAGAGGAGAGTACCAGAGACTGAGTCAGGACCCCAATAGCTTGTCTAACCTTGATCAGGATCTTCCTAACAACATGATCCATCAGATACCCATCAAGTCTCTTCCCCAGGACTGGTTGTGGTGTGAGACCTGGTGTGATGACGGTTCCAAAAAGAAGGCCAAGACCATAGACCTGTGTAACAACCCATTGACCAAGGAACATAAGTTGGACACTGCGGTGAGAATTGTAGAAGAATGGACAGACTATGACCAGGAGGTTAAACATCTGCAGAACAAAGTTCTACAGATAGCACCACACGACAGTCACACAGCACAGAAGCCAGGCACAGATGTTCGCACAGAGCTCTGAGACTGACATGGCAGTGAATTAGTTAGCCTAGACTTTGTTTAAAGAGTCTGTTTTTCTTATGTTGTTTTCCTATGCCCAGCTTTGATGGTGGTCTTCCCAAATTACTTTATTCGGCCCAAATGGAACCATGCCAGGAAAATGCCCTACACAGCACAACAGAGCCACCAGCTCCCTCATTGTAGGATTCAAGCATTCAGGCCTCCTGCGTGGTATGCCACACTTTGCCAACTGTTTGAGAGTATATAGTTAAGGACAGAATGAGGACTTGTGTAAACCACATTGCCATTGTAATTGATTGATTGATGGATCGATTGAATACTTTATTAACAGTTTGAAAAACCACAATGGAAACAAGTCCCAGGACGTATCCTTTTAGCCAAAATGTATGACTGTATCACTGTATCTTTTTTGCCATTTACATTTCTGATGTGCTCGTGGGTATCATTCACATTTGATTGAATACTTTTTTTGTCAGACATGTACACAGCACAGACATTAAAGTAATAATATAAATGTAATGATTATTCAGACAGCCAGCAATGGGTTAAAGTTTAACCCATTTATGTTAATCTGATTGGTTGAAACATCTTTGTAGCTGTGCCTTAACCACGATATTGGAACGGCTAATCAAAACAGTCATGCTTTTCTCCCAGAGTGCAGCAGACTCAGTGGCTAGTCTAGCTAGTTTCTTGGGACATTTGTAGATAGTGGCTACATCTCTGTCATTAAATAAATATTATTTTTCAGCGATAATCTTAGTTTAAAGGTTTTAAGGTATAATTTCAATATTACACTCAAGGGTGTTCTTTATCGTCATTCAATGCACTTCTGCGATGCCATTCGGTACCGCAGGTGTGCATTAATGTTGATAAAGAACACCCTCAAGTGTAATATTGCTTAAATCAGGAAGTGGAAAGTCAAATTCATGCATTATTTCTCATCTTTGAAGGCTGACTGCAGGCCCTAGAGATGTCACAGAGACTTGTTTTTCCCTTTTTGGAAGCGTACTTTAAGGCTAAAAGGATAACACAAAATGACACCTCCTTTCTATGGGAATTTAATTTAAATTTACCAATGAAGTTTGACAATCTGAATTCTGATCTGATCAGTGATTGCATTCATTGATTCATTTGATTTAATTCTCTCAGCCACCTCACCTGAATAAGAGGTGTTCTGTCATCACAGAGTCAGACTCAGTCATTTGACTCTAGCTTGCCTTAAATACCATTTTACGTATGTCTAATTGGGATTTCACTGTTGAATGAACGGCTATAGTGTTTCACAATTGAAACAGTTGAGCTGTGTGCCCTCAGCCGGCTATAATATAATTTCTAAGCAAATTAAATTACATAAAAAAACAATTGAAGATGACGCAGCAAATTAAACAATCACATGATAACATCGCGTCACCAATCACCACCGGGCTTCCCGCAGTATCTGTGGAAAGCTCCAGTATGCTCCGGTCTAGAGCCCGCCTACTGTAGTCTGACGTCATTTTGTAGTCCTACTTCACGTCCGGGTCGGTCCTAGAGGCACCAACTCCCGCCCGCTTCTCATTGTAAATAGCAATATCTAAATATCTAATCTTTTTATGTTATTCTTCAGTCATTGGGGGTTAAAGACCGACCAGACATATAGTAATTCCTCAGCACACATACATGCATAATGCATTCAGCGTTTCCGTAATCTATGGGATTATTATCCTATAAGAAATTATCCAAGAAAGTATTGCCATTAATATAGTGGTTGCAACTGTATTCATTGATTGCCCGATTGAGTCCCGTGGTGGGAGTTCTGCTCTGTTTTTTGTCAATATTAAGTAGTTTTGCACTAATATTTTAGAACAATAGAAATGATGTTGTGGATTAATTTATTTTTAATGCGTGGCCCCAGTGCCCCCCCACAAAATGACCGGAACTTAATATTTCACAAAAACCAGAGCAGAACTCCCACCACGGGACTCAATCAGGCAATCAATGAATACAGTTGCAACCACTATATTAACGGCAAGTATTAAAGTTAAAAGAATCTGAACTATCCCTTTAAAGTTCTTCTCTGTGAAACAACATTATAATGGTCAACAACACACTTGACTGTTTTTGACACTTTGACAGTCTTTCAGGATGTACACTCCAGAATTAGAAGAGGCCCAGTCCAGGGGCAAAGTCCTTGCTTTTTAGCTGACTCTCTTCAAGTGGCCACCCAGACAGAGAGAGAGAGAACACTGACTCCTACATACATGCTACTCATAGATGGAGTTGTACACTCTTTTTACTGTGACAGGAAGTTTGCCTGCATCCTTCAATTTCAGAACAACACACTCCAAAAAGTGTCTTTTTCAGTCCTTTAGGGTACTGGATTGTGAACACAAAATATATGCACAGTAGGAGTCCCAGTGCCATTGAGATGTTCACACTCTCCTCTGTGATTACCTGGTCATCCATCGACAGCATGATGTAGTGACCCTCCCTGCAGCCTTTCAGCATCATCTTTGGTGTCGACATATCGGTGCTGGTCTGAGCTTGGCCCTGGGGAGAGGGAATACCATTAACCATCAGCCAAACACACACCCTCTGGCTAGTCTCCTGCAGAACCACTGTGTCAAAAAGAGAAACAACCATATGATAATATAAAAACTAATGCAATAATAAAATCATTAAAATGTGCTTAAATTACATAGTGCTTCTCACACTAGTGAACGGTTCATGGCTCACCTCAACTTCAAACAGCAACTCTGGTTTCTCCTTGAATAGTGCAGGCAAGAGCAGAATTGCTGCTTCCGATTGGAGGCCTTAAAAAAGGAAAATACAAAAATGTATTATAATAATGTTAATAATAATTCCTCCTCCGCGCCATCAGTGCCCATACCCGAAGGCGGGGTTGGCGAAAGGGCCTTTCTGTGTGGAGTTTGCATGTTCTCCCCGTGTCCCCTAGGTTAGGTACCCTCCCAAAAACAAGCAGTAATCCTGGTCTCTAAAATGCGATCCCTTGCTCTTGAAATATACCTTGTTTTATGTTGTTAAGTATACAGTAGAGTACATGAATGGACCCCTACAATGACTGGTCAGTTATGATGATGTAACCTTTTCTCTCCCTCAAATGAAAATAATCTCTCCTCACTACCTCACAACATCCTGTGTGAGGTGGAATGGTCCATCTGACATGGATACTTCTATGATGAATCTTTACATAGCGATACAGTGCAGTGCCGTGACAATTACTCAAGTTAGAATGGCATACGTAGTAGAAACTTATACATTGTTGTCTTAGGGCCGATTCATACTCCTGTTTCGGCGCTGTAGTGCCGAAATGATTTCGGCTCGTCAGAAAATTTCAGTAGCACCGAAGAGCCGACTTTAGGACGGTACCCGCCCCCCCGAACCTCAAATGACGTCAAATTGTAGGCTCTACAGCGCCGAACCGACTTTTATTCGGCTCTAAAATAGGAGTATGAATCGACCTTTACTGAGGTGGTTAAAAACTAAAAGAGTCTGGATCAAAAGACTTGGTAGTTTTGTTTTACTTGCACTCTTCAGATCAGGATCTCGACTGTCTATGGCCATCCTCAGCACTGGTGGACATCTCAACTTGGTTGGCTGGCGTGATCACATGATGTTCTTGTAGCGGGCTCTCTGCAGAGGAATAATGAGAGGAAGAAAAGATAACTCAGAGAGATGACCAGCATAAATGGTGAACTACAATGAAATCATCAGTATAGCTAAATTAATTACTATTCTGGTAATCTTTATGTAAACACATTTTCATACCAATACATCACTTTCATACCAATACAACAAGTTATACATAACATAAAATAAAATAAATACATACTGGTAGATAAGTAGAGCAACTAACTTAACATTATATTACTCATGTTGCTATTCAACATAATATCTGGTCTCAAGCCCAATTTTGCACCAGTGATTCCCATAGGAGATTTGTGGTATTAATTCAAAGTTAATCAGGACATTTCACAAAGTTTCAAGGAAAATAGCTATAGCCAATCTACAAACTCACAGCCTATTGCAATGCAATTGGCTTGCAATGCAATGATGTGAGCTTGAGGATTGGCCATTTTTGGAATAGCCAAAGTATAACATAGTGGTCTAACAGATTCTTTGCTATTTTACCTCCTGTACCCTGTATTTACTTTGAGAACCATTATGCCCTACTATAGTCTACTTGCCAGCCCATAGAGCCCCATTGTGAACCCGGACATGTTTGTTGAGTACACCAAGGTTTTATGTTGGAGAAATGGAGCATGGAGAAACTGCCGGATGCTAACTTGCATTATGTTGAGCAATTTTCATAATTGGCATAATATATAGAAGGCAAAAAGAAATGTCATCATGCTTTATGTAGCACTTGCCCAATGTGCTGATGGCTATGGCCATTCTTAGCCCAAGGTGTGTATTGTGTGCAAACCTAATGCTTGGAATGGATTTAGATTTTGTTTCCCTTATAGGTTGCTAATGGTATGGTCACATATTATGCCAATTATGAAAATTGCTCAACATATGCAAGTTAGCATCTGTCAGTTTCTACATGCTGGGGACCCATACTCAACATTTCTAACAGCCTACAACTTTGGTGTACTCAATATGCCTGGGTTCGCATTCTGGCAAGTGGACTAATAATATATCAAAATTATCTACACCAACCGCCCTAAACAACTATGCGACCGTTTTAAGCTTGTCAATATGGTATTTTCAATATTTGAACTTATAATTATGCCCTATATTGAAAATAGCCGAACTACAATTAAGGTCACATGTGTCGCGAGGGTTGACATGACAGTTGTAAATTAATAATAGGCCATGCCCTGATATCGTTGGGCAACTGCACCCGAAGATAGTTAAAGCCTGTGTTTTTCCCAAATGGAAGGCTTATATTAAAAATACTCAGTATCCACAAAATATAAGAGCCATTTCCACCGTCTTCAAAGCAACCACACCAAAACACGGTACAAAATAGCCCCTCCGCCGCGGTTCCATGTGTTATGGGACAAGTATAACTAAGTATGCAAACAAATAGCAAATTACCTAAATAAAGTTTCCCCAGTGACATAAAAAACTGAGTTCTTTGCCATTTAATAAACAGTTAAACACTCACCTAAAAAAACGCTGAATAAACTGCTGAAAGTGGGAGTCCATCAGTCCAAGAGTCAAGACGTGACGCAGTTTTTATTAATTTATTTCCCTTTCTGGAAAGTTCAAAGCTCGCGCTCAAAAACGAACAGATCTACAAGCTCACTCCGCGTTGCGACGCGACAAGTTGTTAGCTTGTAGATCTTAACATGAAACCGTGACGTAGTGTCAACCAATAACAAACAAAGAGGTAGTTTACGTCTTGCTTGTTTTCATTGACCAGGGTTGCTTGTTTCTATCACAAAACCTGGCAACACTCACTGTCCAGGCAGGCAGCAGAAAGTGTTTCCGCAAACATGGAGGCTGTCGTCAGTGATGTGGTAGCTCCCGAGGATCTTTTAGTAAGTTTTCACCCAAAATCAAATCTATTTTGTCTATATATTTAATTTGGCATACTTATTTTTACACTTGAATAGCACATAATAGTTGTCAGACACAAGTGTACGTTTTTAGAAGTGGTGAAACAGAGCTACTATGCGTGTGCGCAGCTAACATTAGCATTTAGCCCGTCTGTTGTTTGTGTTGTAGTCGCAAAGTGCAGATAAGGTGACTCACCCCATGGAACCACCACGCTTTAATGTCGCGAATCATGATTAAGAAGACAAATGTATGTCTTTGAAAGTACTTCTCTCATTAACACCTGGGCGGAGGGCACTCTTTATGAACCAAATAATGCTGCCTTTCTGATGAATTGAAAAAGGTGGACCCTGTTGTAAACGAGTGTAATGCTTTATCAGTGTGTCGTCCACAGTAACAGTCTTTGTATTGAGTTGTGCTTTCATGTGAAATGTACCCATTCTGCAAACTGTTAATAAATACTTCAATACATCAAGCCCGCAAGCCCTCCAGAAGCTAAAGTCACGCACAGTAAAATTCGGAGTCCTTGGCTTCCCAGACCCGCTAGCCCAGTGGTTCTCAAACTTTATCATGTCAAGGACCCCCACACTTTTTTTGTCAAATAGGTTTTTATTGAGAAGATTATAAATTGTTACACAAACATTGTGACACAAACATTTTTCTTTTATAGAAAACAAAAAAAGAAAAAGAAAAAAAGCCTCAACCCTCCCACCCATACTGCTCAGTGACACAGCATTCTATAGAATAAAATAGTAAGATGATAAAAAGCTCATGGAAAACATCTGGGGGGGGGGGGGGGTGGCATACAGTCAGCCATATCAGTGGTATCCTGTCTATTCATTGTTTCTACTCAAGTAATGGACAAGGGGCAGCCAACCTTATCAAATTGTCTCTCCCTGTTTCTCAGGAAATATCTTATTCTCTCAAGATGAAGTGTAGTAGTGTACTAGTCATTTAATTTAGCCAATGCTTAAATGCAGGAGCCTCCTCATTTTTCCAGTGCGTCAAAATTAGTTTTTTTTTGCTGTAATCAGACCATATGAGAAGAGTTGTTTCTGTGCTCTTGTCAACATAGGCATGGAGTCTGACAAACCCAGAATAGTTACGTAGTACAGGATCGGGGTCAATATGACTACTCAAAATATATAGTGTCTCAAATATCTTAATCCAATATCTTTGTATCCGAGGGCGAAAACTGTGAGGAAGATTTGCATCTATTGCATTACATTTGTCACAGTGCGAAGAAATATCTGGGAATATGTTATGTACTTTTAATTTGGAATAATGGAGTCTATGTATGACTCGAAACTGGATTAGGCAATGTCTGGAGTTGACTTCTTCAAGGCTGTCTTCCAGTTCCCAGAGCTCGTCTGAAATTGAAGTCCCTAGCTCATTTTCCCATGCCGACTTAATAGCTGAAGGACCCCCAAATTGACACTCATTAGCCCGCGGACCCCCATTTGAAAAGATATGCCAAGGACCCCATAAGAGAAGATTTTCACGGCTCTAGCAGTGATTCTCTCTCAACCTGTTACAATTTTGAGGACCCTCATTTTGACATGCATTAGCCTACGGACCCCCCAATTAAGGGCATTTCTATCTATCTCTGGGACCCCCAATTTATATATTGTAAAATCAATGTTAATTTAACTCTGAGAGTGTACAAATGGAAGCATGGAGCATTTGGTTCCATTTGTACACTCAGAGTTACAGACCCATAAGGGTCCATTTTGTTCCAAACTATAATTTAGCTGGGGACCCCCTGGAACTCCCTCAAGGACCCCTGGGGGTCCCCGGACCCCACTTTGGGAACCACTCCGCTAGCCTCTTTCGGAACCCTGAATACCTTTTTGTATTTGGAATGTCGTGGCTGCAATTTGCAACACTAGATTTTTCTTATAGAGTTGCAACACCGTCACAGGCCATTGACTAAAAAGTCAGATCTGATTGTATTAAAACTCACCAACATTGCAGCTGTAAGGAAAGCTTGAATTGTCCTTACAAAAGTGTTTGTTTCATAAAAATCCACCGTACACATGTTAGGAGCTATTTTGTGGTCAGTAAGTCACTGAACGGTCCTGTGCACCTAGCTGCAATTTGCAACTCTAGATTTTTTAATAATGTGATGAATCTAGAGTTTTTATTAAGGGGTAGCGCTGCTGCCTCCTGCATTATGTGTAAATGCGAAACAGATGGTATGCAGGGCCGTTCAGTGATTTACGACGAGCGCTTCCAAACTCCAACACTTAGAAAAAGAATCACTTGCACAGAATTTCTTGACAGAAAGTAGCTCATAACATGTCTACGGGGATTTTTATGAAAAACAAACTCGGCAGATTGAAAGAGGATAATTCAAGCTTGGACAGCTGCAATGTTGGTGAGTTTAACATCGTTTGATGATCGCAAATTGGATGAGTGGGGAGTCAATGGAGGGTATTGAACTCTAGATTCACCACATTATAAAAACAATCTAGAGTTGCAAATTGTGGCTACTGTTCACCACCACCTGTTTTGATTTTGCACATAATGCAGGAATGAATATAAAATGTGTTCAAATAACGTGTTCATTGAAATTGGATTGCAGCTTTCATTTAACTTTTTTAACATTTAGCTCTTAACCCATCCTGGCATTATGTTATACTTTAGCTATTGAAAAATAGCAGATCTACAAGCTCATAGCGTGGCACCGAGTGCCACGCTACAAGCTTGTAGGTCTGCTATTTTTTTTTTTTTTTTTAATGCCTCACAAATCTTTGAATATATATATATATATTCTTTCAGAGCGAAGGTTTTTAACTCAAATCTTTGCTTCTGAGGGGTTCCTGGAATAACATATTTTCAGATGGGGGTCGGTGGCCAATTACATATCATTTTTGGGATCCTTGACATGAATTTCTTTTAATTTTGACATCAAGCCTAAATGGGTTAATCCGTAAGCAAGAACAAAAAACATGGCAATACATCAAATACATACAAATAGCCATCAAATCATACGTAAGCTAAGAACCTAACACTGCACTATCTATACACTGAAACTATGCGTAGTATACACTATAAAGTCTATACGCAAAGTGTAATGTTTACATAAAATGCTATCAAAGTTACATAAATTGAGCCTCGCCTATGCATACACCTGTAAGGTTGTCGAGGCTAGGGAAAGTGCTACGGGCTAAAATGGAGTCTGAAGGTGGGGTTTCAGACAAAGGCAGAAGATTGGGAGTGAGTCTGCAGTTCTGAACCTGATTGCAAATTATGGGAAGTGCATTCCATAGTTTTGGAGCCAGAAGGGAGAAGAGTTAATTAAATTGAGACTAGTGTACGATGGAACCAAATGCCCTTCAGACCTGTAAGGTTGCATTTGAGACTAGTGTACGATTGAACCAAATGCCCATAAGGTTGCATTTGAGACTAGTGTACGATGGAACCAAATGCCCTTCAGACCTGTAAGGTTGCATTTACACCCTCATAGTTAAATTGGCACGACGTGTGTGTGTGTGTGTGTGTGTGTGTGTGTGTGTGTGTGTGTGTGTGTGTGTGTGTGTGTGTGACAGACATGTTTCGAGTGTGTGGGATATCAAAAGCAACTGAAAAATATTTGTGCCCTTGATAATGTATTTTATAAATGTGGACTCAAATAAAGAGTTTGAAATGTGTGGGTGGGAAGTTACAGCTGTTATTGCATAGGAAAACTAATTCTGTTTTGTATTTGTCAGAAATTTGAGAAGAAGTACAACGGCGAGCTGGTAAAAGGTGCTGTGTCCAAAGAGACCAAGTTTGAATATTCATGGTGTCTAATTAGGAGCAAGTACTCGGATGACATCAAGAAGGGAATCGTCCTGTTGGATGGTGAGTTAGTTGTCCACTACCTCCCTTTCTAAATACATGGTCAAAATAGCACTGTCATGTGAATAACTGAATATATATATTTATATATCTTTGAGTTCCACATATAATTGGGACTAGTTATTAATTTCTCTTCTATTTTTAGATCTAGTTCAGAAGGCAACAAAGGAAGACTCCAGGGACTTCCTTTTCTACTTGTCCGTTGCCAATTACAGACTAAAGGTGATGCGTGATGACAGTCGTGCATTTACTTTAGCAAGCTCATTATCAACAGCGTGTTCGTTTTTTATGACTTTTGCAGAATTGCCTTCACTGCATTGCATTTGTTTAGGACATTTGCACAATCATTTTGTTTGCCAAAGATTACAGTGAACACGTGATTGTTGTAATATAGTATCACAGGGATAATGTATGTTGAGCGTGTCCACCTGTCCCTCACGTCACGTGTGACCTATTTTGCCCCCACTCCTTGCTCCCCCTTCCTTCCACTTCTCCCTCTGCTTTTCCATTCCAGGAGTATGAAAAGGCCTTGAAGTACATCAGGACTCTGCTGAGAAACGAGCCAGGGAACAAGCAGGCTCAGGATATGGAGAAACTCGTAGACAAAGCTTTGAAGAAGGGTAAGAGGCAATCTTTACCCCTTTTAGCTCACTCCCAGTTTGATATGCATTGATTAGGCAACAAGAGTATTTTATTTTATTTCTTTTTTTTCTCTGGGACACCAAAGCCTAGTCTTGCATAACGTAGCCAGACAACTATTCCACAATCTCTGAATGATATAGTCTGGAACTACACCTCCCAAAATCCTTCCTCCTCATTTCCGTTCACTGAAATATAAAAAAAAATGAAATTTACATTTCCTTTTTTTTCTTCTGCTAAGCAGCAAGCTATATATGCTTTGATTTTAATTTATATTAGGATAAATGTGCATGACTGTAAAGATGAAACGGAAGTGGGGAGGAGGCTTCACGTCCGCTTTCTCCCTTAATCATCAAAGGAGCTTCAATGTCCCAGGCTGTATGACCAGAAGCATTTGAAAATTGTGGGAAGCCGTGTGAGACTAGTAAAAGCGTAACTAACTCTGACGGTGTACAAAAATAATCAGTACACTCTCTGACCCCTGGGGGTCCCTGGGCCTTTGAGAACCAGTGCAGTGGTTTTCAGGTTGAAAGTGGTTAAAACATTTTATTTTAAAGATATTAGTTTTGGCCTTTATTAGATAGTAGTCTGACAGGAAATGGGGAGCTAGAGTGACACATTAAAGATGGTCAGGATCGGGATTTGTACCAGTGACATGCTGGCATTAGCAGCCTAGGTGCCCAGACTGCTAAACCAGTCGCCCGGACAAAAGTATTGGGAATGAGTGTGCCGTTCTGTGCACAAAGTACTGATTTAGTCAAAAGGATAACCTTTTGTAATAGTTGTATATTGCAATGACTATGTGAGGTTGTCACAAAATCCTAAATCACACATGGACTACTCACGGCACATCATTGTGCACCATTTGTGAAGAACTGACCTAGTGTATATAAACTGTTACTTAAGATTCACTCTCTATATCAGTAAGCCTGATTTATGCTGCAGCGACAGTGTCGTGTGACATGGTAAACAATCTATTGTCAGTTGACAAAGTGTTGATGTATCAACACTTTATGGTTGGTATTTGTTAAGACTCGATGTTGAAGTTTACCCCTTGTCCTCTAGATGGCTTGGTCGGCATGGCGATCGTCGGGGGAATTGGCCTGGGCGTGGCTGGACTAGCAGCTGGAGTAGCAGGCCTGATCGCATTGGCTGTGTCAAAGGGAGCAACAAAATGATAACAAGGAGGTTGGGGGTGACCAAGCCTTCCTCCTCTTGAGAAAGACTGGGGGTTCTACTGGCCATCGCTTTCCGTAACAAATTAAAACTTTGACAAGGGTTGGTGGATATCTTTGTGGAGAGAACATCGAATAATTTCCTTTTTCATTATAGTCATGTTGCCAGGGAAATGATATGGTTTAACTTGGGGTTCTGATGTATTTACCATTTAAAACCAATTAAAGGTTTCAGAAAAATGCCATCATTTGCAGCTTTCTCATTTGAATACGTGTGCTATTTTTCCATACTAAGACCTTACTTATATTATGTGTATATTCATACTGTCGCATATTTACATCTTTGTTTAAACATGTAAATAAAAATCGAATAGAAGTGGAATGCAAGTTACTGCTTAATTGAATGGAGTTTCTCCTTATAGAAGAAGGGTAGCTCACACCTTACATTCACTTCCTAGTAATTTTGTAACTAAAACAAATCTTTATAAAAGTGCAATTGTTTTATTATTTCTGTTGTCTGTTTAATTTCTGCTATAAAGAACTGTAAGGTTTAAGAAGGTGTCTTTGGGTGTGAAGGGAATTGTAGCATTATACATGTGTTAGAAAGAAGGGTCAGAAGAAGCTGCTGGTTGGTCTGAAATGTAAACTACTAGATGTTAAAGCTGCCTCATTCTGTTGATAGGAGGCAGCTGAAAGAGAAGCTTGTTTGAGTTGTTTGCAAGGGCATGAGGACAGTGCTCCATTCTCGTTAGAATTGGAAATAACGTTTGGTTTCATTTATTCTGAATATAATAAGCACTTAAAGCCTCAAGTGGTTGCACTTACAGGACATGAATAATATATTTGTCAGTAAATGTTTCTGTCTTTATTATTATCTTTAACTGTTTTATTTGGCTGTAATCTCAGTCTCGGTAAATAAAGAGATTTTGAAGTGACAAATTTGTGTTCTTGCAAAATCATTGCAGGTGTTTTGGAATGAATGACAGTATCGCGGACATACAGGCATCGTGTTGGTGTTGTGTGGTGTTTACCTGTATATGATTAGGAAAGGAAGTACAATGTGACAGTTGTGTAATTTTCCATTTGTCTGCTGACATATTAGACCTATCAAAGTTATTTAAGGATCCTCTATTGATTGACCAAAGTCCAACATACTGTATAATACTATAGTTCCCATTTTGGCAAACCAGCCAAATATTGTTCATATTCCATTTAGTTACGGAGTAGACTGTGAATTACTTTATGCAATTGTCTGATGGCTTTTTGCTTGAGGCATTGACGCTAATAGAGAGTATAATATATAAATGTACTGCCGGTAAATATAACAATTTACACTGTAAAGTCTAGATTCTGCTTTGTAGATGCCTTATGTCCTGCCTCCCGAGGTTCCTGAGGTGGGTTTGGGGTCCCTAGCACGATTTTAGAGCAGGAAGGCCTCATGGTGTCTATCTCTTGTGTCGTGTTATCAGTCCTTTGTGATGTTACTCATTAACTCACTTGACAGCATCGAAACTGCCCAGGGACAGGACTAAATACATACGTATCGTCTTCCCCGGATGAGGTGATAGGGTGGATTAATCACAGGGAGAAGACGGTAATCTTAGGCAAAACAAAGAAGAGGACATTTTATTTGAAGTTGGCTTTACCTTCAAAGTAAAAATCTAAGTACTACAGAGCGTATTGAAAGTAATACATGTCTATCTGTCTATTTAAATAGGGCATAGCTTTATTGTCCAAATGTCCTTGAAAATTGCCTGTGGCCTTACATGTGCTTTCTCTTTTGCTAAGCTTTAACCATCTGTATTTAGATACAAATGTGCAGTATAGAGATCATGCTTTTGTTCATAATATGACGGATTGTATAATCAGCTTCACTGAGAACTGTGTATACATTTGGGGGCATATTTGTACAGTATATTGACTATTCAGAGCTTAAGATGCTCCACCAGAGGCCAGGGTAGAGATTTGGTCATCCCAAAGGTAGAGCCTGGGATGGCCAGGCTAATATAACTACGTAGATATTAGTCTGGAATTTTGGTCTATAAGATTTATTTCCAAGGGGCGGTAATAGAAACGGATTCCAATGTCACGGAAAAACATTCTCACTTTGAATGGTGGGCTCTGATTGGTCACCCACAACTCGGGTGAGGTGAGCTAAATGTAATTTAAACTGAGGAGTCTCAGACCAATCTTCTCATGTTTTCTTTTTCTCCTGTGGCAGATTGTCTGGTATCCAGGCTAGCGCTAATCAGTGGTGGACAGTAACTAGCTACCTGTACTGTACTTGAGCAAGCTCATGACTTATACTCCGCTACATTTCAAATAGAAACATTGTTCTATTTGAAATTGTTCTATCACTCAACTACATTTCTAGGAAGGGACTCTTGGGACTCAAGCATTTACTGTAAACCCTATTTCAAATAGAGTCACATAGTGGCGGTGCAACTCAGTGTCAGCTTGTAGATCTGCTATTTTCATTATTTCAAAATAGGTCTGGTTTGTGTTGGGGGTTCATTTCTTATGTTTTTTGGGGGAAATGTTTTAAATTTCAATACAGCAATGTATTGATATTAAAAAGGGAATGTACTTTGGAATACTTGAGCAATTACTTGATATATGTACTTTGTCCCGATTGATACAGATTGTCTTGTCTCATCTGCTATTGGTTCTTTAAATGGGGAATATGGATCTTGTAATCTGTTTGTGTGTGATGTACAGTATGTAATGTATGTATTTGTGTTGGACTGCTATGTCGGTAAAGCATGTACAGGTTTTATCTTACCATAGGCCTATAGCACACCACTAAAGGGAATTGCCTAGTCAAGACAACGGAGAAGGGGGAGAAATGTGTCCTTGACTTATATCCTTTCCTGTTCACACCCATAATTCAAAGTTTTATTATTCATTCACCAATTTTAGTACAGTCAGTTCCTTTGAGAAACAGTCACTATCTTTGTGAGTTTGAAAGGAAATGTCCTTATTAATTAATTCCCACTGAGTCACTGACGTTTCTTTTCATGTTCATAGTTTGCTGTAACCACATGGAGTACAGTACACAGTCAAATCCATATTGGATTTTATTTTAACCTATATCGGGGAGGGAACAGTGGTCATGTATGTTATTGAACTTGGAGGTAAGAAGTCACTGCAGTTTTGATTTGATCAATCAACCAAGTTGAATAATGTTATATGAGAGAATATAACACTGCACGGTCAGGTCTCAGCAGTCTGTGTCTCTGACAGTAGACCAAAAAGTAGCGATAACGTTATAGTCTCCAAGGTCACATACCCAATTAGAGCGCAGTACGTAACACAATGTGCCTGTGTGCTATCACATACCAATGAAATACTCCTTAATACTCCTCTCAAATGAGTTTTCAACTGTTGCGACTGTGACATCAAACCCTAGGCCTAGGCTGAGTCATGTATTCCAACACACTGTGTGTGTGTGTGTGTGTGTGTGTGTGTGTGTGTGTGTGTGTGTGTGTGTGTGTGTGTGTGTGTGTGTGTGTGTGTGTGTGTGTGTTCATTCAATGTCTGTACCACTTGATTCATTCAGGGATTTTACTACTGATTTTATTACAGTCAAATATAGAGATATATGTGTAACATGCTCCATGCATTTGTTTTTTAATTGTACTTAATTTAATTTACCCAGGTTAATCCCTTAAGGTAAATACAATATTCTCAGCTGCTCTATAGGTGTGTAGTAGGGAATGATAACAAATATGGTTATTCATTTTCAACAACACAATGTAATCAATAGAAATGAAAGAAAAAGTTATATAGCCTACAGTGTGAAATGTAACCAGCTGATAAGATTGGTACTTGTTGCATGGACTATCAGCCATTCTAGGGATAATGTTTATCATACACTACACATTGCCTACCTAAAGTAACCTACCTTCAACGAGCTGTTAAACCAAACCTGACATTCCTGCTTGAGTGGAATGTTTCCAACACGGTGCTTTCCTCCCAAGGCCACAATATGAATACCAATCTTGGCTCTAAATAAAGTTTTAAAAAAATTAACCCAAACTACCTGCTTTAACAGGCTCCATTTTTCATAAGAGTCTGATTCATCCCTAATCAAACATTGCATATAAGAATGTGGATTTGTTTTTCTTCCTTTTTTTGTAACTTTATATCAGTTATCTCGCAAAGGATACACTTTATCACATGCAGGCTTACGTACTTGATACTAGTTGTTTTAAAAGGGTTTCGGCTGATAGCGTGACATCAGCAGTTTCTATGTTTTTATGCTTTCTGTGCACTTCCTCTCAATGTTTAACACGACTCTGAGAATGGTCTTTCTCATCCGAGTCATCCTACATCCTCAATTGCCTGGAATGTTTCACAAAAATATGTATTAGTTATCTTGATCAATTTCATAAGTCAAATCAAATGTATTTATAATAAAGTACATTTAAAAACAACTCACTTTGAACAAAAGTGCTGTACTGAACAATATAAACATCAAGACATACAAGAGGTATAAATGGACAGCCGGACAAAAGCTAATATTATTTAAAACAATAAGATTCAACAAAATCAACCATATCTATATGCGAATGATGTGTTCCTCAGTTTAGGACCTGCGACAGCAAAGGCGTGGTCACCCCTGAGTTTAGTTTTCGGGACAGCCATATAGCCCCAAGTCGACTCACCTGAGGAATCTAACGATGGAGGGAGAGGTTAAAAGGTCATCAATGGGTACAAGAGGGGACGAGCCCATTGAAGTGGTAGTTCACCCTAAACGTTAAACAGGAGGAGATCAGGAGGTGCTGAACCACTGCATGCTTAAAGCAGGTTGGAAATGGTATCAGTGGCCAAGGATCTGTTGACGATGGCGAGGATACTGGGACCTGCTATACAGCAACCTCCATCAGGAGGGCAATTGTCAAGTGGGCAGGTTGCGTATGTGTGTGTGTGTGTGTGTGTGTGTGTGTGTGTGTGTGTGTGTGTGTGTGTGTGTGTGTGTGTGTGTGTGTGTGTGTGTGTGTGTGTGTGTGTGTGTGTGTGTGTGTGTGCGTGCGTGGGGGGGATTTTCTTTCCGATGCTGTCTTGGCTGATGGAAAATGCTAGAGAATCACATTTTGCTGCAGCCATGTCCAGGTTAGTATTGGGGGCAGGGTGGATGACAGAGTTTATTGTTTTGAAACAAAACGTTCAAGTTATGGGAGTTGTTGGAGATTAAGTTTGAAAGGTATTTTAATTTTGTTCTCGCTACATTAATAGTTTTTTGATATTTGAGACGGTTGTTTCCCAATATAGTCAAATAAATCTGGAGCTGATCACTTTCCCACCTCTTTTCCGATTTTCTGTATTCCTTCCTCAGGGCTCTGGTGGTGTCATGGAGCAACAATATCCATGATGACAGCACAGGCAGTGTTTAATAAGGAAGTAAGTTTGTCAGTGCTGATATGAGGCGGAGAGGCCTCAATAATGCAATTGTTGGGATCAGCTATGAGAGCTTCTGAAAATATATAGTATTCTATATTATCTCTATTCTATCTACATTAAATAATTCCTATATCAGTCCAGCTTCCATATAAAAGTATTTGCATTATTATGCAGCAATATGTAAAAAAAAAAAATCAAGTCCAAGTTTAATTTAGTGCGTTTTTTCTTGCAATATTCAATATAATAATGAATGACTCTCAATCAGTCAAGAACTGTGACTGTCCCTTCAAACTCTCAGGCTTTGTAAATAAGGATAAGGATTTAAAGTCTGAGATTAAAACAACACTTTCAAATAAGTTCATTATTTTTAGAAATACTGTCCAAGACACCTCCCACTTTGAGCTGATATCATCATTGCATGTGCAGGTCGCTTCAATTTTAACAAGCTATACCTGGACATGATGTGAAAGTTATGGACTTGCTTCTTTGACACATATAAAAAAGTCACATAAAGTACTGTTTTCACAGTCAAAGCCACCATGACATTGACTCTAACAACCTAGCAACCTGTGCTTGGGCTAAGCATGCCGTAAAAGAGCTTCGGCAAACAGTCTGGTCATAAAATTAGCCATTTATGATGGGGCAGAATCCACATCTAAGTCAGGTGTAAACAGAAGAGCCGACATTGAATGCTCTTATTTTTGGGGTGAAAGGCATTATCTCCCAATCAATAACTTGGATAAAAGGAAAACTTCACTCAACAAGAATCACTCCTATTAGATGAGATGCACTATAACCAATCATCTGCGATAAATCAATACATGTTTTATAAATGCTGTTTTGACATATCCCACTGTCACTGATGTTGAATTCTTTACTGATTGTGTGGATTTTGTGCTAGATTTCACACAATAAATAACTTAAAGGTAGGGTAAGTGATATTTTTTGGTTAAAACAAAAGTTTTTATTATTATAACCAAAGAAAATCACTTACCCTACCTTTAAGTGTTTTAATATCATTTAAAACTTAATCTACCAATATCAGCTTTTTAAAATTAATTAATGGTTTGATTGATTGATTGATTTATTCATTAATTAATCTATTTATTTATCCTTTAGAATAATGATGTGGATGATGAAAAAGCCTTGATACACCTTTATTTATTAATGTTTCCAGACTTGCATTAGGGGAAACTAAATACTTTTGTTCCCTCACTATCTTTGCGAGAGCTAATGACTAATGACTGTGTTTATCATCTCTTCTTTGCCTGGATCTGTTTTAGGGCCCTCGTCTTGACCTCTAGACAAATTAGTTTGCTTATTTACAAGTGCCCAATACATTGAGCCATTGTCACAAATGCAGGTTAAGTATTACCCTAATGATATCAGCTAGGTTGACTGTGTTTGCCCTAGTTTTAACATTGCTGACATGCCAGACTCGTGGAGAATTCTGCATCACACATCACCCACATTTCCATTTGTGCTTTTGATATGCTATTATTTGTAACTTTCTGTCTCCAAAATTAAACCAAATGTTTGAGTCTTGACATGGAAGCTGAGGTGCAGTGATATTCAGCAAAAAGAAAATAATTATATAGCCTTGAGATATTTATTTACCTTTGAATTTAAATTGACTGGTAGCTCATCCCTGGTAGCTCATCCCTATGGAGGCATTGTAAAGCACTTTGTAACATTGTTTTTGAAAAGTTTATTATTGTTATTATAATTTACCAATCCTTTTTTATAACTCAGATCAGATGTGTTAGTTATTTTTGAAAAGAAACGTCTGACTAAATAAGTCTAACATAGTAGAACAGACACAGATAGTTCAGTATAATTAATAGCAAGGGGTGACCATTGGACTCTCAGTCAACCGATAAACACCTGTTCAGTTTCAGGAGTGTAAATTCAAAAAGGAAGATAGCGGGCGTTCATTTTTGCGCGCGCGAGTGTGTGTGTGTGTGTGTGTGTGTGTGTGTGTGTGTGTGTGTGTGCGCGTGCATGTGAAGGGGCGGAGAGATGGAAAGCAAGTGATATGAATCATTTAACATAATCTGTTGCACTGGCCATATCTCATAGGCACACTAGACACAACAGACCAAGACGCTCATTAAACTTCAGATTACCCTTGACTAGGTTTTTCACAACATATTTTCATGAAATCATCAGAAAACTTGTCCGACAAAAAGGGATAACACAAAAAGGATACCTTTTCTTCTTTTTCCCCCCAGATTTGTTTTTCTTTCTTTCCTTGTTGTGTGAGCCAGCAATAAGAAAGCATGGATCCCATTGTGGAAGTAGTGGCTCTGATCTTGGGGTTTGTGGCTTGGGTGATGGTGGGGATTTCCATACCAAACCGTTACTGGAAGACCTCTACTGTCGATGGCAACGTCATCACTACTTCCACCATCTATGAAAACCTATGGATGTCTTGTGCTACAGATTCAACCGGTGTCCACAACTGCAGAGAGTTCCCATCTCTGCTTGCCTTAAATGGTATGTTGATCTAATTAATGAAATTAAAAATGTTTGAGAACTAACTGTCATAATCAATTGAACAGCAATGAGGGGTTAAGACAATCTGATTAAGACAAGAATAAATTAACTGCGTATTGCAATTGGTGCCCATTGAAGGAGGATTTCAGCACTGTTTAGGCTTTAGAACTCTATATAAAGAAATGTAACCATACAAATAAGTTGTAACAAAACCCCAATAAAAGACATGTACAGTATGATTATATCACAGAGGGAAGTTGTTGGCAGTCAGATGACTCTAGATTTGAATGTTGCCTCTAGGTTATATCCAGGCTTCTCGTGCCTTGATGATTGCGTCGATCATATTCGGTACCTTTGGACTGGTGGCAGCACTGATAGGAATGCAGTGTTCTAAAGCTGGTGGAGAGAACCTCGTCCTCAAGGGGAGGATTGCTGGCATCGGGGGAGTCCTTTTCCTACTTCAAGGTAACAGGGAAACCACAAGTTTGGAAGTTTTACATTTTAAGTGTGCAATATTTTACAGTGACATTTTGCAAACGCAGTGGTATTGATTCCAACTCAAAATGAGTTGTATCACATTGATTTGGGAACACCAATTATTTCTCCAATATCATGAGAGTCAGGCAGGAGTAGCCTGGAAACCAGATTAATCTGCCACAGCAAAAAAAAGAAAATAAACAAAAAAAATCATGTCATGCCAGGCTAAGGCATTCCCTATCAAATTGTGGATTTTGTTGGCTATCCATGGAGGGCTTTCTGTTTGTATCAAACAGAACTGTAATAGTCCTTTCACCAGTCTGTCTGAATTGGATTGTTACCTAAATATATTTTTATAGAAATACATACCAGTACTTATTTTTTTCATTTTTTTTCATACAAGTGAAAGAGCTTGCCTTGTTTATGTTTATGCTTAGGATTTAAGCATATGCATTGATTATGCATATATTTATTTATTTATTTACTATAGGCCTCTGCACAATGATCTCTGTGTCATGGTATGCCTTCAACATCACTCAAGACTTCTTCGACCCATTTTACCCTGGGACAAAGTAAGTGTGGCAAAGTGACAAAACAACAAGCAATAGCAGTGTGTTAACAGTGTGCCAGTGTTACTGTACTGCCCTCTACTGTGTGTCACAGGTTTGAAATAGGAGAGGGACTCTACATTGGCTGGTGCTCCGCTGTCCTGGCCATAGTTGGAGGTGCTGTTTTCACTTGTTCTTGCAAACTGGGCACAGAGGAGAAATAGTGAGTCCACATACAAACTTGCAATTTTACAATACTCAATAATACAACGACTGCAACAAATAATTTGTGTATTCATACTTACTTGCTACTAGTACTAACTGTGTACACATGTTCAACATGTGCAATAAAACCTTGTATGTCCAAAACTCTCACTTTTCAGGAAATGGTCAGTGTAGTTACTAGTTATTATGCACGCACACACAGACATACAGACAGACAGACACATTAAATATGGAGATACAATTTGTTTGCCCAGCAGCAAAAACATGTTTATATTGTTGCTTCAAACCTCATTAGACAAGTTCCCCATAAAAAATGAATTATGACCATGATTATAATTCTGAACCTCTAACCCGTATACAGCTGTTAACTGTAACTGAGCCATTTGATCCATTGCATGGTTTTCATTATCTCTAATTAAGATTTTCCCACCACTTTTACTGTGTTCCACCACTGATTTGATATATTATCATTTAATCTTGTACCCATTAACCCATTTAGGCCTGATGTCAAAATTTAAAAAACGTTCGCTCTGAAAGAATATATATTCAAAGATTTGTGCCGCATTTTTAAGATTTTTCAGAAATGGCAGACCTACAAGCTCGTAGATCTGCTATTTTTCAATAGCTAAAGTATAACATAATGCTTAGTTAAAACACCAAAAGGGGTTCCCGTCCAGAAAAGAGAGATTAAGACCTGCATCATCTATTTATTTTGTAATTAGTACTGCACTGTAATTTAGCATGGTCTGTTCTCTGGGATGGACTATAGGATGTACATTATAGAACCTTAAATGTTGAGAGACTTACATTAATTCTTAATTGTTGGTATACTGTAAATATATCAATTTACTGTTGATAGACTGTACCTATGTTCACTGTTATGTGTAGGCTATATTAGACACATCTCATTCATATCACTTTACATAAATAATTCAGATACTGAAGGCCTGCTGACACTGTACAAGTGTATATTCATTCACGTATTCATTGTTGACAGACTGTACTGTACTGTAGGCTAGACTAGGCATTAATCTAATCATATCACCTTGATATAATGTACTTATGTTAAGTCATCATTCAGATATCCAGTGCAGATGTCCAGTGTTACATCTAAGAATAACATTTATTTATTTATTTTTTATATTAATTTAGTTTCGTGACTCTACTCTTTAGTCTTACTTGTACCTCTCCTCTGTTGCTATGACACCTGCATTTTCCCCACAGGGATCAG
The DNA here is from genome assembly GCF_963924005.1 of Protomyctophum bolini. Lineage (NCBI taxonomy): Eukaryota > Metazoa > Chordata > Actinopteri > Myctophiformes > Myctophidae > Protomyctophum > Protomyctophum bolini. The sequence goes on along the minus strand of NC_137881.1, from coordinate 19,653,357 downwards.
TAAAGTGTTGTTATCTTATCTAATCTTATCTTATTTTATCTTGTCTTATTTGCCTCAGCCCACTGCCTTATCAAGCCAGGGGAACTGTCTACTCTGGACCTGCACCAACAGCACGAAGTGTAGCAGCCAGCACATATGGCCGAAATGCCTACGTTTAAGACAGGTCCACAAATGGAGCCTCGTGGGACAACTTCATGTTTCAAATAGATTTGCTATAAAAGTGCCTGGTACACTGTGGGAACATCAAGATTTAAGGTTTTTCCTTTATGTATATAGAACATGTTGGACTAGGCAGGGCTTGGTTGGGTTACAAGAAGAGTGGGCACTAAGGAAGTGTTGGCACCTCAATGTAAAACTTGCTATTTTGACCAAGATGCAAAAAATATATATATCTGAACAATTACACGTATACACAATTTGAACATGCACAGCACAGTCACATGTAATTGACCCTTCAACTTCTTGTTTATGCTCAAAATGATTGGATATACAGGTGTTGTAGCAATTTGTAGAAAATATTAGACGTTGTGAAATGTTCAATTATGTTGTATTCATGTATTATATATACTTAAGACCGTTTTCCCAATATTTAGTTGGCTATTGGCTATTTTGGACCAAATAGCCAATTTTACATCGAGGTACCCACTCTTCCTTAGTACAGTGCTCTTGTTGTTACCACTGGTACACTGTATTATAATGTGAATGCACAGACAAAGGTATAATATTGCACCACTGTAAAAACGCACATCCCCAAATTTGGATTCTGCTCAAATGATCTAATGACAATGTTGCTCTCTTGTAGTAAATATGTTGTGTCACGCTATTTGTTATAGTGTAATATAAATTCTGCCGCTATATAAACTCATGATTTCCAATATTTCAGGCTGCTAGATTATTTCCTAACATCAACCATGATGTTATATCAAAATGTTTTCTTTAATCAAAGAGAAATCTATTGACATAATCAAACCTGTAGACATTTGTAAGGGGAAGGTCAAAAGCAGCAGATTCAAAGTGTGGTGATCCTTATGTATTGATGTGTAGGCTACTGTATGTTATTGAAATATCGACCTCTTTTTTACAGTTTTATAGATTGTTACTTTGTGAAAGGGTGATGGAGGTTATATATAATGAACGAAATGTTTTTGTGTGTGTATGTTTTTTTTACAATTACTCAGAATTAAAAAAAACATTGTTAAATGTCTCAATTAGTCCTCTCTTTTGCCATTTAAATTGAGCTGTGATTTAACAACAACAACAACAATCCCATAGGCGGCGATTTGAAGTAATGGCATTCAGGACCATACAAGGACATGGGAGTGTCGCTGCGTTGGGAGTTAAAATAGTTGGTCCAATGACAGCGGCCCACGTTTAAAGGCCAACACGGATGTGTTGCTGCAGTGGACCAACCACACTGATGCAGGGCAGCAGCGACATGACAGAGAAGTTATAGTTTACAAAGCGTCCCAGCTGCTAAAGTTATTCAATGTCATGTCACGTATACGGTATATACGCAGTTCTAAACGAAATTTGACATTACTGTAATGTCAAAGACATCCGTTTCGGGAATATTTTTGCGCTGTTTCACTCAGAATATTTCGTCGGAACCATTTGTCGAGGTTTCACATTTTCACACGGGTATTTTTTTTGACCAGGACCATAAATACACTAGCGCTGGGAGTAGCTGATAAAAGATGAGCTCATGAAGAATATCGGGTTCAATGATTCACATAGTTATATGCGTAAAGGTAAAAGCAGAAACGTGATTACGTTCACCTATAGGTAACAGGTGTGAAGTCTTGTAAATATGGAATCGCGGCGGCGGAAAGGTCTCAACGGTGTCCTGTCATCTCTGTCTCTGGTGTGTGTCATCCTAGACCTCCAGTTGGATGGTAAGACAGCCTTAGCTGAACCATAAAAACAACCTTATGTGAACCATATAATGTTACATAATGAATCAAAAGGCGTTTAAACATAAAAGTATTGTATTAAGCCTTCTGTTTTTAAAAGGTGAGCCAGAAGTGTTCAAAGGGAGGTTATATATCTTTAATACAGCCTATCCCCCCTGAACTTAAACTGAAAGCTTGGTGATTATAATGTCTAGAGATGAAATTCCAGACACTACTTTGTCCCTATATTTATGGATATCAGGGATCAACATGGGGAGCAAAACCTTCCATATTCTAGCTAATCAGTGGGACCCAATTGCAGCATCCATTGTGTCCTAGGAAGCTAATAGGTCTGGTCTCCTATTAGTCTTTGATCAACAATGCTATCGTAGATGTATGTTATCGATTGTATCAGCATTTGTCATCAGGTACGAAAGTAAAAGTCTGATCTATGCTAGTCCAAGGCAAGCCTGCTATATTACACAGCTAGCTTTGTTTATGCCAGATGAACACATAGTTTGACAGTAAGCCATTGCTAGTAAAATGTTGTGTGTTGAAGCTGAAAAGGATATATGTATGTATGTCACAGTTGGCCCATTCCACCATTGTGGACAGACTAAGCTAACCTGTGACAAGACATGCTAATGTCATGCTTTTAGCATACTCTTTACATAGTATTATTAGCATATGATACTCTTTGTCAGCAGTGTATTTCTAGTAAGGTTTTATGTTACAGGTGTCTTGGGAGCTACTCATGTGGAGATTGAGCAGCATTTGGAGATGGGCCGCAAGCTTCTGGCAGCTGGTCAACTTGCAGAAGCCTTGTCCCACTACCACTCTGCTGTGGGTAAGGTCACACCCACATTTTGATCTTTAACCCACTTAAGCCCTATTTTATGTCCTACAAAGTTATTATGCTGTCGAGAGCCTGTGGACTGTCTATTTTTGAGGGGTGTACAGGTTTAATGTTTGTTTTTAGTTCAATGTTTGTTTTATAAACGCCATTGACAATGAAGGGAAAATGTACGTCATCTTGTCCCTAACACAAACATTAAATGCCTTAACAATAAAGAGTTTGTTTTATATCACCATTACATCACCTAATCATAGCAACATGAGTTAGACTTTAATATATTAGCGCCCCTCACTTCACACAGGTGTGATTTTTAACGTTTAAATACTGTATATGTATTTTTAAAATGTTTGTCTCATGATATGCCCCAAAATGAGGATGCCAGGGTATATCCTCTCATATGTGTCTTCATGATGACCCCCACCCATCTGAGAGTTGCAGAGTGATAATATAAATAGCTTAGTTCAGAGTCGGACAAAGAATGTCACCATGCAGGTTCTGAAATACGAAAGCAAAGAGAATAAGCGGTTTTCTGTATCTTATTTTTTTCTGGCTTTCGCCTTTATTTTATATTTTTTATAGAGGGGCAGACAGTAGGCTGACAGGAAATGGGGGGAGAGAGATGGGGGGGGGGGGGGGTGACATGCAGTAAAGGCCGTCGGGATCGGGAGTTGAACCCGCGGCACACTGCCAGACTGGGTTACCATCCAAGGTGCCTCGACCGCTGAGCCACGGCCCAGGCGAATAAGCGGTTTTCATTATGGGTTCCATGTTGGAATGGCTTGCCCAAAGACAAAGAATTGTGACCATTTACAGTCTACTTTACCATCCACTTTACAATTTTTCCAGAGGGGGACTCTGAAAACTACCTGACTTACTACAAGAGGGCTGCTGTGTTCCTGGCCATGGGAAAATCCAAGTCTGCGCTTCCAGACCTAACCAGAGCTATCCTACTCAAGCCTGACTTCTTGGCTGTAAGTTCACATAAACTGAAGGATTAGTGGTAACTAGAAGAGTGGTCAGTATTTTTTTAGGGGTGCTAGCCCGTCCTATAAACAGCTATAGTGTAGATTCTGTCTGAACACAAACATTAAATGCCATTGACAAATCTGGCTTTACACGACACACAGACAGACACAAGCTTTATCACGTACAGTGTATTATTCCACATGTGAATAATACACATGTGAGTGTCTAAATTCAGCTATCCTTGCAACATTCAGTAACATTGAGGTGCCAGCAGGTGCCCACTCTTCCTGTATACGCACTAGTAGTCGTGCATTTACCTCCCGATGTATGAACGAACCATTGTAAAGCGCGTTGAGAGTTTGAGCACCTGGAGAAGCGCTATAAAAAAATGCGATCAATTATTTTTTTAACCCTTTCTCTCTTTCTCTTCCTACTCATCTCAATTTCACACACCTCCTTCCCTTTGTGTTCAGGCCAGGATGCAGAGGGGAAATATCCTTTTGAAGCAGGGAAACGCCCTAGAGGCCAGGGAGGACTTCCAGGCAGTGGTAAGTCACACCACTAGGAAGGAACCATGACAACTTGACAAGTGGCGATCACCATCCCCCGTTTCCTATTTAGTGTGTGTCTCTAGATCAAGATGCTCTTGTCATCACAACCTGTAGTATACTGCTGAAGATGGCTGTTGAGCATGCCGATTAGGGAATGGACGCAATTGCAATTATTGATGATCTTTTTAGCCATAATTAATGTATAATTAAGAAGTATAATTGATTAAATAAATTTGTCTACGAAAGGTGCATTTGGTATTCTCATACAGCAATAAATGTGTTGAAAGGTGTTTGAAGAACAGCTAAATCTGCCCCGCCCAAACAGTCAATAAATTAAGTTAGTTGAGTTGGAAAAGGTCCACCCTGAAAAACTCATCCAAACTCCCAATAAACAAATGGCAGGATACTTATCCCGTCATCATGCTGTAGCTCAGACTGTCAATGGGGAAACTGTAATATCTAAGCTGTGGATGTTTGTGCCCATCAACAGCTGGACCGTAACCCGGCCCAGGAGGAGGCTGAGGACCAGCTGATGAGAACCAATGAGCTGGAGGAGCTTCAGGAAGAGGCCCATGCAGCCCACCACCAGGGAGACTACAGCACTACCATCAATGTGCTGGAAAGAGTCATAGAGGTACAGCAGTACCCAGTTGCTCTGCCCCGGGGCCTGCTGACAGACAGGGCTGTAAAGAGTCATAGAGGTACAGCAGTACCCTGTTGCTCTGCCCCGGGGCCTGCTGACAGACAGGGCTGTAAAGAGTCATAGAGGTACAGCAGTACCCTGTTGCTCTGCCCCGGGGCCTGCTGACAGACAGGGCTGTAAAGAGTCATACAGGTACAGCAGTACCCTGTTGCTCTGCCCCGGGGCCTGCTGACAGACAGGGCTGTAAAGAGTCATAGAGGTACAGCAGTACCCTGTTGCTCTGCCCCGGGGCCTGCTGACAGACAGGGCTGTAAAGAGTCATAGAGGTACAGCAGTACCCTGTTGCTCTGCCCCGGGGCCTGCTGACAAACAGGGCTGTAAAGAGTAATAGAGGTACAGCAGTACCCTGTTGCTCTGCCCCGGGGCCTGCTGACAAACAGGGCTGTAAAGAATAATAGAGGTACAGCAGTACCCTTTATCCAGCTTAAAGTTCCTTTATCCAGCTTTTGGTGTGTGCTACTTCTTGCCCTGAAGTGGGAACCAAAGTGGTTGTGTCACTATTCAGGTTGGAAGATGCAGATGGGATAAAATAAAGAACGGAACCAGTTCTAGAACCCGTTGCAGGTGGAAATGGGGCCTGAGTGCTTTGGATGTGGTGGCTTTGGTTACGCTTACCTTCTGGTGATGGTGTTCTATGACTTTGTGTCTGCTGATTCCTGATTATGTTATGTCATGTGTAATGGTTACCATGTGTCGGTATATCCATGTTCCATAAAGGTTCTCTATGTCTCTCCAGATCTCACCGTGGGATCCTGAGTCACGAGAGCTCCGTGCTGAATGCTACATCCGCCTGGGTGACCCCCAGAAGGCCATCCTGGACCTAACGCCGACAACGCGGCTACGCAATGACAACCGCGGTGCCTTCCTGAAGCTGAGCACGTTACACTACAGCCTCGGAGAACACCACGACTCGCTCAAGTGAGCTGATTTATCTGGATGATGAATCTTCCCTGGCTTAGTCAAGAAAGCTTAGAGAAGGAAAGGTCATGATCACGTGACTGGGCTGCGCCATGACACTTTCACGGGAGGCAAATATCGCACGGGATGTTCAATGAATACATGGCAGTGAGTGAAGCCGGCTGGACCAGCTCGTGAACAAACATTATTTATGAACCATATTATCGATTCAGGAATATAAAAGAATATGTATCACAGGTTGTTTTCTAATCACTTGCTTTTCGATGTGCACGGTACATTTACTTATTTATTACTATTTATTTATTGAGCATTAGATACCTTTTATAAAATTACACAGAAGACATACAGTATAACCCATTATTGTCTGCTGTGTTACTTGTCGATGTGTAGACTGAGACAAAACGTCTCATTCATTCAGAAATTATGTTTGTTCATGAGCAGGTCACTGGGCTCTCATTGACTCCTCCAATGCATTCCACCGAACTTCTGGGTGTTTAGTTTGGCTCCCATGTTGTGATGAATCTGCCTTCTGACTGGAATTGCATGATAGCGAAAATGACGTCAGTGACCTTACCCTCCATTCCAGCTACCTTGGGCTTAGTGAGCAAATCACATGCAAAAGTTTCCACTTTGTTTTATAATTTTCAGGTTTTAGACAGTGTCAGTCATTACAATGCAAACGGTTCCATTTTCAAAGTTTTGACAATTTCTTTGGGTGATTCTTTGGACTGGAATGTTTGAAACGAGTCTAAATGTCGTTTTCCCTTCCTTTGTCCGTCCGTTCATCTGTCGACGTGCAGTCACATTCGAGAGTGTCTGAAGCTGGATCAGGATGATAAGGAGTGTTTCAGCCACTACAAACAGGTGAAGAAACTCAGCAAGCAGCTGGACTCTGCAGAGGACCACATCCAGGAGGAAAGGTCAGTACCTGATTGATAACCCTTAAACACAAAGCCCTATATACTTATGTCGTCTTCTCAGTTTTCACTTACGGTATCTTCAGTAATTCATAACACTGACAAAATACATAATCCAGTTTACATTTTAAATGCATTTAGTCCTATTGGTTTTTTCCCAGCCTAACATTTGCTATATATTTGTTTTCTTTACTCTAGGTATGAAGAAGCCATTGACAAGTATGAGTCAGTGATGAGGACGGAGCCTAATGTTCCTTACTACACCAACCTGGCCAAGGAGAGGATCTGCTTCTGTCTGGTCAAGGTGAGATGAGCCGATGGACATTGGAGCATTATTTCAGCCACTTAAACCCTGTATACTTCATTGTGCTACAAATACTGAAAACAGCGATCATATCTCAGCTCAGAACGCATCACGTCACAAGCTTGTTATTTAAAATATTATTAATACTAATAATACATTAATTTACTCTTTTTTATTATTATTATTATTTTTACTTTTCTTTTGTGCTAATGTTTGCCTTTTTTCACCAAATCTGTTTTCGGCAGAAATTTCTCTTTTGCATATTATGACATGCCCAGAGTAGGCAATATCCAAATGAATTGGTTCAAATCCCTAAAAGTTGATTCAAGACTGGAACCAAAAAATACTACTTCTTGCCCTGAAGTGGGAACCAAAGTGGTTGTGTCACTATTCAGGTTGGAAGATGCAGATGGGATAAAATAAAGAACGGAACCAGTTCTAGAACCCGTTGCAGGTGGAAAAGGGGCCTGAGTTTAATGTACAGTTAGGTTGAAATGTTTTCTTTCATTTGTTTTGCCCTGTCCAGCTTAAAATGGCTGACGACGCCATAGATATCTGTTCAGAGGCCCACCAGAGAGACCCTCGCAACGTCAACGTCCTGCGAGACAGAGCCGAGGCATTCATCCTTAACCAGGAGTACGAGAAAGGTAGTAGTGGCCCTTACTTACACACGGCTGAATGTCACTTGACTAGACTGCTATCTGACGGGGCGTGTAAATAGACGTTTGCAATTATGTATTGTATATGGCATGTATTTAACCCATTTATTTTAGACGATTCTATAAATGTCTTCTAAATCCTGACCGTTTTCTGAAAAACCCATGTTTCTATATCAGTCGTTCTCAAACATTTTCATGTCAAGGACCCCAAAAACTATATGTAATTGGCCGCCGACCCCCATCTGAAAATATGTTGTTCCAGGGACACACAGAAAGATTTGAGTTAAAAACCTTTTCTCTGAAAGAAATATATTCAAAGATATATTGTGCCACATTTTCACAATAAAAAAAATAAATAGCAGATGTACAAGCTCATAGCTTGTAGATCTGCTATTTTTCAATAGCTAAAGTATAACATAATGCTAAAAACACCAAAAGGGGTTCCCGCCCAGACAAATTCGCCCTAGGGTTTCATTCCCCTTAACAATGACTTGGATCTAATACAATTTACAGGTTTTGCAAGCATAAGACAAATACAACTTATACCAGTGTTTATTCGTTTTCTCTTCCAAAATGGACTACAAAGACTGTCACTTAGGTGACATCACTATCACAAATGTCACCATAGGCATTTCATTGGATGACTTGTTATGTTTGGGATCTGATCAAAAAAAGTATTCTACTATTATATTTTCTCATACTTGCATGCTCATAAACGTTTAACAAATGTTCAGTCTTTCATGCAAAATTAAAGTGTTTTGAACACAACCAGCAGAGGGCGTGGGTCTGCACATTCTCTCCTTTTTGCTCTTACTTTAGTAATTAAAGACATGCTATTTATAACACAATACATTGTTAAATTTTGTTATGGACATTTAAAAAAATTAAAAGTATATTGATTCATACATTTGTAATAACCTGTTTACTCATAGCCATAGGTTGGCTTAAACCACAACAAACTCAGATTAAATTGTTTGGGATTTGAACAAAGTTACTCATGTATTGTTAACTTCTCCTTTCTCTCTCTTTCCCTTTCTATCTCGCCATCCCTCATCCTCTGCCAGCGGTGGAGGACTACCAGGAGGCCAGGGAGTTTGACGGAGACAACAATGAGATCAGAGAAGGTCTGGATAGAGCACAGAAAATGCTAAAGGTTTCCCGCAAGAGAGACTACTACAAAATCCTTGGGGTCAACAGGTTAATATTCAGTTTTCCACATCTACTTGGCATGTGTCAAAATTAAAAAACGTAATGAATAATTATGATATGAGCTCCAGTGAATTGAGCTACCGTTTTAGAATGTTTGTTTATCATCTTCAGGAGTGCCAACAAGCAGGAGATCATTAAAGCATACAGGAAGTTGGCAATGCAGTGGCACCCAGACAACTTCCAGTCCGAAACAGACAAGAAGGAGGCGGAGAAAAGGTTCATCGAAATCGCCTCAGCTAAAGAGGTCCTCACTGACCCAGGTCTGACCCGATGCCTGTACATATTTGATGCCTGATTACATATTTGACTTCTATGTTAGATTGCTCCTCTTTCGGACGCAGATAGGGAAGCCTTTATGGTGTCCAAAGCATACAAAAGGTTTACAATGACATAATAAAGGTGATTTAATACATCATTATCAGGAAGCTGTTCCGTAATTGTAGTTCAGCCATCGTAAATTATTTATTTTTCATTTGCCGTTACAGAGATGCGGCAAAAGTTTGATGCTGGCGAGGACCCATTGGACCCAGAGAGCCAGCAGAATGGTGGCCAAGGCGGGCAGGCCTGGCCCTTCCACTTCAACCCCTTTGAGTCAGGCGGTAACTTCCACTTCAAATTCCAATACAATTAGGGAGGCGGACGTCCATAAATGACTTTGTTGGAAACGGGACACAATATTAACAGGATGGGAGGCCAATGTAAAATCTGTGGAAGAACTCTGGAGTCTGAGCCTCAGCTTGGGATCTGTTAAGAGCTTTTTCGTGGGTTGTTTGACTTTTAATGCAGCATCCGTCTGCTCGGTGATGGATTGAGCTGTACAGAGGATCAAATCCAGACTCCCCCCACCACAAAAGCAACGGAACCCACATTGGTTTCTGTTGGATGAGATTGTCACCGTGGTCAACGGCGGTTTCGTATAAGTCCTTCAAAATGACATGGTTGAAAGTGGCCATTTGTGTCCCCCAGTGCTTTTTCTTTCTTTTGGGTTGTCTTGACTTTTTCTTTTCTGTGTGCCATACTTTGAACTGCCATTAAGGGACTCCTTTTTTTTTAATGCAGTAGCTCTTTCGTTTGGTTGGAAGTGGAATGTCAGTGTGTTGTCAGTCGCTTTGTGCTCGTGGTATTCTTCTAACCACATGAATCCTTGTGTCCCTATTCTCGGGGCGAACACTCAGCAAATAGCAGATCTACAAGCTTGTAGATCTGCTATTTTCTGCAAATTTCGTGCAAAGTGAAAACAGGAGAGGCCCACTGGGCCTATAAGATTTTTATATAGGGTTTAAGTCATTATGTGGGAATCCTGGAATGGAAATCACTCACCCTGTGATCATTTAAAGTTTGATCTGTTGGTGAGTGCATGAAAAACCTGAGCTAGAAACAAGGGAACCAAGGCTGCTGATCCATGATAACATCAAGGGAGAATCTCTTGAGGTTGTCCATTTACACTGAATCCCCAAGGGAATGTGTCATTATCAAGATAACTCTGAGGACAGTGCTCCAATGGTAGGCTCTGACATATTAAGATTCCAGTGAAAGAAGGCTGAGGTTTAAAGTCGGGCTCCTAATGTCTATAATGTTGCTTGATGGCACCACTGGTTACAGTGGTTAGAGTTTTCGTTCCCTGGCTCTACTTTTAGCAAGAACATATTCAAGCTTGCTGTTCTAAGATGACAGGAATGAAGCATGAATTCTGTTTTCGGTTCTCTCCAACTGACAGTGAGTAGAAAAGACTTGGATATTTACGTCAAGGCGTATTACTTTCCGTATTATGTTCCCACCTGAAAAAGGTACTGTACAGCATCACTCCTATCTATGATTGAAGATATCAACTCAATGGAAAAATGGTTGATTTAAATAACTTTGTTTAATATATTCTGGACAACAGAAAAGTATCTTAATGAACTAAAGACTATTTCCTTTTTCACTCCTCAAGGCTTGTCTTTGAAAACTTGCACTTTTTACCGTTTGAAGAACCACTCCAAATTTGTCCCACTCCTCAAAAGAAGAGTCCAAGTCTCACATAGTTAATCAGGGGCCTCATTTATAGAAGGGTTTACATTTGTATTGTAACGTGCATTAGACCTATAAGATATGGTCTTGTGTAGTGCCATTGGTGGAGCATGGTACCAATAATGCTGAAGTTAAATGGGCAGCTTCACTGAATTTTGATAAATTCTTGTTTGTCCTGTTGCGAGGGCGTTTTTTAAATTGGACATGCATTGTTCCAGTGCATTAGGTTTTAAAAGTTTCCTCTTTAGGCACTGGTAAAAAACTGTCAACCTCAGCCTACTGTACATTTGACATTAAATAGGCGTCCAAAGGCTTGATTGCATCTGGGCCCACCTATATTGGAAGATGTATTGTACACAACTCATGGTACTGCAAATTACTTTAGCAATCATCGAATAGCAGTGGTTGTTTCATGCAAATTATTCATGAAATGGGTGCAAGTGTACATGTACAGTATAGATGTATTGGCGATTACAGCCGACAGTATTTTGTGACAATTTCTTAAAAAGCCTTTCCCGTTGATGTGATTATAGTGCAGTCTGCAGAGATTAATTATTGATGTCTTCCAAATCCCATGGTGATCAGGAAAAGTACAATAAAAAGTTGTTTTATAATGTTTGAAGATCAAATCCAAGCAGTTTCATAGATGAGGCCCCCAGTATCACTGTTACACATGTTCTAAGTATAAATGGAAGGAAGATATTAGATAACTTGTTTTGTTCAACTGCATAATTTACAAGATGGAAGACAACTAAGTATCACAAATGTAACAAATCCATACAATTCCATAGAATAACTAAATGTTTTAAATCCTGGTCTTGTCTTGACCAACTGAATGTGACAAATACTTTTCAGTGAACTCTCTTCCAGCAGGTCAGGTTTTATTGGTTTCATTTGGTGGGGGCTCTGGTTTTAGTTGTCAAAGTGAGTCTGCTGTGACATGCTCAGCTATTAAAATATTAAAACAAGCTTGTTCTCATTTCATGCTTATTGGATACGGAAATGTGCATTACATTTAGTTTTTGTAACTCTTGAAATATGGAAAATTGAAAACCCACGTGAAAATAAAAAAAATCTGAATTTATAAATCAACTGGCAACAGTTCTAGTAATCTACACAATTTATCAACATCTATACTCATTTATTACATACCAAGATATTAATATAAAAGTATGTAAACGTACACACATGCAGCATTGTCCTGTTGCCACTGCAGAGGATCATTTCAAGCTTGGCAGATGGACAACCCCATAATAACACAGACAGTGTTATTGAGCTCTTTAGTATAGCCGACTAATTCAATGGCTGCTTTTCCAGAAGTCCATTCTCTCCTCGGCTGTCCAAGAACTGTCCTTGTTCCTGCCAGTTGGCCAGCATTGCTTGTCCGTCGCAGGGTGGTGGCTTGGGTCAGTGGCTGCCTCTATAGCCCTGTGTGTCAGCCAGGCTGTCTGCCTCCACCTCAATGGATATGATGTGGTGACCAGGAATCATGGCTAGCCCAAGGACTCTGGGCTCCGCCTGGGAGAACATATCTGATACATGAGACAAAAGTATATATATATATATATTTTTTTAAAGTATAAATATGTATCTGTTCCAACATGACACAAATGGCCCTATAGGACTAGAAGACATTCATTTTAATCTATTAAAACCTGGAAAGCATCAAACCTAGTTAATCTACCTGTGGATTTGAGGAACTCCTGAGCTGATCCCAGGATGACATTGCAGTCCCTGTCAGTGCAGAGGAACAGACCGACTAGTGTCCGACCGTCTGTCATTCTGATCCTCATGTTTTTGTTCAGCAGCCCCTCCAGCCTCTGTCTGGCCTGGAATGATGACGACATTTCAGGCTGCTCCTATTGAAAAAACAAATAAAAGATGTAATCATCATATTGTGGTTTTCATCAGTCACAGTTAAGTTACTAGTTATTGCGAAAGCAGTGAGCACTTACTATGAGACCTAGCAGAACAATGCCCTCAGAGTATAAATAGTAAATACGTTATTTATCATTCTAAAATAACAACCTTACAAATTACTTTTGGGGATGTTTAATAGTAAATTACTGCTGGCCAAAAATACCAAGTAAATGTTTACGAGGATACGTGAAATATGGATTTGCTTTATATTAGAGATAATTATAATTATATCATAAATGACCCGAAACACAACATTAAGTAACTGCTAATGTATGACATATATGGTTAGACTGATCCTAAAAACAAACATGACATAGATGATGCTAACGAGTTAGCCACCAGATCATGTTGGCACAACAAGCCTTGCTAAAATAGCGCATTCATTTTCACCATGGCATGACAAGGAAATAACATCATGGAGTATTAAACGAAATATTTTCAGGAAAAAAAACACATACATAGATTGATGGACCATTTTCTTCAGTGGTTGTTGATGCCATTTCTACGCGGCTCCTTCTCTTTCAGTTGCAACCTGCCGGCGGACACATTTCGCTGACGGACCACCAGCTGAACTGTCCGGAAGGCGGATGTCCAATCCAATATTGTTGTCCAATGTTTTGGTCAATGGTCAAATAATACGGTTTTCTCTGGTTACCGCGTTATACAAAATATATATGTATGTTTTAAATACATACAATATGATTTTATTTGATCAAAAGATTGATTTAATATTTAATTATTCTCTTTCTTCGACTTTGTATCACGCGTGGTGGTTTCCACAGCAACCAGAAAAGCTTTGTTTATGGACTTCGTTGTCACACAGAGAGATTAAAGTAAAATAGTTTGGCTTTGGTAATATTCGCTTTCAATACTTCGGAATTCGGATATTGTTTCTGTTTTGTACAGAACGCAGACGTGGCCTTTGTAAAACATGGCAAAGTATTTCACTCCCAGCGAGGTGTCCTGTCATAACACACTTGATGACTTGTGGGTGTCATTCTTGGGCGAAGTGTGTGATCTGACACCTTTGATGAAGCAATTCAAAGGTGAGTAGCCTACAGGGTACAGGGTACCTACTACCAATCATGTGTGTGTGTGTGTGTGTGTGTGTGTGTGCGTGCGTGCGCGCGTGTGTGTCACTGTCAATTTGTGCGAAAGTTTCAGTAAGGGTCCCTCTATCAAATAAACAGAAAATGCTTTTCCAGTTCCAGACAGTTCTAAATATGCCTGTTTTTTCACTTGTTTGTGTCATTGCTTCCTATATTTCACTTGTTTATCGTGATTGGATCAAATCGGTATCCTGACCTGAAAATTCTTTGTATTTTCTGTTTACTTGAGTTGGAGTGAGAGATAGGGACTCCGAGGGAGACCTTGATAATCAGGCTAAGGGAGACAGACCCCTGTTATGGGATACAAGTCAGGATACTTACTTTTGAAAGGAGTCAAAGTTCACAATGGGGATCATCTGATCTATTATACTGCAGACTGCTGGATAGGCTTATAAACCTATCCAGCAGCAGTGACAGTCTTGTCGTTGTTATGATGAGGTCATGTCATGATCATGAGTCAGCCATGCCCAAATATGGAATTCAGACATGCCCAAATATGAGACCAGACTGGCCTCTATTCTGATTAACGGTAACAAAGCCCCTCAGGGTACAGGTCTCCACCAGGCCAGGTCAGGTTGTAGCCTCCTGCTGGCCCTATAATAGGCCAATGTGAAAAGGGTGCCATTTGTTCTTACGCCTTTGATGGCAATTGGATGATTTGAGGCATTTTGTTCCAAAAATGTGTTTTGCAATCCACCTGTTGGTGACAGGCCAATGTAAAAAGGGTTGGATTTCCTCAGCCTAGTAGGAAAGTGTGTGAAAGATTCTTACGTAAATTGCACGCTGCGTTCACGATTTGAGGCTTTTTGTTCAAAACGGGCCAATCCTGCAAACTTTGAAAGCCAATGTTAACCAATTAGGATGGAATATGAAATATTGCAGTTCTGTAATATAAAGTAAATAGTTTTTACAAAAAAAAACATCTGGAGGCCTCCTGGTGGTGCTATAAAAGGCAGATGTTTTTTTTCAGGTCAAAGGTTTGTCCTTGGCCTCTATGGAGTGGGTGTGTGTGGGTGTGTGTGTGTGTGTGTGTGTGTGTGTGTGTGTGTGTGTGTGTGTGTGTGTGTGTGTGTGTGTGTGTGTGTGTGTGTGTGTGTGTGTGTGTGTGTGTGTGTGTGTGTGTGTGTGTGTGTGTGTGTTATAGGTAAGTGTGGTGCAGTTATAGGTAAAAATGTGAAAATCTGCCTCATGGTGGCACTATAACAGGCCTTTCTGGAAAATCTGGGGCAGAGGTTCATCGTTTGCATCCAGGGAGTAGCCTGGCGCAGCCAGACTTCCATCCGCCCCTAATGCATATGCATATGCCCCGAGGCAGATTAATAATATCCCGCGCAGTGGTATATTAGTATTGCAACGCGAGGCTATTCCAGGGAGTGTGTGTGCAAAGTTTGGCATTGACGGGTTTAGCGGTCGATGCCGTGGGGCATGCAGTGGGGTGACTCCTGTTAGGGGCTCCTCCTGCCAGAGTGCCAGTCACTGTCAGCTTGTTTGTAAATGACCTATACACTTTAAGTAAGAAATATATATACCATGCAGTTGCTCAATCTTGAGTAACTTCACATCTACATCAGCTAGTTCAAATATTTGGTACTTCCATTATAGTCTTTTTCTGTCCATCTTTGCTGTGTACACCAAGTCCACCGCAGCTTCAGAGCACAGTCTCGTCAGTCACCTAAGCACACAGCAGCAGCTGCAAAGTTTAACTTTTCTCAATCTAGAATTCTAGACGCTTTGCTGGCTCTGCGTCCTGCCGTGGTAGGGAAAGAAAGCGGTTGAACCTTGGACCACTGGACTCATTAGAGTTGTGAGGCTCTGGTCTGTGATACCTTTTTTTAATTCTAACCTTTAAACAGTATTTAGCACTAACATTTTCTCTTTTCTAGGTGATGTTCTTCTGATGCCTATTGCAGAGTGTGCAGGAAAGGATATCAGCCATTGGTTTGACCCCGAAACCAAAGATGTGAGTAATACTAACACAAGATAATCAGTTCTGAACACAGTAAAGGTTTGTTCCCTATCGTGCATTCATTGTTCCTCATTTCTCAGATTCAAACCCATATTGACCCTGTGACTGGCTGTAGAAAGTACTACACCCCTAGGGGGCGCTTTGTTCATGTGCCCCCTTCCTGCCCTCGCACAGACTGGGCCAATGACTTTGGATATCCCTGGTGGAAAGATCCACAGTACGTGGTGGGACTACTCACTGCTAAAACCAGGTGGATACGTATCATCAACACATTGACAAAACAGGAGAAAAGGCTGGAGGTGAATTATTTAAGAAAAATGCACTACACATACACTTAAGTTAAAACTAGTGGTACAAGTCTATGGGATGTATGGAGAAAGTGCTGACTCCAGCTCATACTGTGATAATTGACTATAATTGATATAATACTTGTGCTCTTTCTTTAAAGGACCATGCATTTTAATTTCAACCTATCTTCATATAACTGGTCCTCACTCATGTTCATTATTATAAGATGACACCATTTCTGTCTCAGAGGATGCTTGTGGTATGTTCTGAATCCTGCCTACCAATGACATCATTGGTAGACCGGCTTGGTCATTTCAAACAAGATTTCAAACATATCTTTTTTTTATCAAACAATAGTTTGATAGGTGGACACTTTATTTCTGTTGTGGCAATGTATTATTGTCTCAGTGACACTACTGCATAGAAAAGGTCATCACAGTTTGTTAAGAGTGCAACAGCCCTATGAATGTTGACTGCAACTGCTCTGGTTTTCAAAGAGGCTTAAATGTTGTAGCCAGCAGGTGAAATCTGTGCATGTGATTCTGAAGACATTTTGAAGGCTATGATCATAACTTCAAACCTCAGGTGACTTGTGCAAGACAAAATACTTTGAGCCCTATCTTGCCTTACCCCTTATGCCTAAACCTTCTTTTGGCATTTTATACTATTTTGAAAAACAAAAACCAAAAAACTGCAAAAAATGCCTAAAATGTTTAGGCATAAGGGGTAATATTAATAAGGGGTATAAGGTAAGATGGGGCCCATGGTGGATAAGATAACAGTACAAACTAGAAAAAGTGCCCCTCGGGGCACAGGTCTCCAGGTCAGGTTTTGTGGCCTCCTGGTGGCGCTATAATAAGCCAATGTGAAAAGGGTGCCATTTCTTGGACACACAGACAAAACATACTCTCTCCCCATGCCTTCGGCCTGGTGGAGACAAAAAAAAGATGCGTCTCTAATGTGAAGGGACAGCACTGACTGTGACTTTACTGCTTTCTGAAAGACTTCCCCCTTTACAAGCCCCTGCTGTCTGAACGGTATTGAGCCATTATCTGCTCACCAGGCTCCCACTGTTCTAACACAGCATTGTAGCGAATGGAGCGCATGCAGGTGCCGGCGTCTTCTCTCTTCACACTGCATAAAATCTGGGTTAGCTGGCACTCAGCACACCGGGGAGGCGTATTCCCCTCTCATCCACGACATGAATCCCTGCCAAACTGACACGGGGGTGGAGCAGCACAGTAGTACAGTGTGTCGGGGCCTTGGGCGTATGAGGGAGTCCTGGCTTACCCTCTGTAGCACACACTGTGTACAGTGCACACTGCACACACACACACCCCACACGTGCATTCATATAGTCACACACCCCATACACACATTTGGGTGCAAATGCCACAAGACATGTACACGCATAACACACAAGCGCATGCACAGCATAGCTCCTCTAGTGCTGGGGACAGAGAGCAGTCTCCCTCCGCCAACTGCCCTATCTGGCAGCAGCAGCGTCCTCCATAGCCAGAGGCTCAGTGGGGCTCCACTTCTAGATACAAATACATTGATACAGTGTACAGAGTGAGACACGTCACACATGAACACGTGCATCTCTTTTGCTTTTTGCGTCTGAGCACGAAAACAGCATGGTTGTTTTTCACCACCTGTGTGCACTGTGCAACCTAACACACACACAAACACACACGCACATATTAACTTTGAATGGTGACTTCGGGTGTGCCAGTACAGTAGAGGGTACAGTAGAGGGGCCCCCACATGTTAACTGTCATTTCTCAACCGTTTCGGACACGGGGCGGCTCGCCGGAATCGGGCCGGCACCCTCTGTGCGTTCCTGTGGGTCTGCACCACTCACTTCACATGGGTGTGATTTCTTTTTTCTTAACACTGACATCTCATTTTTGCTCCTGTATGGTATGTACCAACCAGTACCCTTGGATTAGGCATACATTCCTTTCTTCTCCACTGTTTGTCACTAGGTGACAGATGGATTGGTTCAGCCACCTGTCGGAGTAGTACAGAATCATAATGGTAACAAATATATATCAGCCACATGATGGCTTACGTCATCATTGAGTGTCCTGACCTAAACAAACCATAGACAAACCAATGATTTGCCACGCAATGGTAGGCCTCAGGTCTACCATTCTGAAATGTAATTTAATATTTGGACTGCTGGACAGCTGATAGTAAAGAGAGTCTACTGTTAGCTGTCCAGCAGTCCAAATATTATTAAATTAAATTTCAGAATGGTAGACCTGAGGCCTACCATACCAGGCCTCAGGCCTGAGGCCTACCATTGCGTGGCACATCTACGGACCCTGACCTCTACACCCCGGGCATCTTTCTGTATTACAATTACCACGACCCCTAAGGCCCACCAACACCCCAGTCATATTACAAGACCCCTTAGGTCAGTGGTTCTCAAAGTGGGACCCCAGAAAGATGTGTTAATATAGCATAAAAATCACTTAGATCACTTTAACCCTATGTTACGCTTTTTCCTCTTTTTTTTTTACACACAAATCTTCTCTTATCTTCTTCTTCTCTTATGGAGATCCTTGGCACAACTCTTTTATGTTATATGTTTAGACCGCATTGAAAGGTTCAGAGAATCAATTTCCTTAATTGAAAAAGTAGGTAATTTAAGACATGCCCATAATGTCAATGTATTAAGCCTAAATTGTAATTACAGTGTGACACCCTGTACTTTCTGGAACACTGCTCTCATACAAAATATTTCATTCATGTTTTAATTTTATTTATTTGACATTTTCACAATATAATAAAGTGCTAAATGTCTGCCATATCTTCAATAAAAGTTGGACCCAGATATTTCTTTTTACACTTACAGTGTTTAATCAACAATTTTGTACAGTCTTTATACAAATGGATCTAAATCTAGATACATTTCTAGATCCACAAGCTCACAAGAAGTCGATCTGGTTATTTTCACTATTAAATAGGGCTTACGTGGTTAACTTGTGTCCCGGTGAGACATCAAATGTCTCTTTTTGGGTCTCGAGCTAAAAGGTGCCGTAGTAACCACTGTTCTACCCAAGACAGTGACTATAGTGGTATATACATCATATCTGTCGGCTGTCGCGTGGCCTGTTGTCATCCAGGGATGACAGCCCTCTATCACTCTTGTCTCTCCTCTGGTTTGGCCAGGTGTGTTCAGAGGAGACGCTGCAGGAGATCCTGCAGCGTTACTTACGCTGCAACTCAAACGCCTCCACGTACACCTGGAAGCACGACGGAGTGCCCCTGGACATGGGCAAGACGCTGAGCCAAAATGGCTTAGTGGATGACGATGAGGACTTGCACCGGTTACGCATGGACCCTGACCTCTACACCCCGGGCATCTTGCTGTATTACAATTACCACCTCCCCTACGACCCCTAAGGCCCACCACCACCAAACCAGTCATACAAGACCCCTTAGTGGTTCTCAAAGTGGGACCCCAGAAAGATGTGTTAATTTAGCTTCGAAATCAGTTAGATCACTTTAACCCTATGTTACGCTTTTGCTATTTTACATTTTTAACACAAATCTTCTCTTATGGAGATCCTTGGCACAACTCTTTTATATGTTATATGTTTAGACTGCATTGAAAGGTTCAGAGAATCAATTTCCTTAATTAAAAAAGTAGATAATTTAAGAAGGTAATCCCCAATGACATTTACTATTTCTCATAACTTCTTGCGCTGTTGTCACTTGTCACTCTACCAGGCTGCTTTGTCACTTCCCCCGAAACATTTTTCTTCCTGTTATTTTCTGTGCAATTAATAATTTAGGATATTCAATACCCTGAACTTCAGCATAAAATAATACAGTGAACTGTTTCATGGTTTTAATGTGCACTCAAAAAACATTGTAGCTAATGCAGCAGTCACGTTGCAGGTTCTGAAGCACAGTGGCTGTCATTTATAATATTTTGCCTTGTGCATTTTCTATCGTTTCCACAATTTCTATGCAATAATTTTGCCCAAACAAAGGTGCCCTGAGTGGAGCAACTGAAGTCTGGCTGAGGTCTAGGGATTCCAATGGCCATACTACTGCCATGCAGGTGACAGTACTAAACTTGCTTATGAGTCTGTGTTGTACAGTAGAACTCCAGAATTGTCTTTGTCGTCTTCTTAAATTGATTATTATTAAATCCTTTGAGGTGGAACAGTCTATAGCGGGGAAATGTATTTTTTTTTCCTTTTCTTCTTTTTTTGCATTGCTTTCATCCTCACCACAAGTGGTTAATTTTTAAGCAATACAATCTGATGTAAGTCTGGGCATGGCTGCGGCAGATTTTCCCAACCCCCCTCTCAATCCCTCCCCAGCACTCATATACAAATACACACACGCGCGCGCGCACGCACAGCACACACACACGCCCCTCCTGCTCCAAAATATTTTTTTTACCACGGTGGGGGCTCCGAAGAATTATAAGGTGGCCATATTTGATAGATTTCGTTCTGTCGGTGTCTGCAATGCAGAAAGGGAGAGTTGTTGCGTGTGATCTTGCAAGTGACAGTTATACCAGGCAAGTCTGTCGAATCCGCCAGTGATCCGGGGGGGAGAAAACAAACAAGTAACAATGTAACTTACATGCAGCCACACACCCCTGTTCGTGTAACAATGTGTACGTTTTTTAGGGAGGGAGGGGGCGAGTTCACGGAGAAAGAGAGAGCGAGAGAGATAGAAAGGAGGAGGGGGTGCGTTCTGAAATAATATAGTCAGCCATTTTTTATGTAAGGGGATTTTTCTTATTGGGGGGGTTGTTAAAAAATAAATATAAGGGCGGCCATCTTTGTTGCTCTGCCTAGTGTAAAATATTCCAAAACGCCCCCCACTTTTTTTCTGTGCCGATTTGAATATTAAATAAATATCATAATTCGGGGAGAATAGCGGACGGATCCGATGACGGGAATATAATGTCCTCTCCTCTCCGGTCCTGTGGGGAAGACGAGGGCATGGTGGTTAATTCCGAGGGAGGAGATTTTGATGAAGAAGGGGACGACGGAGACCTGGACGAGAACGCAAGCGACATAAACTCGCCGGCGGCGCCTCGAGAAACTGCAACACGAGCCGCGCCAGGTACAGTAGAGAAAGACACGGGAGCGCGCATACAAAATAGAAACACACACACTGACACACACATACTCCACATTTTTTCTCCAAAACCCCGTTATGATGATCAAACACCTCGCCGCGTTCTGCCCCGTGGGTCGTTGGATGATGATGTTCCGCACATCCAAAGTGTTGCGCTCCCGTAGCTCGATTCAGAACATAATAATCCCAAAGCTAGAGTTAAAATAGTGCAACTTTAAACCAACTTGCCGAGGAGGCGCCTTTCGTTTCACCTTATTTGCGGTCCCTAAAGTTGACGCACGTTTGCTTGTTTATCCCTTCGATCTGTCCCGGACCCGCACGGCGCACAAAAACGATTGCAATATTATTATAAATAAGGTCGCCGTGAAGGGTAAAGCTTCGCCACAGGACTGGCTGCAAGCAAACATGGACTCCCGGCCATAGCAGCCTATATTTGATCTCTCTCTATCGGATCTGAAGAGATGATGGTGATGATGATGCGTTTGCTGCTGTCAGGCATGAAAGCTGAAAGATGATAGTGTGACATTCTGCTGTCAGTGTCAGTCAGTGCTGTGCTGTGTGTGACTCAAACTTCCCCCAACCCATTGTCGCTGTGACGGAGACAGTTACAAATAGGACAGACAGTGCATGCCGCTCACTTCACATCATAACAGAAGGTGTCTGTTTGCCACTTTCACTGTGGCTCACTTGTCTCACTAATAGCTTAAATAATAGGCTCTTACAAAGAATTAGATGCTCTCACTCCCATAAAGCGCTACTCGTCATATATATTTTTAAATTATTATTTTCTTTCTCCTTCCTCCCCCTTTTTAACATCACAAAATGCAGAAGAACAAAGCCTTTCTACAAAAATCAATATGCTATAGGCCATTACGCATGGCTAGGAGTTTCTGTGGGAGGGAGGAAGTTATGCATGCATGCATTGCATGCTTGAAAGCAAATGGCATGAAAGTAATATGGCTTAATGAACAACATGGCCAGATTAATTTGCACTTTTTGCAGCCTCAGATGTCAAAAAGTTGCCTGCATGTTTGCAGTCTATAATGCCTAATAATGCAGCTGTCATTTAATCACGGCGTTCAGAGTGTCACCCACCACTGCATTTAAATAAGAGCCTATTCATTCCAGGGCCAGCCCTTTGTGACACCACAACAAGACACGCGTTGAAATCAATTAGTGCGCTTCCCTTCCCTTCCCGTCGTGGCCTCTATAACCCCCCGCGACCTCCAGCGGCTCGATGTCGAGCAGCACCCACCCATAGGTGTGGGAATGCGGAGGGGGGGATGTGGGAAGTCGTTCCAGTTCAGCACGCTGACACTTCATGTCTCGCTGCCTGGAGGCAGTGGCGGGCTGGCGGCCTCTGAATCACCGAGACCGGAGTGCGTGTTGCTGCCGCCCCTGGCGGCACTTTTCTCAGCTGCACAATCTAGCCTGGATGCGCGGGGAGCTGCATGGTGGTGGGGCGCGCGCGCACACTGCATGCTGACTGTTACCAGTCCTCCTCCTCCAGTACAAAGGCAAGGCAGACAATAAAATGGAACAAATGTGGCCTATCAAGCAGACTGGTGCGAGGAGGGAGACTGTGCAGCCCTCATTCTGGTTATGGTTCACTCACTGTGTTAGTGTGTTTAGCCTGGAGCTGATTTTCATTCTCATTCTCTCTCTCTCCCTCTCTCTCTTTCCCTCCCTCCTCTCAAAATGTTCAATCTAATTATCTCTCTCTCTCAAAATCGAATTCTCTCTCTCTCTCTCTCTCTCTCTCTCTCTCTCTCTCTCTCTCTCTCTCTCTCTCTCTCTCACTGCCTTCCCAGTGATTTAGTTATGAGCTGCTGTGACTTCAGATTTCAGAATACATTTCCCTGATTATCCTGCTAAGGCTACCATGGAAAATATGTGCTCTGAAAAGGAAAAGAGCAAATTGTAGTCAGTGAACATGCACAAGATTTGGCTTCTTAAGCGATTCAAATTCGGAGCATTTTTTGTAATAGTAGTGAGTCAATCCATGTTTACTTAACAGTTTGTTACCAGTTGTACCATCAACACCTACTAGAAATATGTATGTAGGCTACTTTACTCCAACAGAAAATGCAGTAATACAGCTCTTAAAATACATAACTTGTTATGTTTATACCAGAATGCTCGCCTCAAAACACAGTCGCCTCGGCGTAGGCCTACAGCCAAAACCTAACCCTATTCCTAGTCTAACCTAAAACTATGCCTAACCCTAAATTTATTTCTAAACTTATCCTCGGTAAAACAAATTCAAGAATTCAAGAACCGCCCCAATGAGCGGTCGCCGCAAGGTTGGCACATTCTTTTTTAGGGTGAGTGTGTTTTAAGACGAGCATTCCAGTTACCTTTATGATTATTATACATACCATAATTTTAACTTTGGAATTCGAGTCGATTGGTTGACTGGTTCTTGGGACAGCTGCTTACAATTAGTGGTCATCATATTCATGTCAAGAGCCCCCAAATTGATATGTATTTGGCTGTATATATGAATATTTTGTGCCAGGGACCCCCATTAGAGAAGATTTGTCAAAATCTTTTGAAAATAGGCTATTTCCGAAATAGTTGGAAAATAAAATATGGCTTAAGTGAAACTGTTCCTCATTTTGCTGGGGGACTCGCTGGAAGTTATCGATTGTTTCCTACAGCACTCCCTGTAGATTCCCCCGCTGCCCCGCCTCCCTGTTCCTACTACTAGTAGCAACCTTGAGCCACGAGAGATGCCACTGAGCACGCTAAAGCGTGCAAGTTGCTGTATCTAACGTTGCGAATTTATCTAGAGCCATCTCAGCCCGTTCGAGTTGCAACCCAATAGGCACAGAATAGTAAATTATTACCCCCTCAAGGCTATGCCAACACCGAGCAATATTTCCCACCACGGAGTAAAGCCGGCCAGTGCTGTCCTCCTGGCCGTGACACATGAGTGTGTGTGTGTGCAGAGGATGGAGTTGAGGGACTCAGGCAGTGTAGGACCCCCCCCCCCCCCCCCCAAGGACAACTGTTGAGACCCCACTTGAGAACCATTGCTGGTTCAGCACTTCCAGGGGCCAAGCAAATGAGCCACTCCAAACGCTCACACACCCCAAATGACCAACAGGCACTGCAGTGGTATAATCTAAATGCCCTGATCTGGCATTAGCATTGTTCATATAGGAATATCTCCATAAGCCAATTATGCCTGTGCTTTGTATTGAACCAATACCAACTGTCAAATCCACTTACTACACACCGACTGGAACTAATTTGGCATATGTTGCAACTCAGTCAAGGGCAGAGGTCACCGCCGGCATGCCATTATGCGGCTTTTGTTGTGAAAGTGTTAAACAGGGGATTAGCTGGATGTATGGTAGCAGCAGATTATTGGGAAGATCACTGTGACCGACTGCCTTAATCTGTTGTCTCTGCTGCTTCTGACATTCAACCTTTTCCTCCAGACGTAGAGAGGGAGGCACCGGACACGGAGATCCCAGCCAGAAAGAAAGGAAGACCCAAAAAGAAGAAGGAGATTAAGAAGAAAGACAAACAGAAGGAGGGGAAACCCATCAAAGCCAAAAAACGCAAGAAGATTGTAAGTTTTGAGCACTGTCTGTTGGATTTGTAATCTAAATCACCTTGTAATTATTTTAGTGGTTCTCAAAGTGGGGTTCAGGGACCCGCATTATACAAATGGAGCCAAATGGATTCTTACAGGTCCATTTGGTTCTAGGGATTCACTGAATGGTAAATTCTTGGCCGAAACCGAATACCGAATAGCTGAATATTAATATAGATTAATATATATATATGTATATACTTTTTTTTTTATATACTTTTTTTTGTACCAGTTTTTGTACCATTGCTGTCATGGCCGTGCCTTTGTTGTAGATCTTCATGATAATGGCAAAAGACATGTTTACATTTTGATCAGGTCATCAGAACAAAACAGTAGGTTCCGAAAGGTAACCCCCGGTTCTTTGACTATTCGTTTTTGGCTCTAAAATCAACCGAACCGAATACCGAATATGCATTTTTGCCACTATTCGGCCTAATAGATTAGGTGGCCGAATATTCGTTGCATCCCTACTTGGTTCCATTTGTCCTTGAATCTTCTTTTTTTTCACGTCTTATCCTCTCACTCCCTCTCCTCCTTTTCCTCGCTCCTTTCTTCTCCTTCTCCTTCTCCTTAACCTTCTTCGCTCCTTTCTTCTCCTTAACCTTCTCCTTAACCTCGTCTTCTTCAGGACAGTGATGTAGAAAGAGACTCAGACAGAGACTATGGCGAGAACTCAGACAGCGCAGCCAGCGACTATGGATCCGGCGAGAAGAAGAAGAAGAAGAAGCACAAGGAGAAGAAGGAGAAGAAAACCAAGAAGAAGAAAAAAGATGATGGCGACAGGGACAGCAGCCAGGAGGAAACAACAAAGGTATAAAAAAGGAAAGAAACAAACAAAACTAGTTAATGAAAATGGGGCCAAAGCAAATCTTTTGGTGTCAAAGCAAAACAAGCAGGTTTATCAAAATGATAAACATCTAAAGTAAAGGATCCATGCACTTATGTGTGAATAACCCTATAAATGGAATTATCTGTGATTTGAGTAATCTGGGACCGTTCATGAAATATCTTAAGGCTAAAAGTAGCTCCTAACTGGCCTATATTTATGAATAAAATTCATTGTTGCCTTCCTAGTGTAACCTAGTTTAAATAAAATAGTAGTCTAGTAGTACAAATGTCTACTAGTAGTAGACGTTTGTATGAATTCATTCTTCAATGTTCTAGGTACAAGTAGGAGAGACATATTTTATGTTGAACCATATTTGTTTTCATACTTTGTATTTAACTTGTTATTCCGACTCCAAATGTTAATAATGTAATTCCTTACATCCAACTATTTGGGCAAGAATATTTACCTGGCAATATGCTGTTATCCATGTAATAATACTAGTAAGATTTCTTCATTTTTATTTATGCATTTTCTCTAACATACTTTATTAGAGTCAAAAAAGTGTATGTGTATTTGTTTTCAAGTGTGAATCATGTGTGGAATTATAATAATTATTAAGACTTGAATATGGCATAGGATTTGTACCTCCTGCTATTGTATTTTTGTGATGACTTCACCGACACAGACCAAGGAGTTATACAGTACATAGCTTGACACAGGCCAGTCCATAAACCAAATAAAATGGTTAATAAAATAAAATGATTGGTCTATAAACCAATCACTGTGGGCAGTGTGTTCATGAAAAACATCATCCATAGCAACAAGGTCAACAACACTCAATATTTCAGCTGTTTTAAAACAGAACTTGTGTCGAGGTTGTTTTAGTGCCATTCTGGAGAACTTTAAGTGGCAAAGTAAAATACTTAATGTTAACACAGCCCCTGTGATCTGTTCTCTTCTCAGCAACCAATAGAGCAGAAGACGTCAGCTCAGCTGGCCAAGGAGTGGGGCCTGGAGGATGTTGACCATACCTTCACCGAGGAGGACTACAGGGAACTCACCAACTACAAGGCCTTCAGCCAGTTCATGAGGTATCACTCATACAGTAGTCCACCTGTGGTGTTACAGCTGTGTTACACCTGTGTGAAGATATCATATTTATTCCATATTTACTGGATTATGGCCATTTTGTTTGATCTGGCCATTAATGTACGATTTGCCTCCTATGTCTGGTATTGAAATTCCCACAAATAGAACCATTTATATATTAACCCAGTGCAGGAGGATGCTAAACGCACACCAGTCTTAGTAGTGGTGCCAGCTCACGGCAGAAACATCTAAAGAGTTAAGTCTTAAAAAGACAAAATCAGTCATGCTCTAACTTGCTGCAAAGTGATGCTGGTCGGTTCCAAATTAGGACATTGAATATTTTGATTTCCCGAAACATAACTGAGAAATGTAATATGCCATGTAATTCATCGATTGAAGTGCTCATAAATGTAACTCAAGTTGGGGGGAAAGGTTTAGACTAACCTCTCTCTACCAGGCCCATGATCGCTAAGAAAAACCCCAAAATCCCCATGTCGAAGATGATGACCATCCTGGGCGCCAAGTGGAGGGAGTTCAGCTCCAACAACCCCTTCAAAGGCAACGGTGCCGCCGTGGCGGCGGCCGCAGCCGCTGCTGCCATCGCTGTCGCCGAGCAGGTCTCTGCGGCGACCGCCTCCCCAGAACCACCTCCGCAGCCGCCTCCACTTCGCAAAGCCAAGACTAAAGAGGGCAAAGGTCAGCGGCTAAACACCACCTTCCCCTTCCTTATCTGAGTGGGATACCCGAAATTTGCATTGTTAAAATGTTTCCAAAATATTCTTGAAATTGTGAGCTTGTAGTTTGGCTATTTTCAAATTATAGCCGATGCATTTAAGGTTAAAGTAACTGATTTTGATGCTATATTAACACATTTTGCTGGGGACCCCCTGGAACCCCCTCAAGGACCCCTGGGGGTTCTTGGATCCCACTTGGAGAATCTCTGCTATATATCTCTCTTCCTGCTCCCTCCTTGACCGTATACATGTCAAATAAAGCTAGAACACTGTTAGAAGAATCAAATGTAATGTGCAGTTTGTTATTCTTCTTCTGATCAGGATACAGGAATGGTGAGAGATCGAGAGAAAAGATTCAGATGAATCGTTTCCAGAGTTTTCTTTCTCTCTGTCTGCCCAGGGGTAGGTTATAAGAAGCGCAGCAAGAGCCCTCGTGTCCAAGACAAGAAAAAGGCTGCAGCTGCCAAGGCCAAGAAGATGGCCCCCATCCGTATCAAGCTGGCAGCCATAGGTGCCAAGAGGAAGAAGAGCTGTTCAGTAAGTTTGGATTGATTGAATACTTTATTAACGGTGTGCAGAGTAAAGTACAGAGGTACAATAATGCTAAAATGGTAACACAAAAAGCTCTGAGGTCTTAGTTGTTTCCATTGTGGTCCTATGTATTCAATTCATCAAGTGTTCACACTATGACAAAGGCCCTTGCAGAGGATGGGTGGCTGAATGGATTGATGGATACATTGTGAATGAAAAACGTGGCATTCTCAACTTGGCTCTGTCTATTTGGTCCTTTGCTGACTTGTTTCCCCCACCTTTTTTCCCCACCCCCCTTTCCTCCCACTCTCGCCCAAAGAGTGGTGAGGATGTAGATGAAGAAGGATCCGAACAGGAGAACTCCAGCGTCCACAGCTCTTCAGTTCGTTCGGACAGCTCTGCACGCGTGAAGAAGAACAAGAAAGTAGCAGGACGGCCTGCCAAGAAGAAGAAGAAAGGTAAGCAGGGGCGGAGCCAGGAACTCTTTATGAGTAAGGCAATTAGATGATTGGTAAATGATTAACCATGACAACGACATACACTTTTATTTTGTACTTTCTTGAACCGCAAGCACTTCCCTTGCACGTAATTGCAAGGGTAGTTCCCTTGCACACGTAATTACATTTCCCATTGATTGGTTGAGATGGTGGCTCCTCGATCATAGCTATTATAGATCCCCAATTTTCTGTGGAGACCAGCGATAGAAGTGTGCAAAAGCAGCAAAACGAGGGACCTCTGGTTCTCCCCCCCAGTGCAGGTGGTGGTGCTGTAAGCTTAGCGGTGTGGTGATAGCCTAGCTAGTACGCCTACAGGTTTATGCGTCCTCACGTCTGCCCTGGACAAACGTTTTTGCCATCGCGTGTCTCTGCTGTCTCAAGAATCAAATGAAGAATGAGGTCGGGACATTGATTGTGTGGTGTTTATATGTCGTGACGTGAAAACCGGTTCTGGGGGGTTGCAGCCATACAGGCATCTAGCAGACACATTTCACACTAGTGTGACACCTTCCAGACACAGAGAGAATAGATGTGTATTATTCTGTCTGATACACTGTCTGTCAGCCTTGAATAGGGCAAAATACATAGCAAATAATACACAAAAAGCTGCTTGACTGAGGGGAGGCAAAAACGTAAACAAGTAAGGCAAATGCCTTACTTTGCCTACAGTAAATCCGCGCCTGAAGGTAAGGGGGCTTGACTGTATGTATAATAGGGGAGACAATGAGTTTCATCCTTGCATTTGCCAGGGCACCAAGGCAGAACTGCCAGTCAAAGGGCAGACTGGTCAATCGCAGCGTGTCCTCGCCTTGGAGTATATATAAGATATATATGTATATATATGTATATATGTAAGACGCCTGAGGGCAAGAAGCGACGAGGTCGCGTGCACGCATCCGCCTGGGTGACAGCAGACTGCTGGGAGAGCGCTGGCGCTTTGGCATGGGGGGTCAGATCTTAATTTTCGGGCCGGTTGAGAACTCTAGTTTTCGCCGGCTGCCGGGCGGGGATCTCCGTCCCTGATGATGTCAATTGATGCCACATTAAATGCCATTAACAATAAAAAGACACTATGACGTAAAGAGGGACAATATGACGTACATTTTGTCAATGGCGTTTTTAAAACAAACATTGCACAAAAAACAAACATTAAATCTGTATATAGGAGGGGCTAGCGCCCCTCAAAAATCACACCTGTGTGAAGTGAGGGGCGCTCTTGTCATTATACATAATCATACATCATCTCATGAACAACTGTCAACTGAATTTATGTGATTGGTTAGCCAATTTGCTCGTCTACAATTATGACGTAAATGTTCCCTTCATTGTCAATGGCATTTAATGTTTGTGTTGCCACAAATCTACGTCATGATCAGAGTGCGCAAACGAGAACATCCCACCCATCCTCCGCTCACTTCACTGGCTCCCCGTCGCATTCCGGACACAATAAAAGATATTCCTGCTCACCCGTGACCCACCCGTGACCCCCCCCCCCCCCCCCAACTCAAAGAATTAGTCTCCCTGAAACCCTCGACCCGCACCCTCCGCTCATCAAACACATACTGCCTCCACCCCGTCACGGCCAACCTGCGCACCATGGGTGACAGGGTCTTCTGCACAGTTGCCCCTGAACTATGGAATACCCTCCCCGCACACTTGAGAGCACCACAGTCAATCGACTGCTTCAAGAGAGGACTAAAGACCTACCTATTTAATAAGGCTTTCCCCCAAACCCATACATTTTATTTCTTGACCCATGCCCTCATGTTCAATTTAATAACTGTTATCCTGTTTTCCTTGATTTCCGTGTGCTTTTAATCGGGTTATGTTTTTTTTATTTTTTTATTTTTTTTTGGCCTATAATGTTTTATATTTTGTCTACTGTAGCACTTTCTGAGGAATGTAAAGTGCATTATAAATAAAATCCATTATTATTATTATTTTTGAGGGACATATGACCTAATTTCTCCTTTCATTGTCAATGGCAAATATGTGTGGGGACAAAAGCTGTATATAGGAGGGGCTTGGAAGAGCCACCCATCGACTAATCTAATATACGGCAACCTTCCCCGTGTTTCTTCACTAGTCCGATCCAGAAGACACAGTTTGCCCACTGCTACAGAGCTGACAATGAGGTTATATCTTCCCTTCTTCTCTGGAGTTCTGCCTCAGGGCGGACCAGAGGTAGAAAACTGTCGTTCGCTCATGTCATCGCTAGGGACACATGCATCAGTAAGCAGGAACTGGGGATGGCAATGAAGGACCGGAAAGTCTGGCGTGGCATTGTGAAATCCATGATCTCGACCGCGGTCGAAAAATGATGATGATGATGATGATGAGCGCCCCCGTCAAAAAAAGATCTTTACTCAATGTCTTTTTGTCTTTCTGTCTGCCCAGTGGCAGGAGGAGTGGCAGGAGGCGAGGAGGACGGCTATGAGACAGACCACCAGGACTACTGCGAGGTGTGCCAGCAGGGCGGTGAGATCATCCTGTGTGACACCTGCCCAAGAGCCTACCACCTCGTCTGCCTGGAGCCGGAGCTGGAAAAGGCCCCCGACGGCAAGTGGAGCTGCCCCCACTGCGTGAGTAATGATGGTGCTTTATTGATTGATGATATCTTTCTCTGCTGTCGGGAGGCAACGTCATAACTCCAAAATGTTCATTTTTCAGGAAATGAAAAAAATCTTTTTTTCAGGAAATTAAGAAAAACGTATGTTTTTAAAACTAAGCATCAAAGTTGGTGTTGTAACTTTATATATTGTCAATTACTTCCATGAGAGGGGGAGAGGTGGTGGAGTTAGTTGCTTTAGCAGACATTTTGAGGGTCCAAGTTAAGAGGTTTTGTCCAAAGCACTACTTTCCATTGGTTCAATATTTTCGAAACAACACACAGACGTGAAGGGTATTCAATAGCACTGATTTATGCCAAAAAAAATCAAAAACCTCAAAAATGGAGTTATGAGGTTTCCTCCCGACAACAATGATATTTAAGGGACCAAGAAGACACGCAGTGACTTTGGTCACTTCTTGTATTTGTGTTTTTAAGGGACCAAGAAGACACGCAGTGACTTTGGTCACTTCTTGTATTTGTGTTTTTAAGGGACCAAGAAGACACGCAGTGACTTTGGTCACTTCTTGTATTTGTGTTTTTTTTTCTTCTTCTTCTCCTTCTTCCGCCAAAAATAGCTGTT
The DNA here is from genome assembly GCF_963924005.1 of Protomyctophum bolini. Classification (NCBI taxonomy): domain Eukaryota; kingdom Metazoa; phylum Chordata; class Actinopteri; order Myctophiformes; family Myctophidae; genus Protomyctophum; species Protomyctophum bolini. Next base: position 19,621,502 of record NC_137881.1, on the reverse strand, counting down.
CTGACTGAACCGTGCAGTCGCTTTTTACGAAACTCGGTAATCTGGTAGAGGGCCATGCCAAACGGTGACCATGTGAAGCCCATGACCATTGGCCAAATGGTGGCGCTATAGCACTGAAAATGCAAACTTTGAACGTGCATATCTCATGAACCGTTTCACCGTTGGCAATGACACTTTGATACACATATTTGTCTCCTCATGGCGAACAACTTTCGTATTCTGACTTTTGACCTCTGACCTTTAGATTACGCACCATTTTGAATTATATGAAAACCATTTAAAATCTATCTCCTCCCAGAATTTTTGATCAAAATGTACAAAAACGGCTACACTTGAACTTTGGACTTAAACGAACAAAAAATCGTAACAGATTTCTTTTAAGTGAAAAAATGAAGTTTTTATGAGCCAACGAAAATTGCTGTTTTGTGAAACTTCTTCTGCATCTAATACCTGATATATGAATAGTGTATGATGTTACTATTTAGAATGAGCAAATTGACTGTGTCTGCTTAGCTCAGTTGGTAGAGCTCTCACCTCTGGACCACAGGGTCACTGGTTCAAATCCGGGTAGTGACAACTCAGCCCATGATTATTTTTGTGCATATTGTTCTCTCTCTGTCTCTCTCTCTCTCCACCCCCCTCTCTCTCTCTCTTTCTCTCTCTCTATCTCTCTCTCCACCCCCCCCTCTCTCTCTCTCTCTGTCTCTCTCTCTCCACCCCCTCTCTCTCTCTTCCTCTCCTTGGTCCCGCCTTATCGCTGCTCGCAGCTATATTTAAGGGACCAAGAAGACACGCAGTGACTTTGGTCACTTCTTGTATTTGTGTTTTTTTTTCTTCTCCTTCTTCTTCTTCTTCCGCCAAAAATAGCTGTTCTGACTGAACCGTGCAGTCGGTTTTTACGAAACTCCGTAATCTGGTAGAGGGCCATACCAAACGGTGACCATGTGAAGCCCATGACCATTGGCCAAATGGTGGCGCTATAGCACTGAAAATGCAAACTTTGAACGTGCATATCTCATGAACCGTTTGACCGTTGGCAATGACACTTTGATACACATATTTGTCTCCTCATGGCGAACAACTTTCGTGTTCTGACTTTTGACCTTTGACCTTTAGATTACCCACCATTTTGAATTATATGAAAACCATTTAAAATCTATCTCCTCCCAGAATCTTTGATCAAAATGTACAAAAACGTCTACACTTGAACTTTGGACTTAAACGAACAAAAAATCGTAACAGATTTCTTTTAAGTGAAAAAATGAAGTTTTTATGAGCCAACGAAAATGCTGTTTTGTGAAACCTCTCATGCAACTAATACGTCTTCCAAATACGGTTGGCAGCTAATACCTATACTGCAAGTCTGCATGATGTTATTGTATAGAATGAGTCAACTGACAGTGTCTGCTTAGCTCAGTCGGTAGAGCTCTTACCTTTGGACCACAGGGTCACTGGTTCAAATCGGGGTAGCGGCTACTCAGCCTGTGATTCTTATTTGTGCATATCTATCTCTCTCTCTCTCTCTCTCTCTCTCTCTCTCTCTCTCTCTCTCTATCACTAGGACATGACATCACACTTATAGAGATAATAGTAACTGTAATAGAGTAATAAGTCTAATAGTGTAATAAGTGTATTTAGTGTAATAGTGTAATAGTGTAATAGTGTAATATTGTAATAAGTATATTAGTGTAATAGTAGTGTAATAGTAGTGTAATAGTAGTGTAATAAGTGTAATAGTGTAATAGTAGTGTAATAGTGTAATAAGTCTAATAGTTTAATAACCCCCTCTCTCTCTCTCTCGCCACCCCTCTCTCCACCCCCCGCTCTCTCTCTCTCTCAACCCCCCCCTCTCTCTCTCTCTCTCTCTCTGTCTCTGTCTCTCTCTCTCCACCCCCCTCTCTCTGTCTCTCTCTCTCTCTCTCTCCACCCCCCCTCTCTCTCTCTCTATCTCTCCACCCCTCTCTCTCTCTCTCTCTCTCTCCACCCCCCCTCTCTCTCTCTATCTCTCCACCCCTCTCTCTCTCTCTCTCTCTCTCTCTCTCTCTCTCTCTCTCTCTCTCTCTCTCTCTCTCTCTCTCTCTCCACCCCCTCTCTCTCTCTCCCTCTCCTTGGTCCCGCCTTATCGCTGCTCGCAGCTATATTAGGTATTTCTTTTACACCTCAGCTAACCACCAGAAATAGCAGCTCTGGCTGAACCGTGCAGTCGGTTTTCACGAAACGCGGGATTCTGTTAGAGGACCATGCCAAACGATGACTATGCGAAGCCCATGACCATTGGCCAAAGGGTGGCGCTATAACATTCAATTGAAAATACAAACTTTGAACGTACATAGCACATGAACTGTTTGACCGTCTGCAATTTAACTTTGATACACATATGCGTCTCCTAATGCCGAACAACTTCCATATTCTGACTTTTGACCTCTGACCTTTAGATCACCCGCCATTTTGAATTATTTGAAAAACAGTAAAAATGTATCTCCTCCCAGGATCTTTGATCAAAATGCACAAAAACGTCTACACTTGAACTTTGGACCTATACGGACAAAAAATCGTAACACATTTTTTCTAAGTGAAAAAATGTAGTTTTTATGAGCCAATGAAAATTGCTGTTTTGTGAAACTTCTTCTGCATCTAATACCTGATATATGAATAGTGTATGATGTTACTATTTAGAATGAGCAAATTGACTGTGTCTGCTTAGCTCAGTTGGTAGAGCTCTCACCTCTGGACCACAGGGTCACTGGTTCAAATCCGGGTAGTGACAACTCAGCCCATGATTATTTTTGTGCATATTGTTCTCTCTCTGTCTCTCTCTCTCTCCACCCCCCTCTCTCTCTCTCTTTCTCTCTCTCTATCTCTCTCTCCACCCCCCCCTCTCTCTCTCTCTCTGTCTCTCTCTCTCCACCCCCTCTCTCTCTCTTCCTCTCCTTGGTCCCGCCTTATCGCTGCTCGCAGCTATATTAGGTATTTCTTTTACACCTCAGCTAACCACCAGAAATAGCAGCTCTGGCTGAACCGTGCAGTCGGTTTTCACGAAACGCGGGATTCTGTTAGAGGACCATGCCAAACAATGACTATGCGAAGCCCATGACCATTGGCCAAAGGGTGGCGCTATAACATTCAATTGAAAATACAAACTTTGAACGTACATAGCTCATGAACTGTTTGACCGTCTGCAATTTAACTTTGATACACATATGCGTCTCCTAATGCCGAACAACTTCCATATTCTGACTTTTGACCTCTGACCTTTAGATTACCCGCCATTTTGAATTATATGAAAACCATTTAAAATGTTTCTTCTCCCAGGATCTTTGATCAAAATGCACAAAAACGTCTACACGTGAACTTTGGACCTATACGGACAAAAAATCGTAACACATTTTTTCTAAGTGAAAAAATGTAGTTTTTATGAGCCAATTAAAATTTCTGTTTTGTGAAACTTCTTCTGCATCTAATACCTATATGAAGACTGTATGATGTTACTATTTAGAATGAGCAAATTGACTGTGTCTGCTTAGCTGAGTTGGTAGAGCTCTCACCTCTGGACCACAGGGTCACTGGTTCGAATCCAGGTAACGACAACTCAGCCTGTGATTATTTTTTGTGCATATTGTTCTTTCTCTGTCTCGCTCTCTCTCCACCCCCCTCTCTCTCTCTTTCTCTCTCTCTATCTCTCTCTCTCCACCCCCCCTCTCTCTCTCTGTCTCTCTCTCTCTCTCCACCCTTCTCTCTCTCTCTCTGTCTCTCTCTCTCTCTCCACCCTTCTCTCTCTCTCCCTCTCCTTGGTCCCGCCTTATCGCTGCTCGCAGCTATATTAGGTATTTCTTTTACACCTCAGCTAACCACCAGAAATAGCAGCTCTGGCTGAACCGTGCAGTCGGTTTTCACGAAACGCGGGATTCTGTTAGAGGACCATGCCAAACGATGACTATGCGAAGCCCATGACCATTGGCCAAAGGGTGGCGCTATAACATTCAATTGAAAATACAAACTTTGAACGTACATAGCACATGAACTGTTTGACCGTCTGCAATTTAACTTTGATACACATATGCGTCTCCTAATGCCGAACAACTTCCATATTCTGACTTTTGACCTCTGACCTTTAGATCACCCGCCATTTTGAATTATTTGAAAAACAGTAAAAATGTATCTCCTCCCAGGATCTTTGATCAAAATGCACAAAAACGTCTACACTTGAACTTTGGACCTATACGGACAAAAAATCGTAACACATTTTTTCTAAGTGAAAAAATGTAGTTTTTATGAGCCAATGAAAATTGCTGTTTTGTGAAACTTCTTCTGCATCTAATACCTGATATATGAATAGTGTATGATGTTACTATTTAGAATGAGCAAATTGACTGTGTCTGCTTAGCTCAGTTGGTAGAGCTCTCACCTCTGGACCACAGGGTCACTGGTTCAAATCCGGGTAGTGACAACTCAGCCCATGATTATTTTTGTGCATATTGTTCTCTCTCTGTCTCTCTCTCTCTCCACCCCCCTCTCTCTCTCTCTTTCTCTCTCTCTATCTCTCTCTCCACCCCCCCCTCTCTCTCTCTCTCTGTCTCTCTCTCTCCACCCCCTCTCTCTCTCTTCCTCTCCTTGGTCCCGCCTTATCGCTGCTCGCAGCTATATTTTTTTCTTCTTCTTCTCCTTCTTCCGCCAAAAATAGCTGTTCTGACTGAACCGTGCAGTCGCTTTTTACGAAACTCGGTAATCTGGTAGAGGGCCATGCCAAACGGTGACCATGTGAAGCCCATGACCATTGGCCAAATGGTGGCGCTATAGCACTGAAAATGCAAACTTTGAACGTGCATATCTCATGAACCGTTTCACCGTTGGCAATGACACTTTGATACACATATTTGTCTCCTCATGGCGAACAACTTTCGTATTCTGACTTTTGACCTCTGACCTTTAGATTACGCACCATTTTGAATTATATGAAAACCATTTAAAATCTATCTCCTCCCAGAATTTTTGATCAAAATGTACAAAAACGGCTACACTTGAACTTTGGACTTAAACGAACAAAAAATCGTAACAGATTTCTTTTAAGTGAAAAAATGAAGTTTTTATGAGCCAACGAAAATGCTGTTTTGTGATAGCTGTTCTGACTGAACCGTGCAGTCGGTTTTTACGAAACTCTGTAATCTGGTAGAGGGCTATGCCAAACAGTGACCATGTGAAGCCCATGACCATTGGCCAAATGGTGGCGCTATAGCACTGAAAATGCAAACTTTGAACTTGCATATCTCATGAACCGTTTGACCGTTGGCAATGACACTTTGATACACATATTTGTCTCCTCATGGTGAACAACTTTCGTATTCTGACTTTTGACCTCTGACCTTTACATTACCCACCATTTTGAATTATATGAAAACCATTTAAAATCTATCTCCTCCCAGAATCTTTGATCAAAATGTACAAAAACGTCTACACTTGAACTTTGGACTTAAACGAACAGAAAATCGTAACAGATTTCTTTTAAGTGAAAAAATGAAGTTTTTATGAGCCAACGAAAATGCTGTTTTGTGAAACCTCTCATGCAACTAATACGTCTTCCAAATACGGTTGGCAGCTAATACCTATACTGCATGATGTTATTGTATAGAATGAGTCAACTGACAGTGTCTGCTTAGCTCAGTCGGTAGAGCTCTTACCTTTGGACCACAGGGTCACTGGTTCAAATCGGGGTAGCGGCTACTCTGCCTGTGATTCTTATTTGTGCATATCTATCTCTCTCTCTCTCTCTCTCTCTCTCTCTATCTATCACTAGGACATGACATCACACTTATAGAGATAATAGTAACTGTAATAGAGTAATAAGTCTAATAGTGTAATAAGTGTATTTAGTGTAATAGTGTAATAGTAGTGTAATAGTGTAATAGTGTAATATTGTAATAAGTATATTAGTGTAATAGTATAATAGTAGTGTAATAGTGTAATAAGTCTAATAGTTTAATAACCCCCTCTCTCTCCCTCTCCCCCCTCTCTCTCTCTCTCGCCACCCCTCTCTCTACCCCCCGCTCTCTCTCTCTCTCTCTCTCAACCCCCCCCCTCTCTCTCTCTCTCTCTCTCTCTCCACCCCCCTCTCTCTGTCTCTCTCTCTCTCTCTCTCTCCACCCCCCCTTCTCTCTCCCTCTCTCTCTCTCTCCACCCCCCCTCTCTCTCTCCCTCTCCTTGGTCCCGCCTTATCGCTGCTTGCAGCTATATTAGGTATTTCTTTTACACCTCAGCTAACCACCAGAAATAGCAGCTCTGGCTGAACCGTGCAGTCGGTTTTCACGAAACGCGGGATTCTGTTAGAGGACCATGCCAAACGATGACTATGCGAAGCCCATGACCATTGGCCAAAGGGTGGCGCTATAACATTCAATTGAAAATACAAACTTTGAACGTACATAGCACATGAACTGTTTGACCGTCTGCAATTTAACTTTGATACACATATGCGTCTCCTAATGCCGAACAACTTCCATATTCTGACTTTTGACCTCTGACCTTTAGATTACCCGCCATTCTGAATTATATGAAAACCATTTAAAATGTATCTCCTCCCAGAATCTTTGATCAAAATACACAAAAACGTCTACACGTGAACTTTGGACTTATACGGACAAAAAATCGTAACACATTTTTTCTAAGTGAAAAAATGTAGTTTTTATGAGCCAATGAAAATTGCTGTTTTGTGAAACTTCTTCTGCATCTAATACCTATATGAATACTGTATGATGTTACTATTTACAATGAGAAAATTGACTGTGTCTGCTTAGCTCAGTTGGTAGAGCTCTCACCTCTGGACCACATGGTCACTGGTTCAAATCCGGGTAGCGACAACTCAGCTTGTGGTTGTTTTTTGTGCATATTGTTCTCTCTCTCTGTGTGTCTTTCTCTCTCTCTCCACCCCCTCTCTCTCTCTCTTTCTCTCTCCCTCTCGCTCTCTTTCTCTCTCTCTCTATCTCTCTCTCTCCACCCCCCCCCCCTCTCCCTCTCTCTCTCTGTCTCTTTCTTTCTCTCTCCACCCTCCTCTCTCTCTCCCTCTCTCTCTCTCTCTCTCTCTCAACCCCCCCCCCCCTCTCTCTCTCTCTCTCTCTCTCTGTCTCTCTCTCTCTCCACCCCCCTCTCTCTGTCTCTCTCTCCTCCCTCTCTCTCTCTCTCCCTCTCCTTGGTCCCGCCTTATCGCTGCTTGCAGCTATATTTAAGGGACCAAGAAGACACGCAGTGACTTTGGTCACTTCTTGTATTTGTGTTTTTTTTTCTTCTTCTTCTCCTTCTTCCGCCAAAAATAGCTGTTCTGACTGAACCGTGCAGTCGCTTTTTACGAAACTCGGTAATCTGGTAGAGGGCCATGCCAAACGGTGACCATGTGAAGCCCATGACCATTGGCCAAATGGTGGCGCTATAGCACTGAAAATGCAAACTTTGAACGTGCATATCTCATGAACCGTTTGACCGTTGGCAATGACACTTTGATACACATATTTGTCTCCTAATGGCGAACAACTTTCGTATTCTGACTTTTGACCTCTGACCTTTAGATTACCCACCATTTTGAATTATATGAAAACCATTTAAAATCTATCTCCTCCCAGAATCTTTGATCAAAATGTACAAAAACGTCTACACTTGAACTTTGGACTTAAACGAACAAAAAATCGTAACAGATTTATTTTAAGTGAAAAAATGAAGTTTTTATGAGCCAACGAAAATGCTGTTTTGTGAAACCTCTCATGCAACTAATACGTCTTCCAAATACGGTTGGCAGCTAATACCTATACTGCATGTTACTGTTTAGAATGAGTCAACTGACAGTGTCTGCTTAGCTCAGTCGGTAGAGCTCTTACCTTTGGACCACATGGTCACTGGTTCAAATCCGGGTAGCGACAACTCAGCCTGTGGTTGTTTTTTGTGCATATTGTTCTCTCTCTCTGTGTCTTTCTCTCTCTCTCCACCCCCCCTCTCTCTCTCTCTCTCTTTCTCTCTCCCTATCTCCCTCTTTCTCTCTGTCTCTCTCTATCTCTCTCTCTCCACCCCCCCTCTCTCTCTCTCTGTCTGTCTCTCTCTCTCTCTACACTTCTCTCTCTCTCTTTCTCTCTCTCTCTCTCTCTCTCTCTCTCTCTCTCTCTCTCTCTCTCCCTCTCCTTGGTCCCGCCTTATCGCTGCTTGCAGCTATATTAGGTATTTCTTTTACACCTCAGCTAACCACCAGAAATAGCAGCTCTGGCTGAACCGTGCAGTCGGTTTTCACGAAACGCGGGATTCTGGTAGAGGACCATGCCAAACGATGACTATGCAAAGCCCATGACCATTGGCCAAACGGTGGCGCTATAACATTCAATTGAAAATACAAACTTTGAACGTACATAGCTCATGAACTGTTTGACCGTCTGCAATTTAACTTTGATACACATATGCGTCTCCTAATGCCAAACAACTTCCATATTCTGATACCTCTGTCCTTTAGATTACCCGCCGTTTTGAATTATATGAAAACCATTTAAAATGTTTCTTCTCCCAGGATCTTTGATCAACATGCACAAAAACGTCTACACGTGAACTTTGGACCTATACGGACAAAAAATCGTAACACATTTTTTCTAAGTGAAAAAATGAAGTTTTTATGAGCCAATGAAAATTGCTGTTTTGTGAAACTTCTTCTGCATCTAATACCTGATATATGAATAGTGTATGATGTTACTATTTAGAATGAGCAAATTGACTGTGTCTGCTTAGCTCAGTTGGTAGAGCTCTTACCTCTGGACCACAGGGTCACTGGTTCAAATCCGGCTAGTGACAACTCAGCCCATGATTATTTTTTGTGCATATTGTTCTCTCTCTGTCTCTCTCTCTCTCCACCCCCCTCTCTCTCTCTCTCTTTCTCTCTCTCTATCTCTCTCTCCACCCCCCCTCTCTCTCTCTCTCTGTCTCTCTCTCTCTCTCTCTCCACCCTTCTCTCTCTCTCCCTCTCCTTGGTCCCGCCTTATCGCTGCTCGCAGCTATATTTAAGGGACCAAGAAGACACGCAGTGACTTTGGTCACTTCTTGTATTTGTGTTTTTTTTTCTTCTTCTTCTCCTTCTTCCGCCAAAAATAGCTGTTCTGACTGAACCGTGCAGTCGCTTTTTACGAAACTCGGTAATCTGGTAGAGGGCCATGCCAAACGGTGACCATGTGAAGCCCATGACCATTGGCCAAATGGTGGCGCTATAGCACTGAAAATGCAAACTTTGAACGTGCATATCTCATGAACCGTTTCACCGTTGGCAATGACACTTTGATACACATATTTGTCTCCTCATGGCGAACAACTTTCGTATTCTGACTTTTGACCTCTGACCTTTAGATTACGCACCATTTTGAATTATATGAAAACCATTTAAAATCTATCTCCTCCCAGAATTTTTGATCAAAATGTACAAAAACGGCTACACTTGAACTTTGGACTTAAACGAACAAAAAATCGTAACAGATTTCTTTTAAGTGAAAAAATGAAGTTTTTATGAGCCAACGAAAATTGCTGTTTTGTGAAACTTCTTCTGCATCTAATACCTGATATATGAATAGTGTATGATGTTACTATTTAGAATGAGCAAATTGACTGTGTCTGCTTAGCTCAGTTGGTAGAGCTCTCACCTCTGGACCACAGGGTCACTGGTTCAAATCCGGGTAGTGACAACTCAGCCCATGATTATTTTTGTGCATATTGTTCTCTCTCTGTCTCTCTCTCTCTCCACCCCCCTCTCTCTCTCTCTTTCTCTCTCTCTATCTCTCTCTCCACCCCCCCCTCTCTCTCTCTCTCTGTCTCTCTCTCTCCACCCCCTCTCTCTCTCTTCCTCTCCTTGGTCCCGCCTTATCGCTGCTCGCAGCTATATTAGGTATTTCTTTTACACCTCAGCTAACCACCAGAAATAGCAGCTCTGGCTGAACCGTGCAGTCGGTTTTCACGAAACGCGGGATTCTGTTAGAGGACCATGCCAAACGATGACTATGCGAAGCCCATGACCATTGGCCAAAGGGTGGCGCTATAACATTCAATTGAAAATACAAACTTTGAACGTACATAGCACATGAACTGTTTGACCGTCTGCAATTTAACTTTGATACACATATGCGTCTCCTAATGCCGAACAACTTCCATATTCTGACTTTTGACCTCTGACCTTTAGATCACCCGCCATTTTGAATTATTTGAAAAACAGTAAAAATGTATCTCCTCCCAGGATCTTTGATCAAAATGCACAAAAACGTCTACACTTGAACTTTGGACCTATACGGACAAAAAATCGTAACACATTTTTTCTAAGTGAAAAAATGTAGTTTTTATGAGCCAATGAAAATTGCTGTTTTGTGAAACTTCTTCTGCATCTAATACCTGATATATGAATAGTGTATGATGTTACTATTTAGAATGAGCAAATTGACTGTGTCTGCTTAGCTCAGTTGGTAGAGCTCTCACCTCTGGACCACAGGGTCACTGGTTCAAATCCGGGTAGTGACAACTCAGCCCATGATTATTTTTGTGCATATTGTTCTCTCTCTGTCTCTCTCTCTCTCCACCCCCCTCTCTCTCTCTCTTTCTCTCTCTCTATCTCTCTCTCCACCCCCCCCTCTCTCTCTCTCTCTGTCTCTCTCTCTCCACCCCCTCTCTCTCTCTTCCTCTCCTTGGTCCCGCCTTATCGCTGCTCGCAGCTATATTAGGTATTTCTTTTACACCTCAGCTAACCACCAGAAATAGCAGCTCTGGCTGAACCGTGCAGTCGGTTTTCACGAAACGCGGGATTCTGTTAGAGGACCATGCCAAACAATGACTATGCGAAGCCCATGACCATTGGCCAAAGGGTGGCGCTATAACATTCAATTGAAAATACAAACTTTGAACGTACATAGCTCATGAACTGTTTGACCGTCTGCAATTTAACTTTGATACACATATGCGTCTCCTAATGCCGAACAACTTCCATATTCTGACTTTTGACCTCTGACCTTTAGATTACCCGCCATTTTGAATTATATGAAAACCATTTAAAATGTTTCTTCTCCCAGGATCTTTGATCAAAATGCACAAAAACGTCTACACGTGAACTTTGGACCTATACGGACAAAAAATCGTAACACATTTTTTCTAAGTGAAAAAATGTAGTTTTTATGAGCCAATTAAAATTTCTGTTTTGTGAAACTTCTTCTGCATCTAATACCTATATGAAGACTGTATGATGTTACTATTTAGAATGAGCAAATTGACTGTGTCTGCTTAGCTGAGTTGGTAGAGCTCTCACCTCTGGACCACAGGGTCACTGGTTCGAATCCAGGTAACGACAACTCAGCCTGTGATTATTTTTTGTGCATATTGTTCTTTCTCTGTCTCGCTCTCTCTCCACCCCCCTCTCTCTCTCTTTCTCTCTCTCTATCTCTCTCTCTCCACCCCCCCTCTCTCTCTCTGTCTCTCTCTCTCTCTCCACCCTTCTCTCTCTCTCTCTGTCTCTCTCTCTCTCTCCACCCTTCTCTCTCTCTCCCTCTCCTTGGTCCCGCCTTATCGCTGCTCGCAGCTATATTAGGTATTTCTTTTACACCTCAGCTAACCACCAGAAATAGCAGCTCTGGCTGAACCGTGCAGTCGGTTTTCACGAAACGCGGGATTCTGTTAGAGGACCATGCCAAACGATGACTATGCGAAGCCCATGACCATTGGCCAAAGGGTGGCGCTATAACATTCAATTGAAAATACAAACTTTGAACGTACATAGCACATGAACTGTTTGACCGTCTGCAATTTAACTTTGATACACATATGCGTCTCCTAATGCCGAACAACTTCCATATTCTGACTTTTGACCTCTGACCTTTAGATCACCCGCCATTTTGAATTATTTGAAAAACAGTAAAAATGTATCTCCTCCCAGGATCTTTGATCAAAATGCACAAAAACGTCTACACTTGAACTTTGGACCTATACGGACAAAAAATCGTAACACATTTTTTCTAAGTGAAAAAATGTAGTTTTTATGAGCCAATGAAAATTGCTGTTTTGTGAAACTTCTTCTGCATCTAATACCTGATATATGAATAGTGTATGATGTTACTATTTAGAATGAGCAAATTGACTGTGTCTGCTTAGCTCAGTTGGTAGAGCTCTCACCTCTGGACCACAGGGTCACTGGTTCAAATCCGGGTAGTGACAACTCAGCCCATGATTATTTTTGTGCATATTGTTCTCTCTCTGTCTCTCTCTCTCTCCACCCCCCTCTCTCTCTCTCTTTCTCTCTCTCTATCTCTCTCTCCACCCCCCCCTCTCTCTCTCTCTCTGTCTCTCTCTCTCCACCCCCTCTCTCTCTCTTCCTCTCCTTGGTCCCGCCTTATCGCTGCTCGCAGCTATATTATGTTATTGGCTTTGTGTGATTTTGCTTGGTTCCACATCTCACATTATGATCTCCAAAACCAGGCGGTCCTGATAAGTGATGGTTAGCAGGTGCGTTGGTACCAGAGTAAGACAGAGTTACGACATTGAGGGGGCAGAAAAAAGCCCGGTCACGTGGTTCATGTAACTTGTTTGACACGTAAAGCCCATAAACCTCCGGTTCAGGCCTTTGTCACTATTCGGCAATAGAAGTCTATGTAGAAGAGCCGCCATTGGACTGGCCCCATGAAGTGAACGGAGTTGTCGTAACTCTGTCTTACTCTATGGCTCTGGTTGGTACCACATTAAAGATAATGACATCAAATTCAAGAGATTTTACAATCAAGAGTACACTGAAAGCAATTCATATATTCAGGTAGTGTTGCATTAGGTGTTAATCTAACAAACCAATGTAATTCAATTATTTAAAAAATATATCGGATCAGTGGTGCAAGCGTCTTGCTCAAGCACACTTTGCCGATAACTCTGAGGGCTCCGTATAAACAAACTTCTAGTATATGTACAGTATTGTATAGGATTCACCCGTTCAGTAAATCTCATTAAGAAAGGTGGTGGTCTAGCCAGAATAGACGTTACCTTCCTTCCTCTGCTAGGAGAAGGAGGGCATCCAGTGGGAGGCGAAGGACGAGGACTTTGAGGAGTTTGAGGAGGAGTGCGAGGACAGAGTGATACCGGAGGAGGTGGGTGCGGCGGCGGCGGCTGTGGCGGCTGAGATCCTGGCGGGGGTGGAGGAGGAGGACGACGACCACATGGAGTTCTGTCGAGTGTGTAAAGATGGAGGGGAACTGTTGTGCTGCGACACTTGTACCTCGTCCTACCACATCCACTGTCTCAACCCACCGCTGCCCGAGATCCCCAACGGAGAGTGGCTGTGTCCGCGATGCACGGTTAGTCATTCCTGTCCTGTCCTGTCCTGTCCCGTCCCGTCCCGTCCCGTTCCGTACCGTACCGTACCGTACCGTACCGTACCGTACCGTACTGTACCGTACCGTCCTGTCCTGCTGTCCGATCTTGTTCTGCCCCATCCAATCCAACCCTGTCCCTTTCCATTCTGTGTGGTACCAGTGTTATGTTTTGCACTGTTCTATATAATCACATAGCATAGGATGACATGTTGGATGGAGGGGTGTTGCAGTCTTATAGTCTAAGACATTTTCACCTGCTTATTGCTTTCAAATGAGAAATTATATAATATTCAAGTCTTATAACGTAATATATTATATATATTCTATTATTCTCTTAAAAGTTGTCTATTCATGTGTGTATTTTGTTATTATGTAGGCCTATGTCACTGGAACACAGTCAGTCACTTTCCACAGTTCCAAGTAAAGCCACTTTAACACTTCTGACAATACTATATTGACCTCGCAACCTCCCCAGTGTCCGCAAATCAGTGGGCGCGTCCAGAAGATTCTCCACTGGCAGTGGGGTGAGCCTCCGGCTCCCATCCCTGTGCCTCCGGCGCCAGACGCCGCGCCCGATGACCCGCCACCGCCCCCCATGAAGGGCCGAGCCGAGCGGGAGTTCTTCGTCAAGCTGACTGGCCAGTCCTATTGGCACTGCACCTGGATCACTGAGCTACAGGTAAGGTACAACAATAACACATGCATAGCTCTATAACCTAAATAATATTCATTATAACCTCTTTTATCCCATTTAGACCTGAGGACAATTCTAAATAAATGTCTTCTAAATCCTATGTTTTCTGAAAATCCTATGTTTCTACGTCAGTGATGCTCAACCTTTTTCATGTCAAGGACCCCCAGAAATTTCTGTATTTGGCCGCGGACCCCCATCTGAAAATATGTTCTCCCCCCCCCCCCCCAGAAGCAAAGAGTTGAGTTAAAAACATTCGCTCCCGAAGGAATTTTGCGAAGTTCCAACCAGACTTAGTGTGTTTGGTAAAACAGTCTCCCTACAGAAGTAAGAGAGACCTCCAAGGCTCCAACTATTTGACTACCGGTAATTTAACCTTAAGAGGTCTGTAATCACGAGTAATTTTTATTATTACTAGCTTCCTTTGCCACTGGTGTCACTTTTAACTGTAATTGTTCTGCCCCCTGTACTATACCACTTTTCCCTGAGCCTGCTCAGGGACTACAGATGAAAATGAGTTTATGGCTAACTCTGGCCCATTTACATGGGCACCGAGTGCTGCACTACAAGCTTGTAGATCTGCTATTTCTTTTTCATTGTGAAAATGTGGCACAAATCTTTGAATATATATATATATATATATATACACACTGTGTTTGCATTTCATGTGAAAGAACTCCAGCATAATGTCTGCTATTAAAGCCAACCTCTTTCTGTCCCCTATGCCCCCTTCAGCTGGAGATATTCCACTCGGTGATGTTCCGCAACTACCAGCGGAAGACGGACATGGACGAGCCCCCAGCCTTGGACTATGGCTCGGGGGCAGAGGAGGATGGTGGCAAAGGGGATCCTTTGCGCGACAAGAGGCGCGCAAAAGACCCACAGTTCGCCATCTTGGACGAAAAATACTACAAATACGGCATCAAGCCAGAGTGGATGATGATCCATCGGATTATTAATCACAGCCTGGATAAAAAGGGGATGTACCACTACTTGGTCAAGTGGAGAGACCTGACCTATGACCAGTGTACCTGGGAGAGAGATGACCTGGACATGCCTGAATTTGGTGTCTTCAAGGCCAACTACTGGAGACACAGGTACGGCCCACCTCAGCCTGTCAGCCAGTCTGTGGTTGGAGGTGGCAAATTGTTTTGGAGGGCAATGGATGCTGCCATTGCTAACCCCTAAAGTAAATCCAACATTATGATGATCTGAATAAGCTGTGAAATAGAGTATAGGAATAGTTGCTTTTATTGGTTTCCTGTTCCTGTAGAATAATGTAAGCGTAATCCATCATGATATAATTTCTGACTGGTTGTTGTACTGCTGTGTGACAGGGACGAGATGATGAAAGAGGACCCAGACAAACCCAGAAAGCTGAGGAACAGGGGCCAGGAGGGTGACGAGGACGCGGAGGTCCTTGGCTTACCTGCCAACGATGTGAGTTATCACTGACTCAGGATTCTTCATTGTTAAAAACCTTTCATGTTTGCTGCTATTCCTCTTCGTAAAAACTACTGCTGCTATTTGCAGAACAGGGTAAATAATACCAATGCTGTAACTATAACTAATAATAACAATACCATTTGTACCATTGACATTCTCTCCATTCAGCCTACGATAAAGTACGAGGAGCAACCTGACTTTGTGACGACGACGGGCGGGACGCTACACCTGTATCAGCTGGAGGGTTTGAACTGGCTGCGGTTCTCCTGGGCTCAGGGCACAGACACCATCCTGGCAGACGAGATGGGCCTGGGCAAGACCATCCAAACCATCGTCTTCCTCTACTCGCTCTTCAAAGAGGTATGTGCAGGAGCAAGCATGGCGATAATACGTTTTCTTTGTTGTTATTTATTTGTAGTTGTTGCTTCATTTATTCATTTATTATTTATTATGTGCCCGGCACAAACCAGTAGGGTCAACAGTGACAAGAACTACACTCCACAGTGTGTGGGGAATTCAGGAATTGGCATAAAAATGGGTAGGAAAAAAGGGTTACTATTGGGGGGGAATATAATGAGCAAATAACTGTTATGTCATGTTAACCAAACAGGCAAATAGGTGGATAGGTATTTGACTTTTTTTAACAGAAGATCTTAGATCTTTTGTCTTTAATGGGTACTTTGCCAATATTTAACATGAATTATGAATTATTATCAGTCATCACCAAACACATTGGGAAGTGTCAGAGTTTCCAATGACCTCTTACACAAATTATATCACAAAAGAATGTCCTGTTTGGTATTATTTGGTACATGGCGGATTTGAGGAGGAAGGATTTGAGGAGGAAAGTTTTTTCTTTTAATTTAACCTTTATTTAACCAGTAAAATCACATTGAGACTGTCACGGGGCAACCCGTGCCCTATAGACACTAGAAGACTCCACAATGTGAAACTGAACATTACAAACGCACACTGCACAGCTGCTTCCATTAATTGACTGTCATCAAGCTCCTTGGAGGTGTGGCTATGTGTGGCATCTTATACTACTTATCTGTGTTGCCTATAATGCTATCATAATTGTTTTGTGTTTGATGTGATGCCTTGGAAAACAGTCAGACTCTAAATATGTAATTGTATAGTTGGTCTAACTCATGGGTCATGGTTTACCTTGTTTGAGTAGGTCCAATTACTAATCATTGTGGGTGGGTCTCACCTGGTATATAAGGGAGGCTTGTGGAAATGTTTGGGAGGGAATCCTGAGTGGAAAATGTTCAGTTTTGCTTGAGACTAACAAAGGAGACAACTCCAGGGGAGAGCTGGCAGGGCCAGGAAGGCATAGCCTGTTTTCAGTTTCTTAAGTTCTTGGTTTGTTGTTTTTCCTTAGTTGAGTTGTCAAGTGTTCATGTCTTACTTTGTTATTTGAAAGTGTATTGTAAGTCTTTATTCGGGAAGTATTATTTTTGCCTGCGCAGTCAAATCCAGCATGGGTCGTTCACTCTGTGTTTTGAGGTAAATAAAATACCAGAAAAGATCTACATTCTTGGACTGTCGATTCTTGGAGCCTTGGCCGTTTGGGCAACTTTACAGAGACCATAGTCTCTTTTACAAGTGCGCACTGGCCAAGAGAAGAGGCAAATAAATGTTACACAGCTCTGCCAGTAACAACAAATACAGGACATGACAAAGACAAACATATGACATCCGTAATACCAAAAACCTACTACCAGGGAGGCTCAGAGAGCGTCTAAATAGTACAGACAAAAATAAATACTAATAAGAACAATACATCATGAAACTACTAAACTAAT
Organism: Protomyctophum bolini; assembly: GCF_963924005.1. Taxonomy (NCBI): domain Eukaryota; kingdom Metazoa; phylum Chordata; class Actinopteri; order Myctophiformes; family Myctophidae; genus Protomyctophum; species Protomyctophum bolini. Next base: position 19,604,223 of record NC_137881.1, on the reverse strand, counting down.
ATAAAACTAAGAACACAGCAATTGCTACTCGTCTAAGCAGGAGCAATGGCTGGAGAGTGTGCCAGAGGCAAACCTCTTAAAAGTCACTATAGGGGGATCAAGGAAGCCAATTTTAATCTGGTCCAAAAAACGCAAGGTGTGTCGTCATGACCTCAGTTACAGTAACACCCAGTGTACAGAATCCCCATGTTCATTCTCTAACACTTGTCAACTCCAGGGCCACACCAAGGGCCCGTTCCTCGTCAGCGCCCCGCTGTCCACCATCATCAACTGGGAGAGGGAGTTTGAGTTTTGGGCGCCGGACTTCTACGTGGTGACGTACACGGGGGACAAGGACAGCCGAGCCATCATCAGAGAGAACGAGTTCTCCCACGAAGATATGATCCTCAATCGAGGAAAGAGGGCCTTCAAGCTGCGGGTGAGGAGGAGCGTTTTGTTTCTTTATCCGATACTAAAAGCATTTAGACCTGAGGACGATTCTACAAATGTCTTCTAAATCCTGACAGTTTTCTGAAAACCCCCATGTTTCTATTATCGTTCTCAAACATTTTCATGTCAAGGACCCCCACAATTATATGTATTTGGCCCCCATCTGAACATATGTTGTTCCAGGGAACCCCCCCCCAGCAGCAAAGATTTGAGTTAAAAACGTTTGCCCTGAAATAATATATATTCAAAGATTTGCACCGTATTTTCACAATTATAAAAATATACCAGACCTACAAGCTCGTAGCGGGGCACTCGGTGCCGCGCTATGAGCTTGTAGATCTGCTATTTTTCAATAGCTAAAGTATAACATGATGCTTGAAACACCAAAAGGGGTTCCCGTTCAGAATGGGTTAAGCATTCTGTGATGAAAGGTTTGCATACTCACCACAAACCTTTTCTATGCTCCGGGAAAAACGTATCTTGTCTGCATGTTTTACTTTTTTGGATATTCCCTGCAGAGAGATGCCCCCATCAAGTTCCACGTGCTGCTGACCTCCTATGAGTTGGTGACCATTGACCAGTGTTCGCTCAAGTCCATCGACTGGGCCTGCCTGGTGGTGGACGAGGCCCACCGTCTGAAGAACAACCAGTCCAAGGTAGGCAGCAAGGCGGTGTATGTACTGTATGTACACATCACTATCCCCTGTCTAAAAGAGACCAGGCTGCTGTGACGTAGATGACGAGAATACCCTTAACCCATTTCGACCTGCGGACGATTTTACAAATGCCTAATAAATCCTGACAGTTTTCTGAAAATCCTATGTTTCTGTGTCAGTGGTTCTCAATCATTGTCATGTCAAGGACCCCAAATATATGTATTGTATATATGTATATGTATTTGGCCACCGACCCCCATCTGAAAATATGTTGTTCACGATTTTTCTAAAATAGCAGACCTACAAGCTCGTATCGCGGCACTCGGTGCCGCGCTATGAGCTTGTGTAGATCTGCTATTTTTCAATAGCTAAAGTTAAGTATAACATAATGCTTAAAACACCAAAAGGGGTTCCTGCCCAAATGGGTTAAGAGACCAAGGTGCTGTGACGTAGATGACGACAATACCCTGCAAGGACAATGACGACGACAATAATGATCACAATAATTCATTCACTTCGTAATTCATTCATTCACTTAACTTGATTGTTTTCTTTTTCTTTTTTTAAGATTAGTGCAAAAAATACAGAATGACACAAATTGTAACTAATGATACTTTAACTCAACTTCACATTCAAATGCATGTTTGATCTCCACCTGCAGTTCTTCAGGCGTCTGAACGACTACAAGATCGACCACAAGCTGCTGCTCACTGGAACTCCTCTACAGAACAATCTGGAAGAGCTGTTTCACCTGCTCAACTTCCTCACACCCAACCGCTTCAAGTAGGAATGCTCTCTCTCTCTCTCTCTCTCTCTCTCTCTCTCTCTCTCTCTCTCTCTCTCCCTCTCCCTCTCCCTCTCCCTCCCCTCTCTCCATAACTCCTCTCTCTCCTCTCTGCATTCTTTAAACCTCCCTGGCACCAGTGTTGTTTTTGGCAGCAAATTCTTATTTTAGTTTAGCCATTAGTCTTTGGAATGAAACTTCATTTAGTTTCAGTCATATTTTAGTCACCTGGAATGTTTTAGTGTTAGTCTATAGTTTTACGCGATGCGTTGTGAGCTTTTAGATCTGCTATTTTCAGCATGCAACCAAGTGTAAAATGACTTTCATTTATACTGGATCTCTTGTCCATTAGTCCCTTCCTAGTGTAGTTTTTATTTGTTGACGAAAAAATTCTTAGTTTTAGTCATCATACGGTAGCTTAGTTTTAGTTTCCATCTAGTTTTCGTCAAGGAAAAAAGGTAGTCGACGAAATCAACACTGCCTGGGCACAGATAGTAAAAAGCTGTTATCTGACCAGTGATGTATGTGGTCATGTGACGGGGGAAATACAAAAACGTGACGTTAACTCGCCGCCTCTCCTTTCCCCCGCCGTTCCGTCCGGTCCAGCAACCTGGACGGCTTTTTAGAGGAGTTCGCCGACATCTCCAAGGAGGACCAGATCAAGAAGCTCCACGACCTGCTGGGCCCTCACATGCTGAGGAGGCTGAAGGCCGACGTCTTCAAGAACATGCCCGCCAAGACGGAGCTCATCGTCCGCGTGGAGCTCAGCCCCATGCAGAAGTAAGGCCTAAAGGACTAAAGTATCGGCATCAAAATGTACTTAAAGTACTAAAAGTAAAAAGTACTCATAATGCAGAATGTGTTCAAAATGTCTACAAAATCTATTACAAAATTGAAAATGTTCAAATGGCCGAAATGTGTAGGGTTGAAGTGGTTAATGTATGTTTTCTAATAAAAAAAACTCGCCAAAGTAACTAAAGTTTTCAAATAATTGTAGTGGAGTAAAAAGTACTGGAAATTGATTGAGTAATAAGTCATATAATATTAATACTTTTTTTTAAGGAGTAATAAGTACTCTCTTGAGTAATAAACACTGTCGGTGGGTGCAGTACATCGAGCTTACTTGCAGTGTCATTTTGCTGTTTTGTTTCAAACCAGGAAGTATTACAAGTTGATCCTGACCAGGAACTTTGAGGCCCTCAACTCGAAGGGCGGAGGCAACCAGGTGTCTCTGCTCAACATCATGATGGACCTGAAGAAGTGTTGCAACCACCCCTACCTCTTCCCCGTCGCGTCCCTGGTACCACATCCCTACGCACCCAAACTCCTACACCTTGCATGGACTGTTCACGCAATGGAGTCGGCCTAAACCAGTGGTTTTCAAAATGTCAACCAGTGGTCCTTGAGGGGATTCCAGGTGGTCCCCAACTAAATGATGGAGAGTTAGTAACCAAATGGACCCTTTTTATAGATCTTTAACTCTTGAGACAGAGTTATATTATTGTTACTTAATTAATTACTTAATTTACAATAAGTCTACACAATGAGAGAATGTAGAATAATTGTTATTTTGATCAACGTTTGCCTGTTATCTCTCCTAATGGTACCACATCAACACAGCATGGAATTGTGGACAAAATCTTATCCAACGACAACAAAAGTCTTGGGTCTGAGAGGCTAAATCCTCTCAAAATGCTGAATAAATAATGGGCCTTGGTATGAAAATGGTTGAAAACCACTGGCCTAAACTGTGACTTTCCACGGAATGCTAAAGAATGCCTCTCATAACATTATGAGGGGATTGAATGTTCTAACAGCTCCGCCTACTGCACATCAGTGAGTTGTAGGCTAAAACGTTCTCGAATTGCTGATAGACAGTGACACCTCCTGATGAATGTAGGTACTACCCCTAATAGGAAACTAAGATAGAACAAAGGGAAAACAAAAAAAACAAAATGCCTCTGAATGATCTAGATAGATATTGTGCATTCCTCATGGATGGAAGGAGGCTTTAACTAACTCATTCAATTTGGGTTATGTTAATTTATTCTGTTTAATGTTTTATATTTCCTTGTGATATGGTGTGTGTGTGTGTGTGTGTGTGTGTGTGTGTGTGTGTGTGTGTGTGTGTGTGTGTGTGTGTGTGTGTGTGTGTGTGTGTGTGTGTGTGTGTGTGTGTGTGTGTGTGTGTGCGTGCGTGCGTGCGTGCGCGCGCGCGCGCGCGCGCATGTGTGCGTGTGTGCGTGCGCATGTGTGCGTGTGTGCGTGCATGTAGGAAGCCCCCAAAACAGTCAGCGGTGCATATGAGGGAGGAGGCCTCACCAAGGCGTCGGGGAAGTTGACGCTGTTGCAGAAGATGCTCAGGAAGCTGAAGAATCAGGGACACCGAGTTCTGATCTTCTCTCAGGTGCACACACACAGGCACGCATGCCCACAAATATGGGCAAATTCACCTTCCAAAGCACTGCTACCCAGGTGTGGAATGCCCTCCCCCCCATCGCTCAAAACAAACAAATCACTGGCTTCCTTCAAGACAGGCCTAAAAATTCACCTGTCAGCAAGTCAAAGGGAGAGGAGGTGATCGCATCAGCCGCTTTTGTGCGAATAATAATCCCCTTCCGATTAACCTTCGGCCCCAACCTGTGAATACTGTATATTTCATGTTTAGAGGAAATGTATATGTTGCCTTAAATTATTATTGTTACTCACTTACTGTTACTGTGTTAACTTATTATTCATGTCATGTGTGAGTGGATAGGACCCGAATGGAAACAAGGCCGCAAGGTCTTTCTTCGGTGAAATCCTTTTTTGGACAAAAATGCCTAACTGTACATTGTGCTGTTTGCATTTATGTTGCCTAATAAAGTATTCAATCAATCAATCAAAAAAACACACACACACACACACACACACGCACACACACACACACACACACACACACACACCTGGATAGCTGAGCCACAGCCCAGGCCGGATGTGTATGTTAACTGGTTCAGTGCCCACCCCAGTGCAGTAGGTGGCGCTACAAAGTGCCAGACGTTTTTGACAAAACAGCCACAAAGGCCGACGATCACTTCCGGTTCAAACTGGAGTAAACATCCGGTAGCAGCAGTGATGGAGTGCAGCAGTGATGGATCCTCCGGGCGATTATAGTTTTTGTCATATCCAAGTCAAATTAAGCTCTAATCAAGCCCCGAATATCGCATTTTGAACCATAATGCACATAAAGACTGCGTGTGTGTGTGTGTGTGCACTCGCGTGCACGCAAGGGTTTTGATGTTTTTAGGTGGATTCGTTCGATCGTTAGCTAATTGTTTTTGTCTATTTCTCTCTCTCTGTCTCTCTACGTTCTTTGTTTCTCAGATGACAAAGATGTTGGACTTGCTGGAGGACTTCTTAGACTTCGAGGGTTACAAATATGAGCGGATTGACGGAGCGGTCACCGGAGCACTGAGACAAGACGCCATCGACCGCTTCAACGGTGAGAACATTTCAGAGCAACCTTTCACTGATATGCTGTCATGTCATCACAACACATCTACAGTAGGCTATCAAGTGTTATGTTGTTTACATGTTGAAACGAAACCAGACCCACGGACCCACGGCTCTCCAGAACCACCACAAAAGGCTCTGGTCAGGCTCTGCCAGTGGGCCTAATGAGGCCAATTCCTTACACCTGGGCCAGGCTCTGCCAGTGGGCCTAATGGGGACAACTCCTTTCGCCTGTGCAATTTCCAGCCTCTGCCTCAGCCAATTGAGGCTCAACCAATCAGGCTCTGCCAGTGGGCACAGGCACATACACAGATCTCCATGTGGGACACCGGGTGACAGTTAAAACGGGTGCTATGACAATGTATATCATTAGGTTCCCAACTTGCATCGTTCCCAAGTAGGCCGGTGCGGCCGACTGCGACGGGCACGTACAGGTCTAGTGTTGTTAACATGTTGAAATGAAACCAGTGGTCTCTCTCTCTCTCTTTCCCCAGCCCCTGGGGCGTGCCAGTTCTGTTTCTTGCTGTCCACCAGAGCAGGTGGTCTGGGGATCAACCTGGCCACGGCAGACACCGTCGTCATCTTTGACTCTGACTGGAACCCTCACAATGACATCCAGGTACTGTAACACCCTACCCGGACTGTTTCCCACAAGCTAGAACCCTGCGTGGGGTTGGGTAGTCACGCATCCAACCACCTGGTGGAAGGATCAGAAACACATTTTTGAACATGTACAATTGTCTAGTATCAAGAGAAAAATCACACCCGTGTGAAGTGAGGGGTGCTCTTATCATCTATTGCTTCATTGTTATTGGGAATTTATGTTTGAGTAGGACAAAAATACCGATTTGCTCAGACGCGTATGACGTAAATTCTCCATTCATTGTCAATGGCATTTAATGTTTGTGTTAGGACAAATATTTACACTATAGCTGAATATAGCGCCCCTCAAAAATCGCATAGAAGTTGGGGTGGATTTGTACTGACAACGGGCATGGTTTTCAGAGTTGATGTGACCGATGCGGGCATGCTGAGGAACCAAAATAAAGACCCGTGCAGGAAAGGAACTGGTCGGAATAACGTGTTCCTTCCACACGCTACGTCCGGCCGGGGAAACTCTCCCCTGTCAGGTGAAAAGAAGCAGCTTGGACTCCTCATGCATAGAAGGAAGCATGAGGTCAGTCCGCTGCTCCCAGGTTGGCAGGGGAAGTGTAGCTCCCAGGATTACATTTGATAATTGACACTGGGTGCAAAAATGGGTGGCAAAATCGTGGGATAAAAAAAGGAAAAAAAGAGAACCCAAACTGTCAAACAGTTTTGACAGCAAATTTTGATTTTAGTTTTAGTCATAGTCTTTCATTTAGTTTTAGTCACATTTTAGTCACCTGGAATGTTTTAGTCTAGGTTTAGTCGACTAAATATCATAAGATTTTAGTCGACTAAATCTGTAGTTGATTTAGTTGACTAAAGTGTATTTTGGTGGGCCTTGTTACACTTGCTGAAAATACAAGCTCACAACGCGTCGCAGACTCGCAGAGCAACGCGTTGTGAGCTTGTAGATCTGCTATTTTCAGCATGCAAGGGTAAATGACTTGTACTGGATCTCTTGTCCACTAGTCCCTTCATAACATTTTAGTCTAGTTTTTATTTGTTTTCGTCATAGTATTAGTCGACGAAATAAACACTGATGCTGAGGAACCCAAATGGGGATGCACACGAAGATTAGATAAACCAACGGACCGACATGCAGAAACAACGGTCAGACATGCTGTCAAACATGCTCTGCTCCGTGCTTGTGGTTATGGTTAGGTTAGGGTTTGATGAGGTAGGTTGTCGGTCTAATGACAGTCGGACCAATAGTATGTCTAAACTAAAGCCTGTACCCACCAAAATATAGTCGTGCAGGAAACGTGCAGGAATCTAACCCAAACTGTCGGGTGTAAATGTACGTTCTGTCTCTTCCCCACCTCCCGCCAGGCGTTCAGCCGCGCTCACCGAATCGGGCAGGCCAACAAGGTGATGATCTACCGCTTTGTGACCCGCGCCAGCGTGGAGGAGCGCATCACCCAGGTGGCCAAGAGGAAGATGATGCTGACTCACCTGGTGGTGCGTCCGGGGCTGGGCTCCAAGGCTGGCTCCATGTCCAAGCAGGAGCTGGACGACATCCTCAAGTTTGGCACGGAGGAGCTCTTCAAGGACGAGATAGAGGGTGACCAATCACACATTGTCACACTTTACAAATTTATAATTCACAGAGCCATAAGACAGAGTTATGACGACTCCGCTCACTTCACGTGCCAGTCCAACGGCGGCTCTTCTACATAGACTTCTATTGGCGAAGAGCATTACGAAGCGTGTCAATGTCCTGGACCAGAAGTTCGCAGAATGCACTGGACTCAGGCAACAGCCCAGCTTTAATGATCTTAAATCACTTTATTTTAGACATTTTTTTAGTATTAGTGCAACATAACCATTACAGAGACTTTAGTTGTCACTGTACAATACTTTCAAACAGTTGTCATGTTGCACACACATGCCTAAAATTGCTGATATTTGCGCCACCCTCTTGAAAACAATTTCAAACTCCAGCTTGTCACACTCCAGGCTGCATGAACAGCACTCGAGCGCTCACTTTTCTGCCACCTCAATGTCGTAACTCTGTCTTACTCTATGGCTCTGATAATTCAGGGAGAGGATGACCAATCACACACTCTTATGCATAATAATAACCAGTAAGACGCCCTTAGGGCGAGACGCGACCTTGCAATAAAGGGTGAGTTTGCGTGCACGCATCCTCCTGAGTGACGGCAGACTGCTGGGCGAGCACTGGCACTTTGGAATGGGGGGGGCAGATTAACATATCCGCCTGGGTGACGGCAGACTGCCGGGCCAGCGCTGGCACTGGGGGGGGATCAGATCAACATATGGAATGAATTCTGTACTGGGTCAGGATTTATTTTTCCTGTTGAGCGGGATTTGTAATCTGATGTTTGTAACAGCTAGACATGTAAAAATGGTAGCCTGGTTAACCTCTCCCACCTGGAAAACATGTGACAGAACATGTGGAAACAGCTGATGTGCAATCAATCTGATTTGAGATTTATTGACGGGAGAGGCCCTTGAGATGCATCAATCTCCCAACGTGTCGCCATGAAATGCGTTGCGAGCCAGCTGTTTCCACAGTAGTCAAAACAAAGTTATTAAATGTATGTCAGTCATTTCTTTGCATATTACAGTTATTTTTCATATCTGCCCTTGCAATGTCTGTTTATGAAGCCGGAAATGTTCCAATGTTCCGATCCAAAAACACAATTATGTGTGTGACAATTATTGATCGTCCAAAAGTAAAATGCCGTGATCGTGACAGGCCTGGCGGTCATCTCCGTGCTCCAGGTATGAAGTGCCCGGCGATTGACAAAGGCGACGATGAGGAGGGCAGCGTGATTCACTACGACAGCTCTGCCATCGAGAGGCTGCTGGACCGCGACCGAGACACCACGGAGGACACAGACGTCCAGAACATGAACGAGTACCTCAGCTCCTTCAAAGTGGCTCAGTACATGGTCCGCGAGGAGGATAAGGTCAGGGTCACCTCTTTTAACAAGTGATTCTGAACCAATTCTCAATTCCGTGAGAGTGTGCACGCACATTCCCACTAGGCCCAGGAAGAAATGCCACTGGAACATTTTCAACTCAAGTGTTTTTACCTCTAACTGCATGGATCTGTGTAAAACCTTGCATGCACACTCCCTAGAGGCCAAGGAAAAACCTTTGCCTGGAATTTGTCACATCTGCTCTTTATAGCGCCACCAGGAGGCCGACATATGTAAAACACATTTTCTAATATTACTCCTTCAGATTTTATCCAAATTTCACGCAAATCGGTACACATGCTCTACATAGTCATGTGATCAAGATGGGTTTATTTGATTTCTCATAATCCATCCTGATTGGCTACGATTGGCTTCTAACGTTTTCAGGAGTAGCCCGCTTTGTACCCGTTTTGTACAAAGCTTATTGATACTCTGGTCTCGATAAATGCCGAACCGGGTTTGAAATGGACCCGATTTTCCATCCCTAGATATGATGATAAAAGTGTGTGTGTGTGTGTGTGTGTGTGTGTCCTAGTTCAAAATGTATTGTCTCCCGTCAAAATAATAGAAATAATAATAATAGTCAAAGTCCACAGAGTCTACGGACCCCCGTTTAATGGCATTGCTCTCTCTGAGACCCCCAATTTATATTATAAAATCAATGTTAATTTAACTCTCAGAGTTACAGACCCATAAAGGTTCCAAACATCATTTAGCTGGGGAGGACCCCCTGGAACTCCGTCAAGGACCCCTTGGGGGTTTGAGAACCACTGCCTTAAGTGACACACACACACACACACACACACACACACACACACACACACACGTCACACGCATTGCATCATCGCGCCTGTCACCAATATGTGCCATGTGTGCACATATGCACACATGGCATCAACGCATGGTGTTGTGTGCTGGCACACTATACACCCTGTCTTTCTTTTATCTGTATTGTATTGTGTTTTTTATGGATATAGTGTTGGGTGCTTGCACATTATGCACACATGGCATCAACGCATGGTGTTGTGTGCTGGCACACTATACATACTCTGTCTTCTTTCGTTTATCATTCATTTTTTAAGAGCCTGCCCAGGGACTACAGATGAAAATTAGCTTTGGCTAACTCTGGCCCATTTACATTGAGGTGAAAACTTGATTAATGAGCTTTGTCCGTAAAAAAAAATCAAAACAATTTGTTTTGTCCAGGTCGAGGAGATAGAGCGAGAGATCATCAAGCAGGAGGAGTGCGTGGACCCGGACTACTGGGAGAAGCTGCTGAGGCATCACTACGAGCAGCAGCAGGAGGACCTGACCAGCAAGCTGGGCAAGGGCAAACGCAACCGCAAGCCTGTCAACTACAATGACGCCGCGCAGGAAGACCAAGGTGACAAACAACACCCAAGCCTGGGCTCAGTCTGAGCCCAGTCTTGTAAATGTTGCTCATTTCACACTCAAAAAGTCAATATTACCAGGAACATTATTCTTTTCGGGGTATCGTGCATGGCATTGTGAAGCATCCACAAGGTAGTAGTGAGTACCGTTTAGTCGTCAGTAAAATGGGCCTAGCCTGTTGACGGACCACCTCGCCATGTGCTGTTTCAGAGTGGCATGCTGATATTTCAGATAACCAGTCCGAGTATTCGGTGGGCTCCGAGGAGGAGGACGAGGACTTTGACGAGAGACCCGAAGGTAAGGAGCCATGCAGAGTCATCACCCCTGCCCCCCCCCCACACACGCACACACACACACACGCTTAACCCACTTAGACCTGAGGACGATTCTACAAATGTCTTCTAAATCATGATAGTTTTCTGAAAATGTTTCTGGTGCTCAATATTTCATGTCAAGGACCCCGCAAACTATATGTAAGTGGACTCCGGCCCCATCTGAAAACATGTTGTTCCAGGGACCTCCCCAGAAGCAAAGATCTTTTAAATCATTTAAAATGTTCACTCTGTAATAATATATATTCAAAGATTTGAGGCACATTTTCACGATTTTTCAAAAATAGCAGAACTACAAGCTCATAGTGCGACCCTCGGTGCCGCACTATGAGCTTATAGATCTGCTATTTTTCAATAGCTAAAGTATAACCAAAAGGGGTTCCCGCCCAAAATGCATTAACAGAACCAAGAAAGATGTTGCACTGTAATAAAAGTACACGTAAGCCTGGGATGAATTACTGTTTGGAACGGATTCCTTTGCTATTCTTGGCCGTGTCGTCGATCTTGCTTGGTACAATGGAACGGATCAGATTGTCCTCAGAATACATATTGTGCTCCAGGCAGTCGAACGGCAAAGAAAAAAACCCGCTCCAAGCATTCGAAAAGGATTTCAGTTTCACAGTAGAACGACCCATGTCTGCACTCTGCACACACAGTAGATTTGAGTTTCCTATCATAACTCGTTCAAGATTGTGTGGGCAGGTCTCCAAAGCAGGTCTGGAAAAGTATGGAAAGTGAATTTGATCATTTCCAGCTCTGCAAAATTTTTTTTTAAAAAAGAGAACAGAAAAATCCTGTACATTTATGGAGAAAAAAAATTAGTTTATAAATTAACTATGTTTGTTTATGTAGATGAAGACAAGACAGGGCTGTCATCTCACATATCATTAGTTGAGTATAACAAACCAAAAAAGCTATTATGAAACCTTTCAAAAATTGGAAATGTTTTTGTTGCCAGGGTTGATCATCAGCTCCAACAAGAACTGGCCCCAGTAATAGGGAAGGGTCAACAATATGACATAAATAACACTTATGTTGTTGACTAGTTTTTTTAAATTTGTTATTGTTTAATTGTAATGTGGTTAACCATTTCATTCCACTAACATTCTCTGTTGCTGTGCTCTGTGTATCAAACGGCCTTGGTCCTCCTCCATGGCTTGCGTTCAACTGTCTGTCCCTGCAGGTCGAAGACAGTCACGCCGCCAGATGAGGAATGAGAAGGACAAACCACTGCCCCCCCTACTGGCCAGAGTGGGAGGCAACCTCGAGGTCTGTCTAACAGCTACCTCTATTTTTGAGTGGTGCAACCACTCCAAGGAACAGCAATGTCCGTCCTAACCTATGTGACTATGTTTAGAGTACCAGTAGGAGAAAAAGTGGCGCTGTTGTGCCAGAAACACAGAGAGAGAGAGATAGTGTTGCACTGTTGCCTGCTAATGAGAGAGAGAGAGAGAGAGAGAGACACACACACAGAGAGAGAGACAGAGAGAGAGAGGCAGGGGGAGAGTGGAGTTGCACCACTCAGTTCACACAGGTGTGATTTTAATTGAAGCCTGCCCATGTGTTTTTTAAATCATTCAATTGTGAATTGAATGCTTATATGCGATGGTTTGAAGATATTTTGGAGGCTTTTTGCCTTTTATTGATAGAGTAAGTGGAGACAGACAGGAAAGCAGGAGAGAAAGACGGGGGAAGTTCGTCAGGAACAGGACTCGAACCTGTGATGTCAGGCTGCATTAGGAGCCTAGGTGCCCGGACGGCTAAGCCGGACCGGGCCCAATGGTCCCCATTTTTAAATATGAGCTTGGACCATGCACAGCTAAATCCACAGTGTCGATTCCCTAACTAACACTGTGTTAATTTAACCCAAATTAGTCTATGGTAATGTAGTTTCTCCAAAATGTCTGATTATCGTGATGTGATGTGATTGTCGCGACCCACGGGTTGAGAACCCCTGTCATAGATAACTGTTTATTTTTTATTTTGTTTCACAATATAATGTCCACATTGTGCACATAGGTGTTGGGCTTCAACACGCGACAGCGCAAGGCCTTCCTGAATGCCGTGATGCGCTGGGGGATGCCTGCCCAGGATGCCTTCTCCTGCCAGTGGCTGGTCAGAGACCTGCGTGGAAAGACGGAGAAGGAATTCAAGTAAGACACAAAAGTTACCCATGTCATTTTATTGCACGGCTTTGTTCAATACTTCAAGGTTTGTTATTTTGAATGATTGAGTGATTGAATTTTTTTTATTTCACAGTATGCAGAATGGCAGACCAAACATCTGCATCCGTTTATGAGATAAATATTGACCGTAGCATACTGGATAAACCGTCCCCATATCTTTTCAAACACCTTTTTGAGTATAAGTGATTTTTTTTCCAGAGGAAGGCACATAGTTAGCTCCACCACTGAGCGATACTGGGTTTGCCTATCTTTTTCCATGATAAAGCTATAGCCTTTTAGGCTTGTAGTAAGCATAAATCTAAAAATCTTTGTTGGCTACTCTTTATCTTATGACCTATTGGGTAAAGACCTAATAGAAAAGGATTTGGGTCAAGCTCAACTTTTTGGATTTATTGGTGAACGGAGGAGATCAACGTCGTTAATGCTGGATCCATCGGTTGTATATCATATCACGTTTCCACACATCCTACGGTCTGAATGTGTTTAGGTGCTTGAGGTTCCTGTGTGCAATGTTCTAAGACAAGTCATAAATATGTATCTGTGCCAGTGTCCTCGCTCTGCATTATTTTACGCTCAGACTGCCTCACTTGAATTTGATTGGTCAATCAAGGCAATTCAGGGCCTGTTATTGCCTGATGGCATATCATTGTTCTGATAACAGACTGATTGATTTTAAAAATCATTTAAAAATCAAGATTCCATGTTGAATGATTGATCCTGTTAATAAGTAGCCATGTAATAAGCGAGATAATTCAAATTTACATTTTAGTCACCTGGAATGTTTGTGTCTAGTTTTAGTCGACTAAATGTCATAAGATTTTAGTCCACTAAATCTACGGTTGATTTAGTAGACTAAAATGTATTTTGGCGGGCCTTGATGCCGTCGTAATGACTGATTTTACACTTGCTGAAAATAGCTGATCAACAAGCTCACTTGCTTGTACAATGCTTGTAGATCTGCTATTTTCAGCATGCAACCAAGTGTCAAATAACGAATTACTGGATCTCTTGTCCACTAGTCCCTTCCTAACATTTTAGTCTAGTTTTTATCTGTTGACGAAATTGTCAATACATTTAGTCTTAGTTTTAGTCATCATAGCTTAGGTTTAATTTTGTTTCCATTTAGTTTTTGTCAGTGAAAAAAGGTAGTCGACGAACATTTTTCATCTTAGTTTTAGTCGACAAAAACAACACTGCTACGTAATGCCACAAAAAATAACTATCTCCTTTATCTCTCTCCTCCCATCCTGTCCTCCACTCACTTCTCCATCCCCCTCTTCCTCTCCAGAGCGTACGTGTCACTGTTCATGCGTCACCTGTGCGAACCGGTGGCCGACGGCGCCGAAACGTTTGCGGACGGCGTCCCGAGGGAGGGCCTGTGTCGGCAGCCTGTCCTCACCCGTATCGGGGTCATGTCCCTGGTGAAGAAGAAGGTGAGAGCGTATAGCGGAGTTGCACAGCCTTATTTTCACCGGTTGTCCAGCTGCTGGACATGAGACTAATTAATTAGAGCGACAGAGATAGAGAGGAGTATGTGTGTGTACGTGTGTGTGTGTGTGTGTGTGTCAATTTAACAAAGGTGAGGAGAGTGAGCAACGTTTGCGCTACTGTATGCCGACTCATGGACTCGGCCCCAGACCTTTTTTTTCTCCCTGGAAATAAAAACCGAGGCTACCTTACTCCTTATCCCTCAACTTTTTTTACTATTTTGAAAAACATTTTAAAATTCTTCAAATAGCCGTTCTTACATTGACACATTGGGAGCAGTGTTGTTTTTGACAGCACATTTTGATTTGAGTTTTTAGTCGTCGTCTGTTGAATAGTTTTAATTTGGTTTAGTCACATTTTATTCACCTAGCTGGAATGTTGTAGTGTTAGTCTAGTTTTAGTCAACTAAATCTACAGATGCCGTCGTAATGGCTCATTTTTCACTTGTTGAAAATTGAGCCGATGTACAAACTCGACGCGTTGAGCTTGTAGATCGCCATGCAACCATGCGCATGCAACCATGTGTAAAATGACTTATATTGAATCTCTTGTCCACTAGTTCCTACCCCCTAACATTTTAGTCTAGTTTTTATTTGTTGATGAAATTGTCAATATATTTAGTCTTAGTTTTAGTCATCATAGCTTCGTTTTCATGTAGTTTCCATTACTGGTAGTCGACGAACATTTTTCGTCATAGTATTCGACAAAATCAACACTAGTTGGTAGCTTGTAGATCGACTATTTTAACAGTAAACAGTAAACAGTAAATAGTAACAAAAAGGCAAAGAAGTGTAGGGATAATGGGTACGGCACCGGCGAAAATGAGGCCGCCCTCTTCATGTCTGCTCTTTAAAATATCTCTGAAAAGTGTGAATTGTAACTCTAAATACAAGCCTTTAATTACGTTTTGAGACGCCTTAAAAACCTGGGAGCGTGACGGGAAAAGAAAATTTGACATACAGGTTGATGCTTGTATGCGTGGTGAAGAATTACATTGCTTTAGTCCAGCAGCCAACAGGCTTCTTTTGTTTAAGTGCAAAATTTGGTATATAGTATTGGCCTAAAATATTGTCTATACATACATACATTCATAAATCCACTTGCTGACTGGCTGTCAGCATTGAGCAATTTATTTTATAGGGGTTTATGTGATCCTACCATTAACATCTTATATAAGGCAAAAATGTCAAACTTTCCTATGCTTTAAGTAGCATGTGACATATCAAATTAGGGGGCTTTCATGATTTTGAATCCATTCCAAGCATTAGTTTTGCACAAAAATACACTCCTTGGGCTAAAAACGGCCATGGCCGTCATGACAAATGTGATGATTTCAGCACAAATGTGATGAGGTCAGCACATTTTGGGCACATTTTGGGCAAGTGGCTATGGCTGTTTTAGCCCAAGGAGTGTTTTTTTGTGCAAAACTAATGCTTGCAATGGATTCAGATTCAGAATCAACCCCCTAATTTGACATGGCACATGCTACTTAAAGCATAAGGAAAGTTTGACATTTTTGAAAATTTACCTTATATAAGATTAATGGTAGGGTGAGGGTCACATATAAACCCCATTAAAAAAATTGCTCAATACCGACAGTCGGTCAGCAAGTGCACGATATATTAGGCCAATAAAAAAGACTATATACCAAATGTCCCACTCCAAACCCCCCGACTGCATTATCATTCTGTGGCTTTCTGTGTGGATGTAGACTGACTACACTCATGACACAAACAACAGTTTGAATGAATGTGAATTCATCACTAAACACTCCTGTTTGCGTAAGGCCCTTTATCCTTTCCGTGCATAAGGAGAGTATATCGTATACATATTCTGATACTCTGCCCCATACGTTGTTTTTTTCTCTAAATTGAATTAGAAAGGAATTAGAAAGTCATCCCACAGTCCTCCATTTAAGCCTGCCGAAACCTGCAAGACGCCCTCATCCAGTCTCTTAAGTTTTTTAAATACACGCCGAACTGCCAACAGTGTAAACTAGGGACATGGGGGTGACTAAAGTAAATAGAAGAGTAAAGAGGATTAGGGAAGTGAACGTACACATGTGCGTGTGTGTGTGTGCAGATCCAGGAGTTTGAGCACATCAACGGGCGCTGGAGTCTTCCGGAACTCAAGCCTGAGGTCACTGCAGTAGTAGACAGGCCGTCTTCCCGAGCCTCCTCCCCGGCCATCAAGATGTCCACTCCCACACCCGACGCCAGCTCCAACAACACACCGTGCACCTCCACGCCAGGTACACACACACACACACACACACACATTACAGACATACGGTAGAAATATGTGTTGTAGGCCTACACACAAGCTCCAGCAGGGGGCACTGCATGAAAGGACCACTAAGTGTGGTCAGGATCCGAAAGCGAGTTGGATGGATATGACCCCCTGTGTGTGTGTGTGTGTGTGTGTGTGTGTGTGTGTGTGTGTGTGTGTGTGTGTGTGTGTGTGTGTGTGTGTGTGTGTGTGTGTGTGTGTGTGTGTGTGTGACTGTGTGTGTGTGTGTGACTGTGTGTGTGTGTCTGGCAGCTACACCTGCTCCCTCGGAGAAGCTAGAGAAGAATGGGAAAGAGGGGGAGAAAGAGGAGGAGAAGGAGGAATCGGAGGCCACGTCGGAGAGAGAGAAAGACAAAGAGAAGGACAAAGCCAGAGAGAAGGAGAAGGATGACGGGAAAGAGTTGGAGAGCAACCAGAGTGCAGGAGGAGACCCTGAAAAAGTAGGAAATGAATGTTGTTGTTTTTGTATTCAGCCAGTGCTTTGACTTCCATCTTTTTGCCTGTCGGGGTCAATGATGGAAATGCTTGTACATATCCCCCCCCAGCCGCCTTCTACGACACAGGAGACAGACACGTCACCCGAGCAAAAGCCTGCAAACAAGGCAGAGAGCGACTTGAAGGAGGAGGAGAAAAAAGAGGGGATGGACCCACCGCCACCACCACCCGCGTCACCGTTGCCATCGACAACAGCAGAGGAGAGCAAGGAGGAGACGGACCAAACGACCACCAAACAATCTGCCCCGGTCAAAGATGAAAAAGCTGGTAATAAGTTAACGACAGAACGTTAACTTAAATAAAGTAACAGTAGGCTACCTAACTGTAACTACAATGTATTCACTATACCACACCAAACTGAACCAGTTGCCAGCTATAAACATTTGATTGGTCAGCTAAGCCCCTGACCAAACAGGCATGGTCCGAAGGCTGAATGGCCACTTCTTTCTGAAAAATGTGCATGCCATCCATAGCACATATCATTAAACTATGGATATTTCAATAAACTCACTCACTTTGTGACCACTTTGACCCAAGTTGAAAAAATAAATAATAATCTAACATTGAGATAGAAACGTTACTCTGCCCCTACACGTTACATTAGGGCTAGAGTCATGCAAAACGTCATAATCGTTATCGACGGCAGAGCTCTGCATTGTATTGTTCAGACTGATGGACACAGGTGTGTGTCTCTCTCTCTCCTCGCAGAGGGAGACAAGGAGGGAGAAGAGAAGGAGAAAGACAAGAGCGTGGAGCCCGTCGCCTCAACAGACGCCGCGCCAGACACCAAGGAGACGTCGGAGGTGACTGACGTGAAGAAGGGTAGGTCTTCATTAAATCCGAGACATATTTCTCTCACTGCCACCCGTGACGCGGCACTAAACAAACTGTCTTATTTCATGTCGTTTGTATACTGGTTTTTTTTTTGTTGCTTTTTGTCACCACAGAGGAGGTGAAAGGTGAAAAAGAGGTGACGAAAGAGATCAAAGCAGTGACTAAGGAGGAGCTAACGAAGGGCAACGGGAACGTCGGGAAGCCTCCGTTGGAGCGTCCACGCTTCATGTTCAACATTGCAGACGGAGGCTTCACTGGTGAATATTTTTTCCACATACCTGGCTGCTCTGCTTCTTCCTCTTGGCTCAATGTTGCCTCAATCACTCACTTTTTTACCACTTCAAACTACACTTGCCTTCGCATGTCATAGTACGTACATCATTGTGTTGTGAGCTTGTAGATCAGCTACTTTCTGCCAAGAGGTTTGGTGTAGATAGAAAGAAATAAGGACGGGTCCAAGTATAGACCCCTGGGGTACCCCCCTCCCCGGGGCAATTAAGTATGTAGGGTTTAATGGTAGTGGTTAAATCAGTCTCAGACATATTCTGGCAAAGCTCACGAAATGGTTAGAAATGCTATTTTGCTGCTCGCTGCTTGTGCAGAGGTATCTCTGTTACATTACCAACATACAAAGCTTACTTTAGCATGTGCTTATCAGCATTGTCCAAATCTGGGTATGAAACATACTTTCCGTTTCACTCTCCGTACACTTTTGTGAGTGGCGTCCATGTTCTCACTGGACCTGGACCCATCCTCTCACCTCATCCCTCAAACTTCTCCAGCGCTCCTGGCACTCACGTGCCACATTGCAAAACAATCACTCTCAGTTGGGAGAAATAGAAATCAACACGCGCCACATTGCAAAACAATCACTCTCAGTTGGGAGAAATAGAAATCAACAGTGAGGCTTGAGGTTGCTGCATAATAGACCTAACCTGACTCCACTAGATTGCGGCAGTATTGAGTTCACAAGTTCTCTCCTCTTGCCTGCATCTGGGCTCTCTCTCAGGCAGAAACGATGAACCGGAAACAGCGGGACAAAAATCTGATATCTCCATAATCATTTCGAGTTGTAGTCTTGTTAGGTTGTGTTTTTACATTTGCGCTGTGGCAGTGCGTCAATATGTCGTCAGTCTCACGTTGATCCCGCCTCTAGCGGCCGCATATCACTCCGAACAAAACTGGTTCGGAGTACATCGTCTCTGCCCGAGAGAGCCCAGACTCTCTCTTCTGGCTGCATGGAAATGTTGTCCAGCAGGGGGAGTGGTTTCACCAGGCTATAATAGACCAGCGTCAGCCATATATCAGAATAAGATAGATTTAGGAGCAGTGTTGATTTCGTCAAATAGTACTATGACGGAAAATGTTCGTCAGACTATTCACTGACGAAAACTAAATGTACTACGCTATGATGACTAAAACTAAGACTAAAGATGTAAAGATAAAAACTAAACTACCGTAATTTGTTAGGAAGAGACTAGTGGACAAGAGATCTAGTATAAGTAAAAGACACAAATATACACTTGGTTGCATGCTGATTGCTGAACATAGCAGATATACAAGCTCACAACGCGTTGCAGTGTGGCGTGTTGTGAGCTTGTAGATCTGCTATGTTCAGCAACAAGTGTAAGATCAGTCATTACGACGGCATCAAGGCCCGCCACAATACATTTTATTCGACTAAATCCACTGTAGATTTCGTCGACTAAAATCGTATGATATTTAGTCGACTATATCAAACACTAAAACATTCCGGGTGACTAAAATGTGACTAAAACTAAATGAAAACTATTCAAGCAACTATGACTAAAACTAAATTTGCTGTCAAAATCAACACTGTTTAGGAGTCCGGGATATGGTTCATTGGTGTATTTGTAACAATGCTTGACGGATATTATATACTGTACATATATATATATTTTTTGTTTCTTTTGCCCTGCATTTGCTCTGGTTCCACAGAGCTACACACTCTCTGGCAGAACGAGGAGCGGGCCGCCATCTCCTCGGGGAAGATGAACGAGATCTGGCACCGTCGCCACGACTTCTGGCTGCTGGCTGGAATCGTGCTGTATCCTTGACAGCGGTTGCACAGGCGGTGACCCCACGGTGTTTATTTTTTTTCCTATCGGCCGGCAGGGAAATCCAATGTAATAAGTCAACAAGTCAGCCATGGGCTTACTAAATAGTAAACTGTATCTACTGTTAAGCGCTGTGTGGCAGGAGAGTTTATTGAGATAGATAATAGAGAGCCTGTGAGACAAATATACCCTCTGTTCTGCACGGAGAGGTGGGGCTAAGTGGGGAAAATAAGCAAGTGGGATACAAAACGCGTCCCAACTTGTAGATTCTCATTCACGTC
Organism: Protomyctophum bolini; assembly: GCF_963924005.1. NCBI lineage: Eukaryota > Metazoa > Chordata > Actinopteri > Myctophiformes > Myctophidae > Protomyctophum > Protomyctophum bolini. The sequence goes on along the minus strand of NC_137881.1, from coordinate 19,583,894 downwards.
TGTCTATTTTTAGAAACGTTGGTGAGCCAAATCTAAACATCTACGTTAGCCTGTCGTGTTTGCCGTTGTTGCCTGTTTTGTCCTGTTTATGAAAGGCTCTAAAATGGTGAGAATGTATCCCGCGGCACTATAGAGATCATTAAGGTTCTTTCTTTTTCTGTGGGCTTTGGTTGAAAGTGTGCTGGATCAGGTGCAAGCCACTTAATCTCTTATCACTGATAAAAGATCAGTTTTCCATCTGGCTAATGGCTATAGTTGGGGAATGAAACGTCCCAGACTGTTGCTACACAGCATAATGCTTTGAAGTGGTCAAACTCCTGAGGTGCATTTTCCTTCCTTTTTAGACTCCAAAAGTGGACACAGTGCTGTCAAGACTATAAGACTTTTTGTATGTTTTTTTTTCTCTTGTGCACAAAGGACAGCAAGACGACAAAGTTCTGACGAATACTATTCAAATCATATAGACCAGTCTTGAAACACAAAACAGACCAAAGGACCACAAACAACAAACAAAAACCACAAAAAAAGAAAAGAAAAAACAAACGCAACCATTTTTTTCTTCTAAAGGCCCTTACACACACTGCCCTCCCCCCTTGCCCCTCTGTAATTCATTCACCGCATTTTCTTTTTTTGAGGTCCAGCTTTTGGTGTATGTGCACAAACTTTGTCCTAACACAAACATTAAATCCCATTGACAGTGAATGGACAATTGTGAGCGTTCGTGTAAACACAAACATTTGCGTAACTCAAACATTGAAGACATTGAAGGTGAGGCCGCAAATTCTGATTGGTCGGAATGAGATGATGATGTAACGATGATAAAATCGCCCCTCACTTCACACAGGTGTGCTTAAAAAAAACAAGTGTTTGTGTCACAACAAGACAAGTACATCCATACAGGACATCCATACTGTTTAAACAAGGTTGATTTTTCACTGCAAATTAAAGCATCAACCTGTATGAATGAGGCATCAATTATATGAATAGCTTGATGCTATTATCGTTTATTCTTCTAAAGACCTTTTAGAAGAAGTCAGGACCCAACTGCCCACGTCCCACCAACCAGACCCTCACCACCCCAGCATCTCCAAAGTCCAAACACGCTAACATCTGCAACTGAAAGCCTCGAATGCACACAAAGCCGCCATAGACAGATGGACTCCCCCATTCCATCTACAAATGAGTGACATCTTAAATATTTTCCACATTCACTAATGTATTCTTCTAAAACTTGTTGACATCTTAAGTTGTCGAGACTAGTCTCGCATTTAGAACGCAGACAGAATTCATTTGATTGCAGATGTTTATAATCTTCATATACTGTTATGACTTGAGCTCCATTTTTGCCAGCAGCAAGTTAAACATCACTACTCTGATTTGAATTCTAGTTGCACCCAGGCCCCACCCCAACCCTTGTAGCTTCAGTGCATTAATGATTACCATTAGGGACTAGTGATCTATTATATTTCAGTCTGTCTAGCCTCCAAACTCCCATGCTTTTCTGTTGACCCTTGACCTTGACTTGACAGTCATGGCTACGCTCGGTGGCAGGACATCCAGAATGACCCCCAGTTTGCCATCGTGAACGAGCCTTTCAAGTCGCAGGCCAACAAGGGCAACTTCCTGGAAATGAAGAACAAGTTCCTCGCCAGACGATTTAAGGTAGGCCAGGAGTCATAACCTCGCCTAAACCTTGACTCGACGCTGAACCACACAAGTCTCGAGGAGATTTAATCATAGCCAGGCTATCCCACGCAACCCCAAAAGACATTATTAAAACTTCCATGTTCCAGTGTTGCTTTGCTTTGCCTTCCTCTGGGTCCTTCAAAGGTCATGAAATATCTCAAATTGAATTATTTTCAATTCATGGCGCAAGACATTGTAAACAGAGATTAATAGTCTCAAGGTTTCAGAGGTCCCATAAATTAGATTTTCCCAGGGCACTATTTTTCTAGCAGAACCTCATCACACAACTTGATGGGTCGGTTTTAGGGTTCATTTTCATGATATTAAAAAGGCATCAAAAAGTCATCAATTTACTATGCTGAAGACCCCCGGTATTTCATGGCATCTCGGTTCTGGAAGTATAGATTTGGTGTAAATGATGGCTTTCTAAGTAAACGATGGCACAGCATGCCAAGCAGTGGAACAAAAATCACACCCGTGTGAACTGAGTGGTGCAACTCCCCTCCTCTCTCTCTCTCTCTCTCTTAGCTAGAAATGCACTCTGTTGAGCTGCCAACTTGCCCTTTGCACACAAACTTGTGCGCAAGCAGAGCGCGCCATGAGATGCAATCACCACTTCTGGTACGACTGCTGCTCTGAGTTCTAGAGCTCTCTGTCTGGGTACGACTGCTGCTCTGAGTCCTAGAGCTCTCTGTCTGGGTACGACTGCTGCTCTGAGTTCTAGAGCTCTCTGCTGTCTGGGTACGACTGCTGCTCTGAGTTCTAGAGCTCTCGGCTATTCTAAATCCTTTAGACCCGTTATTGACCTTATACCAACCTTGAAACGTACTTTAGTTACGTCATGAAGAACAGTGGTCCCTTCAGTCAGATTATCCAATATCCTATTCTCCCCCTCCCCCGCTTCATGTGTTTTCTGACTCGGGCTCACACACATATAGCTGGACTGTGGAGCACGTTTGTGCCACTGTTTACAGCATTGGTTCCCAAAGTGGGGTCCGGGGACCCCTAGAGGTCCTTGAGAGAGTTCCAGGGGTCCCCAGCTAAATGCTAATTAGGAACCAAATGGACCCTTATGGGTCTGTAACTCAGTGTAACACTATCAGAGTTAAATTAACTTTGATTTTACAATATACATTGGGGTCCCAGAGATAGAAATGCCATTAAATGGGGGACCGTAGCCTAATTCAGGTCAAACCCGGGGGTCCTTGAAATTAAACTGGTTGAGAATTACTGCTAGAGCCATAAAAACCTTCTCTTATTTCTTTCAGCGCCATTGCCGTAGATGTAGGTCAATTGAAGCCATTGCCGTTGATTAATGGCAATTGCGCTTTTATAGTGCATTCGATCGATCTAGCCATAATGCTACTTACGTTAGCCGGTTAGCTATCTGTGTTGTCACAGCACTGGATCGCCCATCTTAGATCGTTGTCGCCATAATAATCCATTCTATCTGTTTCTTTCAATCGCCTGCATCTCCTATTCCTTGTCCCAGATGGCTTTTCTGGTCAAAACAACGTTTCTTTGACGGCACAGAGCCGACGATGTGGAGCTCTCCAGAGCTCCGGTTTGGATTCATATTGTAAACAAGGCCTGTCCAGGCTCCGTTCAGCTTCCTAGATTATGTTCACTTATGTTCAAATGCTGGCGTGAATTAAATCCTAATTTTTCAATAAATGCTAGGGGGCTAAGTGATTATGGAGGTCCTTGGCATATATTTTCAAAAGGGGGGTCAGCAGGCTAATGCGTCAATTTGGGCGTCCTTGACATGAAAAAGTTTGAGAACCACTGCTTTACAGAATGTACCTTCTTCATCAGTATGGATGCTTGTATAGTTATTTAGTTTATCGTACTACAAATGGACCCCCTAAAGTGGGGTCTCCGGTCCCTTCTTTGAGAACCACTGACATGGAGAGTAATCCCTGCTCCCTGACCAGAATAGACAGGCCTCTCCACATGGGCAGCACATCCTTATAGAACATATGACCTGTGTTGGGTGACAGCTGCCCCAAGACCCAGATATTGCCGTGGTTGCTACTGCTGACCACTGCGTTTCCGAAACGGCCCTCATCCTGTTTTTGACTGGCTCACATGTTTCAGATCCTGACCGCAACATCCTCATTTATCTCTCTCTGTCTCTCTCTCTCTCTCTCTCTCTCTCTCATATTCCCCCTTCTTGTTCATTCTCATCGTGTCTATTTTTAAGACTGTGTGTATCATCTATCTAGATCTACCGTCAACATTGGCACAAACATAAATAAAACCGCAAAAAAGATGAAAGTACTTGGACTCAGATATTCCTAAAGCAGAATTAGTTGAGTTCATGTCGGTAGCTGTGTCTAACTCAAATGACCTCTCTCTCTAGCTACCATGCTTTACAGTTACACGCAGACACGCACGGACACACACACACACACACACACACACACACACACACACACACACACACACACACACACACGCCAAATGTTATCACGGTTGGAAGCTTGTGTTGGCCCAAAGAACGCATTGCTGTAATCATGCCAACCAAGACATTGATTTGATTAAACGTTAAAGAAAAAGCAGGAGACTAGCGTTTCATGGTGGAATGATGACAGAGGAACGAATGAACTCAAATTAACAGCCCTAATGTTTAGGAGAAGAAGAAGAGGGTGCAACAAACTTCAAAGAAGTAAGATAAGGGGGAAAAGAAAACTAGCCTGGCCTCAATCTTTCAATCTTTCGATTCAATTTGTGTGCTTATAATGTTCCCGGCTTTCGTGGAACCTTTTTAGTTTTTGTTTTTTTTGTCTCCCCGTCACGTCCTAAATCCTCTACCCAAACGTCTCCCCACGGGGGGGGTCACGGACCCTGCATGGCTCCGTCCATCCTTCCCCGTCCAACTCACCCACCTGTCCTTCCGCCTGTCCTCCAGCTGCTGGAGCAGGCCCTGGTGATTGAGGAACAGCTGCGACGGGCAGCCTACCTGAACATGACGCAGGACCCCAGCCACCCGGCCATGGCGCTCAACGCCCGCTTTGCCGAGATGGAGTGTCTCGCCGAGTCGCATCAGCACCTCAGCAAGGAGTCCTTGGCTGGGAACAAGCCGGCCAACGCCGTCCTGCACAAGGGTGAGTAGTTGGGGAGGTGTGTGTGTGTGTGTGTGTGTCTGTGCGCACGCTCACACTTGCGTGCGTGCATGTGTGCACAGGGGCGGTGTACAATGGTCCAGAAGGGTGGAGTTGGTGAAGAGGCGTTGGCACTTATGCCAAGTGTGTAGTCACTTCTCATGCACATGTGTGGACATGTAGCTATGCGTTCGGTTCTGTGGCAATATGCAGTACGCCGCGGGCGACTGGTGCGTATTTATTGGGCATGTGGGTGAAAGAGAAAGGGAGAGAGATAAACAGAGAGAGAGAGAGATATAGAGGGAACGGAGGGAAAGAGAGAGACTGTCTTGTTGCAGGCTCCATGTTGCTCTGCCAGGAGCTGGCTTCTCACAAAGCCACACGGATAAGCTTACGCCAGTGTTAACAGATAGCTCCAAACACTCCCTCGCTCACTGCCTGGCACGCTCTGCCATGTTTATATTTTGTTTTCCTCGAGACGATAATGCACTCGGTTCCTGCGTTTCGCCGCACACCGATATGACACGCCGCCAGTGTATGCCCATGGCTGTCTTCACCAATATAATAACCAACGTTGGTGTTCTCTCTGCAAAGTGATACATCTCACTGTGTTAGGATAAGGGGTAGGTAGAGCAGCGGCGGTTCGGTTCCCAAACCTTTCGGGGTTGAGACCCAAAGGAGAAATTAAGACCTTTTTTGCCAGGACCCAAACTAGTGAAAATAGCAGATCTACAAGCGCACACCGTGGCACTTCTCGCGAGCGCTGTGAGCCTGTAGATCGGCTAATTTCACTACTTCTTAATTATAGTTTCTTTCTTTTTTAGGAAATGTCTTGGGATGAAAATTGGGAAACTGCTATGGAGGCTCTCATCCAGGCACGACTTGGTCTCAAACTTTTTTATTTCAAGGACCCCCATAACTCTGGGAGTGTAACAAATGGAACCAAAAGGACCCATAAGCGTCCATTTGGTTCCATTTGTGCACTTAAGTTGTTAACACCCTTATGAGACCCACTGGTGTAGAAGAGTGTTTCCAGTGAGCCAATTACACAGTGCGTTTCTTTCTTTCTTCCGTGGTTGTTTGTCGTGTGTAATGACAGTGTTGAACCAGCTGGAGGACCTACTGAGCGACATGAAGGCAGACGTCACCAGGCTGCCGGCCACGCTGTCCCGAGTCCCTCCCATCACCGCACGCCTTCAGATGTCCGAGAGGAGCATCCTCAGCCGGCTGGCCAGCAAGGGCACAGAGACACACGCAACCCCGGTTAGCTTTAAACCCATGCACGTGCGTACAAACACACACACACACACACACACACACGCGCACACACACACCAAACGTAGCCAGCTGCACTGGAGAAAACAAACGATTGCTTGTTAATTATATTTCCCAATAGCTCGCCACCTGCGTGTGGCCATCAGCACCTGATTGGCCCAGTAACTTACACGAGAAGCAGGTGGCTTTATAACGAATGACGCCATATGAGATCTCCCTGTTTTTATTTTCTTTGTTTTTCATGTGAAAATTACAGAACAACAATGGCATTGGCTCACTGCTGCCAACTAAAACAAACACTAAATAATTTCTCTCTCTCTCTCTCTCTCTCTGTCCTCTCTCTTTCTCTCTCTCTCTCTCTCACCCTCTTTCTCTACCTCCCCCCCTCTCTCTCGCCATCTCTCTCTCTTCTCCCCCCCCCCCCCCCCCATCCACTCTCTCACACTCTTTCACCCCTGCAGCCCGTCCCTCCTGGACCCTACGTCGCCCCTCAGAGCTACGGAGCCATCTTCACCCCCGCCCCCCCTCCGGGTGCCCTCCACATGGGCGGAGCCAACTACAGTCAGATGCCCCCTGGGTCCTTCATATCAGGTCAGTGTTGTGCACAGCAGCATCAAACCGCACCACGGTAACACGGCACGCCCTCACAATTTGCTAAACATTATTAATTGCAGTTTCTAGGAATGTTCCTCTAGTGAAATTTTGAATAAATACTATCTGTCAGTTAATATAGCTTCTGCAAAGTGCTACTGTGTGTGTGTGTGTGTGTGTGTGTGTGTGTGTGTGTGTGTGTGTGTGTGTGTGTGTGTGTGTGTGTGTGTGTGTGTGTGTGTGTGTGTGTGTGTGTGTGTGTGTGTGTGTGTGTGTGTGTGTGTGTGTGGGATATACATTATGGATAATGTTATGCTGCTTGATTTGATCTGTATCAAGTGAGGCAAGTTGGCTGTACAGTAAGCAGGATTTCATTGCTTTGGCAACGTGTGCTAGATGATGGTCAAAAACCGTCCAAATTCTGTTCCCATTTAAAGACATTCCTTGAAGTATTCTGCCTATATATGGTGATTTTGTTGTGAGGATTTACTGGAAAACGACAAAAAGTACGAAAATGAAATGCTCTTGGGGATTATCAGAGGGAGTGCTGACTCTTAGAATCCCTCTGCTGTGTGTGTGTGTGTGTGTGTGTGTGCGTGTGTGTGTGTGTGTGTGTGTGTGTGTGTGTGTGTGTGTGTGTGTGTGTGTGTGTGTGTGTGTGTGTGTGCGTGCATTCTGCAGTGTAACTTTATATTTTCTTAAACCTTATCTTCTTATCTATTTATTATCGGTTGGATTTTTGGAAGCACTTTATTAATAAACAGAGAGGAAGACATCTATAGCAAATGTTTTTGTTGAGGTTACCAGCAAGGCACCTTGAAATAGACATTCCTAAAAATAAAAGAATACGCTGCACCATGTGGCTATATTCAGGGTTTTCATCCCTTAACAAGTCTAAACTCAAAGCCTCAATATTCAACTCGGCAGTAATGACATGTTGTGCAACAATAACGCAGCATCTGGAGCGCTATCAAAAAATGTCTGAGGAATATGTTCTTTTTTTTGTGTTCCCTTGTGGTGAAGTATTATTATTGTAGCATCCATTACGTCCATCCATTACTAAGTGCTTTTTAATTGAAATCTTAAAATCTCCATGTATTTTGTTGCTTTGGCCCCCGTTCTCCCAACACCCACCGCCTGCAGTCTTTCAATGCACGTTGGCAGCGAGTTGAATTTATTTTCTCATAATCACTTCTGTGACAGCATATGCTCGCCAGACACTCTCTCTGCTCGACGTGTGTATTCGTGTTCCGAGACGTTTAGATAGCGAGAGATGTGGCGGAAGATAACTAGTAAAACCTGATATTCCCTACTGGTAATGCCCCAGAAAAACCACAACACCCAGCTCTCCCAGTTCTCGTGCCTGTGACTCGTATGGAGTACATCTTGATTTATGTAATTGTAGACTGAAGCATCTGTCAAAGGCATTGCATTTTGGGGGAGCTAGGCTCGCTCTGAAAATGTCATTATGCGCAAGTCCGTCTGCTTCGGTCTGTGCCAAGAAAACACTGGGGCCAAGAGGACTTTGTACCAAGGTATTTTGAGAGGGACAGAAACCTCAGAGGAGCTCGGTTGTGTAAACGTCGTGTTGCGACTTGTGAACTAGACGAGGGCTGGGCCCCGAACGCTGGCGTTTCAGAAATAGTCGCTCGCTAGTTTGTGTTGCTCCGTGGGTGTTGCAGAGGCCTGGCTTCATTGCGGCGAGCTTGAACACAGCTGAGCCGAGCTGTGCACAGTTTGAACACACTGAACCCTGGGCAGGCCATAAGTATTCAGCGAATGGGGCCACATTTGTGGTCTTGATTGGGGGTCGCGGTGGTTAGTGACCCCTTTTTAGACTGAGCCAAAGAGGGAGAGAGCGAGAGGAAGAGAGAGAGAGACAGAAACAGACAGAATTGTAAAACAACAAAAATCCTCTGATTTTCTGACCCCCCCTAACCTCCCTCCATCAACAGTCCCTCTCCTGAGACTGGCTCCCGTCTTGCCCCCACTCTTGAGTACACAAAATATGTCTGAAAATAAGCTTGTCTGCCATGTTGCTTTTCAACCGTAGGGGCGACTACTTTAGCTGCACTCTGTGAACTCACCAGAAAACGTAATGAGAAAATCACACAAGCCGTTTTAAATGCAGAATCGATGGATGCAGCGTCCACAGCGTCCTTCGACGACGGCGCCTCGACACTGATCCGCTTACCCCCCAAATTGCCTTGTGGGAGACGGGAGTTTCTGACGTGTCAGCGGCGCGTTACTGCCGGGTAACACCTGGAGGAAGCCTCTCTCTCTCTCCGTCACCCCCCTAAGAGCTGCTCCCGCCATAGAAAGGAGTCTCTTCTTCGCACGAAAGGAGTGCTGCCAATAATAGGCACTCCCTTCCTCCACCTGCACCACCTCCACATCCCCCCCCTCCCTCCCCAACTCAGAGACCTCCACTACAGTCTGCCGCTTGTCTGCCCCCACAGAAGCCGCCGCTGCTGCTGCTGCAGGGGCCGCCGTGGGAGGAGGAGGAGGAACTACGGGGGGAGCGGCGGCGCGAGGTCCCGGCGGCGACAACGACAACGACGGAGTCAGCGCCACCGTGGCGCCGGCCGCCACCGCGTGCCAAAAGACCAAGGAGCACGACGTGATGCAGCGGCAGCGCGTGGTGGACCTGTGGAAGGACGGCAAGTCGGAGGGCGCCATCGGACAGGAGCTCCGGATGCCCAAGTCCACCGTGCACAGCATCATCGTGAAGTACCGTCTCAGCAACACCGTGGAGAACCTGCCGCGCAACGGACGACCCAAGAAGCCCTGAGGGGAGGGCGGGAGGGGAAAGGCATGGGCGGGGACAGACGCTACACGCGCACGGACGCGCACAGGATGGGCAGACAGGTGGAAAACGACGGGGGACAAAAAGATGACAAGTCTTTGTGTATGGAACTAGCACAATGTCAGAGGGGAAACACGTGGAAGGAGAGTTGAGGCTTTGAGAGGAAAAATCTGATGATCATTGTTGATGGAATGTGAGGGGAAAAAAAGTACTAAAAGGCATGTAATGCAAAAAGCATAGAGACGGAGAAATGGGACTGAAGAAGTAAAAATGAAAAATGTCAGATGGACGGGAGGGAGGGAAGGAGGAAGGAGAGGCACAGAGAGATGCAAGCGGTGCTTTGATCCAGTACAAGAAAACAAGCAATCAACAGCAAAAAGAGAGAGAGGAGGGAGGGGGAGGCTGGCAGGGCAGAGAGGAGGGAAGAGCCCAAACATCCAAATGGAGAAGTGAGAGGAGAAATGCTGGCTGCCTGACATCAAACACTAATGATGGCTAGGGAGAAAAAGAGACATGGAGAGAGAGAGAGAGAGAGAGAGAGATGAAATGTCTGGCCTGCAAGACTAAAATGCTTGAGTACAAAGGGAAGCAGAGAGACAGGGGGCTACTGTCTCCCGCCACACACACACACACACACACACACACACACACACACACACACAGAAAGAGAAAAATCTGAAAGATTTTGGCCGAGCAAAAAGTGGCTGAAAGAGCCCAGCCGAGAAGAGAGTATGTTAATGTAATCAAGCGGGAGAGAGAGAGCGGTTCAAGAATTCAAATACGAGGGGCCGAAACGGAGAGAGAAATGCAAAAGGGAGATCTGGGGTTTGTTTCTTTTTTCTTTATCCTTTCACTCGCTGGACAAGTCTCACGACATTCTTTTTCCGTCGGCCCCCTCTCTCTGCTCCTTGAAGAACCCCCTGGACCCCCTGAACCCCCCCACCCCTGAAACCATTTTTTATCTGTCCACCGACTGGACAAGCCTGCCCCTCTGCTCCAAGCCATACTCCCTCATTCCTCCACAATGCTCCACTCCTCCTCATCTGCTCTGCCTCTCGCTTTCTCTCTCTCTCCCCCTCATGCACTGGTATAACTTTGAGACCTCACACACGCACATACGTACGCACGCACGCACACACACGCTCACACACACAAAACCTGCAAACCTGCAAAGACCTCTGTTTATGTGCTCTGTGTGCGCACAGCTGAAATCCAAACTAACGCTGAAAAGGAATGGAGAAATGGAGAAAAGGATAGTATAATATACTACTACTCAGCTTGGACTCTGTTCTGTTGCCCACTGGCATTCCAAAGCCCAACCAAGCGTAAAGAAGCACAAATATAGAAACTGGAGCTGGTTTTGTCCTGCTGCCTTTTGTCCGGTGGCAACAATCAGCGGCGACGCTTCCCTCCTGAGAGATTTGACCAGTGGGGACGAGAGTTTACCAGTGGTGTTGTTATTGGGCTTTGTACTATGTACTGCAATATAAATCTTATACTGTAGCACCTTTCCGCGGGGGGTCACTTAAAGAGGAATACCACTCGGCTTATGAATTTAACCACTTAATAACCCTCTAAACTTGAGTCTACCTGAGTTGTGTCTGTACTTCTCCCCCCCCCCCCCCCCCAGAATATCGTAGATGCCGAGGCTCAAGTGGTTAAAGTTATATTGCTGCCAATCCTATGGCATATGGACTAGTGTTGTAGTTCTCGAGACATGGTCTCGTCTCGAGACCGGTCTCGAGACCAAATTTTCGTAGTCTCGGTCTTGTCTCGGTCTCGCGCTTCTCGCCTTTTTTTGTCTTGTGGTCTCGTCTCGGTCTCGCGCCTCATTTGTCTTGGTCTTGTCTCGGTCTCGCGCTTCTCGCCTTTTTTTGTCTTGTGGTCTCGTCTCGGTCTCGCCTCTCATTTGTCTTGGTCTTGTCTCGGTCTCGCGCTTCTCGCCTTTTTTGTCTTGTGGTCTCGTCTCGGTCTCGCGCCTCATTTGTCTTGGTCTTGTCTTGGTCTCGGACTTATTGTCTCGGGTCTCTTCCCCCACCGAGACCACTCGAGACGAGATGCAAAACGTTCTATTATATCAACCCGATCGCAAGGACTGAGAGAGTGAGAGGATTAATGAATGAATTAAAGACAGCTGTTAAGGAGAACAGCGCTGCATGACGTTCATACAGGTCCAAAGAAGAGCACATGTTGATGTTATTATGATCATTCTATCATGAAATTATATCAGCCTCAGGCAATGGGCTTAAATAAATAAAGTGTCGGCCGGGAGGCGGAGAGTTACGCACGGCATTGACGGCAATACGCATGCAGCGCCCGGCATACAGCCTGGCATTTTCATTTCAATATATTCTACCAACAGTGCAAGACTGCAAGCTTTCTTTTTGTGTTGTAAGTTGTAACTTGTAGCCTGTAGTCGTTTTAATAAACGAGGTTGAGCGGTGATCTGAATACTGATCTGAAAATAGCCAATCTACAACTATCACAACGCGTTGCACTGCAGCCGTGCAGCGCGACCGCGACATATGTATGAACTATGAAGCATCGCCTCGGTTTAGTTTCATCATGAGAAGAGTAAAGAACCACCACCTACCTGACGTTACATCTATACCTAAAGTAAACTAAAATCCATCCATCGTCCACCTTATGTGATCATGTCTTGTCAGGCTATAATAAAAACGATCATAAAAACAATCCTTTGTTGTATAACGTGCATGCATGCCTCATTGACATTGTTGGTTCACTACCGATTTATTTACTAAAAGGCTTTAACAGCAGCAACCAAAACCAACTAATAAACTATTGTTTTAATTTGAAGGTGAGCCATAGCCCATAGCCATTAATCTGAAAGGTTTTGGTCGGAAACTGTCAAACTGACAGTGACGGACAGTGTGACAGGTGAGGTCACAGTTCACAGGTTAATTCAGTGCATGCGCAATGCACATGGTTTAATTTGGGGGAACAACAAATGTACTGGTCAATAAGATGTCGGCTAATTCAGCTGTTATAAGGTTTGGCTTTGTGGAACACAAAAATTACATTTGCAAGGATAATGGGGGGAAAAAGCACAGTGCAAAGTGCAAGTTTTGTGGAAAATCATACTCTGAGACGTCAGGAAGAGGGAAAAATAGTCTTGGTCTTGACTCGGTCTCGCCTCGCGGCAGTCTTGGTCTCGGTCTCGACCCTCCTAGGTCTTGGTCTCTGCCCCCTAGGCTCGCATCGGTCTTGGTCTTGGTCTTGGTCTCGACCCTCCAGGTCTTGGTCTTGGTCTTGGTCTCGGCCCCATAGGCTCGCATCGCTATTGGTCTTGGTCTCGGTCTCGACCCTCCAGGTCTTGGTCTTGGTCTTGGTCTCGGCCCCCTAGGCTAGCAGCGGTCTTGGTCTTGGTCTTGGTCTCGACCCTCCAGGTCTTGGTCTTGGTCTTGGTCTCGGCCCCATAGGCTCGCATCGCTATTGGTCTTGGTCTTGGTCTCGACCCTCCTAGGTCTTGGTCTTGTCTTGGTCTCGCTTTAGGTGGTCTCGACTACAACACTAATATGGACTACACAAGCTTTGAGCTAATGTAAAGGAGAATGTTGTACAATCATACGGGTCTATCTATGTGCAAATGGGTGACATACTTTGTTGCATGATACAATTTACCAGAACCTTTACATAAACGACTATTATATTGTCGCTGTTGGGCAGAAACCTTTTATGACGCACCACGTTGTGGGCTTGAAGATCTGCTATATTTGCTCTTTATTGTTGAAAAAATGTCGAACATCGAACTGCCAAAAAATGACATGCCCAAAATAGGGACGCCAGGTTGAAAGTTAAAGGACCACTTCACCACTTTTCAACCTATCTTCATATAATTGGTCCTCACTAATGTTCATGATAAATAGGCTACCATTCTTTTCTACTCAGTCTGTGTCTCATAGGAGGGATGTGGGAAGTTCAGAAACCGTCCAACAGTGAGTTTAGAGTTTTATTAGGATTCCCAGTGACATCGGCAGATTTTACAAGATTTAAAAAATATATATGTTTAGATTTTTATTATCGTATTGCAACTTTTCAGGAATAGAAAGTCTGCAGTTTTTATTAGCTTGTATTCCCCATCGATGATGTCACTGGTGGACGGGTTTTTGAACTGCCCACAGCCCTCCCATAAGACACAGAGACCCCTTTTCCACCGGTTGGTTCCCAATGGGAACCGGTTCAGTTCTTTTTGGTTCTTAGTAAATGAGCCAGAGCTCCAAAATTGGAACGTTAATTATGAATTGAGTGTGCAAAACCATACCTATATTAGATTGTTATCACCATGGAACTTCCCCAGTTGATTACTTACACAAAGACAATGATTTATTGTATTTAAATATGAAAAAGCTACTACTGTGGAAGGGTTATCATATATAAATGTACTTATATTGAACCTATAAACAATATAATATAGGTAGTGTTTTGCCCACTCAATTCATAACGTTCCAATTTTGGAGCTCTGGCTCATGGACTAAGAACCAAAAGGAACTGAACCGGTTCCCATTGGGAACCAACCGGTGGAAAGGGGGTAAGACAGAGTGGGGACCAATTATATGAAGGTAATTTGAAAAGTGGTGAAGTGGTCCTTTAAGTCCTGTCTGTGGGGTTTTATCAACATTAACCAATGAAAAGTACTAAGACCTTGACTAAATAATAACCACATTGGATCCATTGGAACAAAGCTTTTTTTCCCTTCTATTTCCTTAAAAGTAACTATTTTGGATGTTCAAGGTTTCCATCCAACAGTGACAATATTAAAGACTATTATGTGTAACAACAACGTTCCCTATAACAGAAGTTGTGCCCTCAACTCCAGCAAACATTCTGATGTAGTAACCTCTTATGGTCCACCCCCTCCCTGGTGATGTGCGCTTGTGTTGTAGTACGATACCACAGCAGCGTTGATTTCCAGTATAAGTCATTTTACACAGAAAATGGCCGATTTACAAGCTTACAAAGCGTTGCGCTGCGACACGTTGTGAGCTTGTTAGATCCCCTTTTTTCAGCAAGTTCAAAATCAGTCATTTCGACGGCATCAAGCCCCGCCAAAATACATTTTAGTCGACTAAATCAACTGTAGATTAATCGACTAAAACCTTATGATGTTTAACCGACTAAAACCCGGAACACCAGGTGAACAAAACTTTAAACTATTCAAGAGACTATGACTAAAACTGAAAATCTAAATTTGCTGTCAAAATTAACACTGCCACAGCTTATGGTAACCGTGAGACAAACTCCTCTGTCTTGTTTGTGGAAGGAGCTGAAGTGTGTATTCAGTACTACAGCCTGAAGAGCTTACTACATCATGTGAGTAGCACAATGCCAAAATTCAGTGGTGTTCCCCTTTAAGCTTCATGGAAGTAAGAGGAAAAAGTGGGGCAGTGTGGGCAATGAGTATGTCTGTATGGGAGAGTCTGTTCTCTCTCTCTCTCGCTCTCTCTGCGTGTGCGTGTGCGTGTGCGTGTGTGTGTGTGTGTGTGTGTGTGTGTGTGTGTGTGCGTGTGTGCGCGCGCGCGCGCGAGTGTGTGTGTACACACGTGCGTACGTGGTTGGTCGGTTGTAATACCAGATATCATAATTCAAAGTTTCAGGGGAAGATTGAATGGCTATGCAAAACACATTTGGGAATGCAATATTGCAACAATAACAAAGGTCACTGCAGAATGAATCTGGTTGTGAAATTCTATTCAAAATGCGTAACCAGAATTTTGAGCAATGTTGTACACAAAATGTCAAAAGGCTGTTATTAATAACCGAGGGAGGCAATATTGCAGTGGAATAAATATAAGGTCCCCTTTCACCTCCACCCCACGTACGTCCCCAATCTCAACACTCGCCCCCTTTGAAAGTTGGCATCCCTGCTCTTAATGTAGGTTAAAACAAACATAAGAGTTATGTGCAAATGCTATTTGACCTGCAGGCCTGCTGCCAACTCATACCTCTATACCAAGACTGCCTCTGTAACGGGCTTAGTACTGTACATCATTGAGCTAACGTTACTACGTATGTGTAACAGAAATACCCCCCAATTGCACACTTCACATAGACCCCCCAGTTTTTAGTCCATGAGCCAGACCTCCAAAATTGGAACATTAATTATTAATTGATGGGGCAAAGTTTCATGGCAATAACAATTTGTAAAGGTTTGGTTTTGCCCACTAGATTCATAATTAACGTTCCAATTTTGGAGCTCTGGCTCATGGACTAAGAACCAAAAATAACTGAACCAGTTCCCAACCGGTGGAAAAGGGGCCATAGTGGAACAGTGGTTCTTCTCAGAGTGGGGTCTGTCTTTTAGGGGGTTCCAGGGGTCCACATAAATTACCCCATTTAGGACTGAGGCCCTCTTTCTATATCAGTGGTGCTCAATGTGCTCAATTCTGGGGGTCAAGGTCAATTATCTGTATTTTGATCCCTACGTTGCGACTACATATATGCCCATATAACGGAGATCCCTGATGATGTCACGTGATGTCACGAGGCGTGACCATATATGGAGACATGGGAAGACGGACGGACTGCACGTTTTCATAGTAAATGAAATAATAATAATTTGGGGCGTCCTTGACATGAAAAAGTCTGATGTATAAGACAGCCTGTAGCCTATTTAATGATTTTGTGTGGATCGTTTGGTATACTGGTGAGCGGAAGGTATGCGCTTTGAGCCCCACTTGTGCCAAAGTCAATAGTACGAAGTGGCTGACATGGGCCATGTGATGTCATTTTGCATCTCCTCACACATGCTGATGTTCCTTTCTCCAAATGCTACATCCACTATAGACCGATTCAGAAACGTTTCTCATGGTCGCAGGCAACGTATTTCCTGTAGGCGGAGATGACATATATGCGGTTTAAATCCACACCTCTTCTACTACAGTGAATGTAAAAGTGACTGATGTTCTGCCTCAAACGTTACTCTTTCACCTGCTTTTTACTAACACTAACATTACAAAGATGCCCAGAACATCAGGATGAACCTGTGTAGTTTATGGCTGCTCCAACAGTAGTGGCAACATTCAAAAGGAAAGAAAAAACTAAATGTCAAAATAATCCACCGCGGTGGCTGAGAGCAGAGCCATTGAGTAATGGTTGAGACAAAGCAGTAGAAGGTCCTGAAAGATACATAATGTCAGTCTTACACAATACCCAATATTTCTGTTTTATGAACACAAGGCTGCTGTACTTTATACCTCATACTAAGCATTTAAAGTATGAGGTATAAAGTACAGCAGCCTTGTGTGCATAAAACAGAAAGATTGGGTATTGGGTAAGACTGGCGGTATGTATCTTTCAGGACCTTCCACTGCTTTGTCTAAACCATTACTCAATAACTTGGCGAGGAGGCTCTCCCTCCTCGCCAAATACGTTTTTAATGTTTTATTTTTGTGGCTTTCGCCTTTATTTTATATTTTATATTATATTATGTAGGGACAGACAGTAGTCTGACAGGAATTGGGGAGAGAGATGGGGGGGAAGACATGTCTAATCATGTAAATCTCAAAGAAAGATGTATAAGCAATGAGGTTGTGTTTATGCTAGATGTCAGAGATCATCAAACAAAGACTAGTCACACTCAGAGGCGTGAAAGACACCTATTATGAAAACAAATGCAACCACCGCATGATGCATGATGGCATAGGTGTCTGTCTGTAGTACTCTCTCTGAATGAGAGAGATACTCTTTAAGACTATAAGCTGTAGAACTGTATTCACTCTAATTAACCAATACATCATTATTTTGCTATGATTCCATGCTTTCATAGAAAGAAAAAAACCACAATGACAGTCATTCTATTAAAAGTATAGTCACATAGTCACACACAACAGACTACACTAGAGTGACATACATTAGGATATTTGCTAGTGTGATAAGTGTTATATAAAAATATAAAGATCGGATCAGGGAAGATCGGTATCGGTATATCTCAAAATCAAATGATCGGAACAAAACCTGATCGGGACATCCCTATAGCCACAATGCATTGAAAAACACAAAAGTGGGGGCTGGAGCATTTCTAGTCCTTTTTATGAGTATTCCATTTCAAATCACGCTGGATGAATAAAGCGACTGTGTTTAATGGCTTAATAGCAACTCCCCGTGACCATGATCTAAAAATAGGAATGCTTCTAAAGACTCTTATGTAGTTGATAGTCCGAGCCGCGCGACCACCTCCGCCATTACTGTTTTCGGCACTGGCGATGTGTGAGTTAATGGCTGTTGGTAGGTCGTGGGCATATGAGCGAAATTAATTGAATCCCTTGTTTGAGCCGAATCTGGGTTGGACGTGTTTTGTTCAACTCCTTCTCGTGTTGTGGGTGTGGACTTCATTGACATTAAGTAAGTATTTTAGACAGGTACATGCAGGTTTAACGGGTCCATTTGTACACTCTCACTCCAGAGTTAAATTAACAGTGGTTTTACAATATAAATTGGGGTACCAGAGATAGAAATGCCTAATGCGTGTGAAACTGGGGGTCCATGAAATTAATGTTTCGGAATCACTGCTACAGCCATAAAAATCCTCCCGTATCGGGGTCACTGGCGTATGTTTTCAAATGGGGCGTCCGTGGCCTAATAAATGTTGATTTGGGGGTCCTTGACACAAAAAGGTTTGGGAACCACTGCTTTAGGTGGGTTGTAGAGCAAGAAAGGGGGCTTTGGAAGAAGGGGTTTTATGTCAGAGCGGGGGGGTTTAGGTACAGTAGGAGTGCAAGGGGGGGCTTAGGTAAGAGAAGTGGGGTGTATGAGCGACAGTAAAATCCTCACTGTGTTTAGGGTACACATGTAAGCAAGGCCGGGGGGGGGGGGGGGGGGGGGCACTGTGATTTTTTCTCTGCAAAGTTCTAAATGCTCATTCTAATAACACTCCTCTCTGGTTTAACCTTCAGCGCTTATTTTCCCTTTTTGTTTGTTTTGACTTCTTCTCATTCTTCAGTCTTTTCAAGCTTTTATTTCTCTCATTTCCCCCTTTCTGCATCTCTGTCTCCACCATCCACCCTGATCTCTCTCTTTGCTCTTTCAGCAAGTCTTTAGCTCTATTTGTACAGTGACTTATCAGATCGGGTCTCCTCTCTCCCCCACATACTCTCTCTCTCTCTCTCTCTCTCTCTCTCTCTCTTTCCCCCTTTCCCTGTGTTGGCCTCCACTGGCCAGATGCCATTAGTTTTCCCTTGGTTCCTCTCTCTGGCTGTGCGTGTGTGACACACACACACACACACACACACACACACACACACACACACACACACACACACACACACACACACACACACACATATACACACACACACACACAGCTGCAATGGTAGAAGTCACCGCTTTACCACTGCCCCCCCATGCTACTCCACACTGCTTATCACAGCTTTGATCTGTACTGGGGTGTTATGACAATTTATGTTTCCCCTGGGCAGGAGCAACAGAAGTACTCTGGAAGTCTGGCTATTCCTGGATGTGTTTTGGAAGGAACACTGAACTCCTAGCTTCACTCCCCGAGCAATTTAATGATAGCACACCAATATATGAGCAGAAGTTCAAGGCCGTGAGTGAGTGTGTGTGTGAGAGAGAGAGAGAGAGAGAGAGAGAGAGAGAGAGAGAGAGAAAGAAAGCGTGTGTGCATGCATCTGCCGACAAATGAAACCAGTTGATTGGGGTCGGCATGTCAAATTGGGGACAAAATCTGTGTCCCCAATTTGATTTCACTGACGTTTCATAAGTCATTGTGTGTGTGTGTGTGTGTGTGTGTGTGTGTGTGTGTGCGCGTGTGCGCGTGTGCGTGTTTGCTTATATTCATTGCCAGCCCCACTGCCTCCAAGCTAATGGTTTTTGCATAAATTTTCTATGATTTTATCATTACTGTAAACAAGCTATATGGAACACGATACTCTGACATTCTGTAATGTACTGTTACTGTATTATGCAAGGTTGCTCATTAAAAAGAAGGTCACGGAAGGCCTTTGTAGCAGACTGCCAGATGTTCATGTGTGTTAATTGAACGCAGTGCGGAACAGCTCTCCAACACAGATGATGATTGGCCCACAAATCATCACATGACCACGCTGCTTTTTTTATGTCTCTTCTGGGAAGCACCAAGAAAAAAAGAGCGAGAGAATTGAAAACAAACAAAAATCCTACCATTGCAGACGGCAGGTGCCGTTGGTCATTCGGTTGTTTGTCATCTTCCTGTTTGCTGTAGCCTAGTAGCCGTTTTTGGAACGGAGATTTTACACTCGGGGGACCCCAGGGAGATTAGACTAGCTGTTACGCATCAGCTAATGGGGGGATCCAAATGAACTCAATCAACTTAGCCGCATGCCGGTGTCGATCACTCGCACAGAAATTGCCGATCTACAAGCTCACAATGCGTCGTAGGAGCTACATGTTGTGAGCTTATAGATTGGCTATTTCTGGTGGTGAAAGCGCAACCAAGATTAAATATTGTTAAGCTTCCCAGTTTTCCAGACCCCCCTGTGGGCCATCATCAAACCCATTACCAAGAGGTACATTTTAACAAGGATCAGGTGCTGCTTTCATTTTCATTGTCCACCTCTGGCTCTAGGCCATGGCTTGAAGCCCACACACACACACACACACACACACACACACACACACACACACACACACACACACACACACACACACACACACACACACACACACACACACCCACACACACACCACTTGCCACAAACAAAGCTAAATGCGGATAATTAAGCCCCTTTCCAGTAACACTTACTAAACACTTGTGTGTTTACAGTTTAAACACATAAACGAGGTTTATCAGTGGTAATATTTGTGGATTCATCGTGGGCATATTTTTGTTCTGGGAAAGATGTTTGTAATTGCGGTGCGTGTGTGTCTGGGTGTGTGTGTGTGTGTGTGTGTGTGTGTATTTGTGTGCGTGCCTGCCTGCGCGCTTGTGGCCACAGACTCCACACGCAGCATCTCGTCTGTGTGTTTACATAATGTACGAGTATTGATGCGTGCATATCTCGAGGCTTGGGTTTCCTAAAAAGCAAACAGACAGGTTTTTACACTACAGACTACACCACCCAATGTGCACAACAACAAAGCCATTCTTGTTTTATTCCTACCATATGAACGGTAGTTTCAGCTCCCTTTCCAGAGTGAACTAAGTGCACCTGAATTGACCCCTGGGGGGGGGGGGGGGGGGGGGGGTCTTGATGAACTTTTAGGTTTACAGTTCAGTTTGACATACGGTTTACGTTTCGCAAGAAACCAATTATTGTATTAAAAAACCTGATCCAGGCCATAAATAAATAAATGACAGCAACGCAGTTATGTGTTTCGTCGTAATCGCATGGATCGTGGCTTTAACTTTGATCTGTTCTTCTGGAGTGACCTGATGGTGAACTGACGACCCCAAACCCGGGTGGCTCTCTCTCCCTCTCTCTCTCGTTCTCTGTCTTTCTCTCTCCCCCACTCTCTCTTTACCCCCCCCCCCCCTCTCTCTCCTCTCTGCAGTGCTGAACGGTCCTCCCATGTCTGTGAAGAAGGAGAGGGAGGCGGAACTGCTCCTCGGCAGACGGGAACAGCGCAGCGGGGAGGTCATCTGTATCGACGACTGATTTACGCTCACGCTCCCTCTGCCAGAACTCTCTTCATCTCTATAACGCATGTACACACACACACACACACACACACACACACACACGCACACACACACACTCTCACAGCTGAGTATATGTACTTACACGCACACCTCACAGACAATAAAAACCCATATGCTAAAAATACATTCTTAAATATGTCTCCATATTTAGAGTTGGCCCGGTAAGTGGCAGTATCTGAAAACGGTCTTATACCAACAGCATACCAGGAATGCAGTGTTAAAATATATCGCTGACTGACTGTGGGACTAGTACCCATTAATATTTGTAGAGGCTCCAAGTGGACAAAAGTGTTGAAAGTACACACACACACACACACAGGTATGCTCTCACACACATATACAGCAGAAGTCATTGTTACACCTTCTATGACAAGTTTACTTCTCAAACTATATTCTGTTGAGTTCGCAAACGTTATATCTACAGATTCTATACATGAACGCGCCCTGTTGCATGCGCACGCACGCACACACACACACACACACACACAGAGCTTACGGAACCTCAATCCCTGAACCTTCTACAGCCTTCTAGAACTATTCAGATCATGACCGTATGACCTTTGACCCCACCCCAGCCACCCGTCCACCACAGCCACTTACAGGAAGCTGCATGTGAAACCATTTCAACGACAGGCCACTCTGAAGCCTGATTTGTGTGAGGTTGTGTGACACTGGCCCGCAACTACGCGTAAATGAGCGTAGCCCTCCCTCCACTGAAGCATGCTCTCGTCAGAACAACGCTGTCTCGTGGAAAGTGATAGTAGAAAAGAGAAGAGAAACGTTTTTTTGTATCGAGCTGCGCCTACAGTGGTTTTTATTGCGGTTTCGATCTCTCAGAGAGAAGAAAAGGTCCGTTTGTCTGTCCAAGCAGGCTCTGGGTCAAGTTATTGGCCTTCACAGTAAAATCCTCAGTGCTCATTTTAAAGCTCAATACGTGCTCTGACATCTACACTTTTTCTGGAAAGGGAGGTGATGATAACTACATTTTTTTTATGGCAGGTATGCCAAACTATTTCAGAAAGCCCGTCCGCAACGTAAGGTTTTTCCAATGTCGAAAGGAGCACGTACTGACCTTGAACTTGAGTTATAACACTGTGGATTTCACGGTGTTCCTCCTTTCCTTTTCTCCTTCGATGGTACATGTCAAGTTATAACGACTAAGATGTTAAAATGTAACGAGTAGAATCTTTTTATTTTCTTTTTTTTTAAATTAAATTACAGTGTTGGCTTCCCTCTAACGACGGAAGTGGTTCGTTTTAGTTCACATAATAGGCTATGTGAACTAAAATGAATTTTAGCGCATATTATGCGCTAAAATTCTGAAATCCTCAGCATTAATTTAACTCTGAGAGTGGACCCTGTTTTTCAGTTAACACTGAGGATTTTACCGTGCTTTGAGGTATTTTACAGCTGAAAGGTGTAATGCTCGCTTCGGAGACGTCTCACGATGATAACATGGCTATTTTTCAAAACAAAACTATTCAAAACAAAAAAAACCTATGAATGTTTAACCTTTCATAAGCATATCAGTGTTATTAAAAGAAATATCGATCACCCTCAACACTCCTCGTGGTATCCACCCTGTTGTCCTTTTCCCTCACGTGTTTCCTCTTCCGTTCTTTTTTTTTATTGTTTATTTTCAGAGTTCCTCTTTCTTTCTACGAATTCTGTGACATTCTTTGCCTATTTAAACTGCTCAGCCTGTCATGGTCTGGCGCCCTACAGACCATGTCCCCATGTCAACCACTCCCACATTACATTCCCACTCTCAGTCCTTGCCACACACCTGCTCACACTCCCTCATTATCCCCACAGTGCCATGCCCCTTTCACACCTGAGGACACTTCTCCAATCATCCTGCTCCCCATAAGACTGGACTCATTCCACACAAACATTGCCAGTACATTCTGTCACGATAGGCAGGAGACAGAACCCAAGCGCAGAGCCACAAGCAGAGAAGTTCAAATAAACTCTTTATTAATTCCAAAAAAGGTAAGCTTACACAACAATACAACAAGTTGCAAGCAGAACTCAGGGACACAAACGCTAAACTGTTCACACTCAAAGCAGGGATGCAAAACAGTTCAAAAAGCAAACCTTACACGAGGCTAAGATAGTAATGTCCAAAACAGTTTACCATAATCTCACAGAGACTCACGGAGAAGACAGGAACACGAACACGGAACACCTCAGGAACAGAGTGTATGTACTGGCAATGTTTGTGTGGAATGAGTCCAGTCTTATGGGGAGCAGGATGATTGGAGAAGTGTCCTCAGGTGTGAAAGGGGCATGGCACTGTGGGGATAATGAGGGAGTGTGAGCAGGTGTGTGGCAAGGACTGAGAGTGGGAATGTAATGTGGGAGTGGTTGACATGGGGACATGGTCTGTAGGGCGCCAGACCATGACACAGCCGTCTGTTTTTCATCCGTGCAACTATGGTTATGATGATTATTGTTGTTGTTGTTTGTGTTGCTGTTTGTCCTCGCTGTCACTTAATTCGAGAACGATCAAGCTACGGCCATTAAGACTATCTTTTGAGCAGGAACCTATGAAAACGACAGCACGCGCGATACACCATGCACCCCTTCGCCACGTTATCCTATTATCATGAGAGAAAGCAAAACGAAGAAGTTGAGCTAACTTCAGAAGTACATATGTATTACGAGAAAACTAATCTCCATCTTTCCTGCTTACATTTTAGATTTGGGGGCTTGCAAATGACTTATGCATATTATACAGTAAATAGGCCATTATGTAACCCTAAATGCGTTAAGAGCAATTGAAAATGTATACTATCTAACACCATTTAAAGTGTATTGTTATGGTCTCTACAGTCAAGAGGCCAGCGCTAGAATTGAGTACATTTTATAAACTGTATATCATCAAATACGCCTTAATAAACATAGCTGAACAAATGTAAAGTCATTTAATAGCCTGATGTCAGCTTGTAAATGCTAGTCAAATTAGTCCACTTTATTTCTAAAGGAAAGAAATTTAAACGTAGCTAGGAGTTAATTCCCCAAACCCTGGATATTTTACACGGTCAGGTTTATGAAGTCAAGAAGTCTGAATCCATGTCACTCGTTATGTTAGATATAAAGTGTCTTGCAACCCCTTAACTAAAATGTTCTGACTGTCAAAACGAGCACTCATGTAACTATGCTTTTTTTTCCTCCACTATTCCTTTGTCCTCTTTGACCAGAAGTTGTGTTTATTTCTGGGTCTCTCGTGTCACTGTGTATGTAGTAGTGCCGATGGAACCATGAGTGGCAGCAAAACATGTCATCGATGATGCATCAACTGTTTTTTTTTTCTTTAATTTTTTAGTTTTTGTTTGTAATAAAATCGAATGAAATGAAAATATATACATATATATTTGTTTTACCACATGAACCCTATCATACCTATTAGTGAACATTACATATAATGTGTCGCCTTGCGACACATTATATATTGGCTATTTGCGGCGAGTATATAGACCCGTGGGGGGTTAATGAAGTGTGTATATACGTAGGGTTCAAATGGTTAAATGAGAAAAGGTGTTTCGGGTATAATAACCAAAAGTACAGAAATATGAAAATGTGTTTGATCACTGTCCTGGAAACTAGAGACTAGAGATTCGACTAGAGATCCATATTTAGAGATCAGAGTACATAGAGTAACAGTTGAAGTCCCACATTATATTCTGACCCCTCCACGAAAAGGGCTAGTTGTCCTGATCCCTTATCCATCATTTATACATTATGGATAATTAGTGTGGACTTAAGCTGTTATTCGTCTATAGTTTCTAGAATTATGGCACAGGTCTCTGCCAGGCCAGGTAGTTTATTGAAGGCCAAAAAAAAGGAGAAAAAAAGGTAAACTTATTTTGATTATATGAACTATGGTTGAATGACTGTTATAGCGCCACCATGAGGCCAATTTGAAGGTCATGTTTCCTTGGCCTAGTGGTAATGTGCATGCAAAGTTTGAGTTTCACAGCAATCGGATGCAGCGTTCATGAGGCATTTTGTTCCGAACACTTACGCAAACTTTGAAAGCCAATCAAGTTGAAATATGAAAAATTGGACTGATCACATGACTAAGGTGATGTTTGGGCAGAATCTGTAGGAGTAGCCTAAAAATGTCACTCCTGGTTGCACTATAATGGTCCGATGTGAAATATTTGAGGCAGAGGTTGCAACGGTGCCGGAGATTAGCTATTCACACATGCTGCATATCTTTATCTTTATCTTCAGTGTGGCACACAGTAGGACGACACCCGGACAGACAGGCGTACGGACGGACAGACAGACAGGGGCGACAAACATAATATAGTCTACTCTACGTCCAAAGACAACAAACAAGTGAGTCTAACGCAACCCACTAAAAGGTGTTAACCAAACCAACGTGAGGTCCTCTTTTCCATCTTTAGTGACTCAACAACATTAACGTTAGGTTGCATTGATCAT
This sequence comes from Protomyctophum bolini, assembly GCF_963924005.1. Lineage (NCBI taxonomy): Eukaryota > Metazoa > Chordata > Actinopteri > Myctophiformes > Myctophidae > Protomyctophum > Protomyctophum bolini. Next base: position 19,558,327 of record NC_137881.1, on the reverse strand, counting down.
TGAGGATGTCGTGTGGGACAGTTGTGGAATAGAGCTGAATCACAGGTGACACGAGCAGTATTTTATCATGACTGTAGAGTTACAATGTTGTGTGAGGATGCGTATTGTGTCGGCCTACTGCATGTTCAGATTTAGTTGACTATAGTTTCAGCATTAAAACCTCATTGGGACTGAACGAGTGTCATTTATGATCACAAACCAATCCGACTCAGTGTGCATCCAACTATTGTACGTGTATTGCACATGTCTACTTGTATTAGTTATGTTAGATGATTGAATAGATGCACTGATAGCTATACTCCCTTTCAACTATATGGATTTAATAAATGATCTAGTTTTTTGGGGGGTGGCAGGTTAGCCTTGATGTACAGTATAGGGTGGCCGGTGGCCAATCAGTGACGCAAAGGTTGCCAGCTGCATCTGGTGGCTAGAGGGTGTACTGTAAAGTACCGGTGAGCAAGGTACAGAATCTCAGTGCTCTGACCTCTGCATACAGTAGGTGTAGGTAACTGTGTATGTTAATATACTGTACAGTATATAGACAGTGGTTCTCAAATAATTACTGAGAAAAGAAAGATATATAATAGACTGTCGTGTCCAAGACCATGGTGTGAATGTAGACATTACTGTAATAAACTGTTAGCAAATTACAATTTGCAGCTAAGCTGATACTACTGATGCCGTCACCTGACCTCATAATAATCAAAAGCCTGACCATGATGTTCCAAAACTAATGACAAAGGGAAACGCAGGGTTCGTTTACCATTTATGTAAAACTAGGCATTGAATACAACATTTATATTTGACAAACAACTTCTATTCGGTTTCGCCAGTTTCTTGAATTCAATAATTCCCCAGAGACAGGCCTCTGTATGAAATAAGGCTTTTTAGGTGGTAATAAACTTTGACATTTCGTTACAAAAAAAGGGAATTGGGGGAGGGAAGTATGTGTGAGACAGACGGGGAAACGCTAGGCATGTTTTTCCTCAAAGGCTTACAGCTATTTGGTCCAGGTTCAGATTCAGGAAGTGAAAATCTAGATGGCAGCTCGTGTGCTTTCACATGTGTGCACGCACGACTGTGGTCTTTGTGCTTGCGTATAGGAATTTAGCATGGCAAAGGGAGGTGTGTGTATGGATACACTAATGGCTTGCCATCATGTCTGTGCATAGGAAGTATGGCAAAGATTTGCTCTGTGATGTGTGATGTGCGTGTGTGTGTGTATTACGAACCATGCTGAAATATGAGATACACAAAAGGGGGATGCGGCAGACACTAAAGGGAAGAGGAAAACTATTAGGAAATCAAACCGGATAGAATGTCTACATTTCAACCCACATTTTTCCATTTGCAAGCAGCCACAGATGAAAAATGAATGTTTGGCATCTATTAAAACACCACATTTACTGCAGTAAAGTGCTGAAAAGAAATCAATGTGGTCCATCCATCCTCAAAAAAACTACTTATAAACAAGAGTAGGAGTGTTGAAACCAACTGCTAGAAATATACACTGAAAAAGGAATATCACAGAAAACAGCAGCGTATGAGGAAATGGAATGATTACATGTTTCATAATTATAATACACAAGAATTCAGCCTTGCCATTTAAGGCATACATACATACATACATACATACATACATACGTATTACATTTGTGATATACTAGGTGTTGGACTCTGAAATAAGATATCTACAAATAGTAGCCAAGGACTAGAACAGGGTGAATAAGCTGCAGTCTTGTGAGTTTGGCAAGAAAACATGAAAGTCCTTGATCGAGCAATATTTTGATGATTAGTCTGGAAAAACTGTTTTAAGCCAATGGAAAAATGTAATGATTGAGACAACGGCACAATACTGATTAACCTTCATAAACATTAGGACTATAGTAAAACTCATTGTTTGTGAAATTGTGATGAACATGAAATTAGAAATTCTGTCGAGTAACCATGGATGTGTTGAACCTCAAGCTACTGAGACTGACGGGGTAGATTTGTTAAATATTTACTTCAGCTTTTTTTAATATATATTTTTTAATTTTAGATCTCTGATCTGAACCAGCAAATCGACAGTCTACACAATGAAATCCTTTATTTTGGTTCAACTACAAATGGAACCAAATCTCCCAAAAAGTTAAATAGACACTAAGGATTTTTGCTGTGTTCCCCTTCACGATCCCACTTGAGGTCTTCCCCACATGGTCTTTCATCAATCATCTCCTTACTTGGCTATGAAGGAATAAAATAAGCAATCCGTAATTCAAACTAAAACACCACAGGGCAAACATAAACAGTGTGATGTTCCCCATTATAGTGTTTTAACTTTCACTTTATGAGCGTTACATCACCGGAATGAGCTTTCATGAATGTGCAAATTAAACTGATCTATTTGATTTCTTCTCTTACTTTAATTCTGGCGAATAATAATAGTAAAGGCTGTAAAAAAATATCTTCTAATGTTCTCATATAATTGACATATAGGTATTAACCAAATCCCACGCCAGTGCTTTGGTTTCAGTGGCACTTAGAGTGTGGGATTTTACCTCAGATTACAAAATGTAAATGACATATTGGCTTTGGATCGTCGGAGGCCTCCCAAATACTAATCTATGAACAATTTGTAACGATAAGTTAATAATTTCCTGATGGTTTTCAAATAGCTTGTAAATTATAGCCATTGTGGTGCCAAAAACGTACGAAAGGCAGAGACATTGAGAGATGCAAAAAGCAGACATTAGTCTTTTAAGCTCCAGGCTTGGTTTACTATAACCTGCTTTTTAAAAGGAAAGCCAAGTAATACTATACAATACATCCAGAACCTTATACTGTATATTGAAAGGCCCTGATCATAGAAATAATAATCTAGGTAGAAATTCACATCTATGTTGTTATTTATAAACTTTTGACATTAGAACGCTCCCAGTTCTACTTCCTACTTCAGCCCCCACTTCCATGTGCACATAAATTATCTACATGTAAAAGAAAGGGTGTGAGTGTGTGATTATTTTAGGTTGTTTATAGTGTGGAGAACTGACTGTTCATTTATGGGCTCTCAATTTCCTGAGGCACTTTGCGATGGAACAGTGGGAGGGCATGCACAGCTTTGTTCAGTCATGGTCCTTCTTATAAATCAAGTATAAAAGCACAATGTAAAAAAAAAAAGAAAAAAAAGAACGATCTTAAGATCAAGTTGACAATCCGTGTAAGTTTTTATAAATTGCGAGCCCTCGTCTACAGAAAAGTATCCATCACATCTGTTCGCTTGGCCACCATCCAAAAGGGTCCACTATGGGTCCTGGGTTTGGCCACATTCAGTTCCTACTCCACAGTCTGTGTTGCATTCCAAAAAGGCAACCGCGGGTCCAGAGAACATTCCATCCGCAAACTCCACAAAGCAAGACTCCTTTTTATGTCTTTCAGGTCTTTGGGGAGAGACACTGACATGATGTGATGTCTGACAGATTATTATTATTATTTCTTTCCCGGGGTTTACAGCGACAGATCGATGTACTCATGATGTGCTCTTTAAAAAAAACTGACATCTGGGCTTTTCGGCAGTTTCAAACGCCCCTCCTCACGGGTCTCTGTGCCCACGAAGTCTGCAACGCTAACAAATCGCAGCAGGCCGTGCTCACTTGGCGTCACCCCCTCCTTGTCGACCTTCAGTTGACTTTGAAGATGCTGAAGACGTGTGGCGAAGCGGAAGAGGTTCCCACGGCGTGGAGCCTGAAGGACGGCCCCGTGATGGCCTGGAGCTCCGCCCCTCGGTCCAGACGCAGCAGGCCAGACACCTGGCAAGGCTTGAGGAAGTGGAAGGGGTGCGGCCCCGCGGCGGGCGTGGTGCCGTAGCCCTCCATGCACTGGAGCTTCTGGACCTTGTGCCCTCGAGCCACCACGTCCAGCTTGACGTACTGAGACTCCTGCTCGTTGAACAGAACCTGAAGGGCAGGTCAGAGTGGGTTAGACATAGCATAGGTTAAACATAAGGTTGGTGAGGGGTGCGTTAAAACGACCGGATTAAGGTTGGTGAGGGGTGCGTTAAAATGACCGGATTAAGGTTGGTGAGGGGTGCGTTAAAACGACCGGATTAAGGTTGGTGAGGGGTGCGTTAGGACGACTGGATTAAGGTTGGTGAGGGGTGCGTTAAAACGACCGGATTAAGGTTGGTGAGGGGTGCGTTAAGACGACCGGATTAAGGTTGGTGAGGGGTGCGTTAAGGGTTGGGAGAGGTTTTAAGGGTGTGCTGCCCCGTGGGAGGTTAGGTTTAGGTGAGGGTTTGAGATAGGTTGTAGGACTAATGACTGGTCTAACCAATGACTAGTCTAAACTAAGTACTGTAAGAGTATGAAATTCAAGATACTACTACTGCCAAAAGAAACCCTCTGGAGTCCTTGAGGAGATTCCATTGGGGGCTCCTCCAACCAAATCAATAGTACAACCGTTTTGAATTCATAATATTTTAATATAACATGTTTCAATATTGCTATTGTAATGTAATCCATTACATCTATGTACAATGGTGAATTTTACACGAGTCCGATCTGAGGCAGGTATCTCGCACAAGAGGCGTGTCTGAAGCCTGTCCTGGACTGGAGTCTCCGGGCGTAAAAACAGATGAGACTGTTAATTTGAACCAAAAGAATAAAGTAAATTGAATTGGGGGTCCATGGTCCAATGAAAGACATGAATCAATTTGAAAACCTCTCATGTAAAATCACTGATTTGGTCAATTAGCCCTTCCCTAAGCCCCACCCACTCCACTCTGTGGGTCAATTTGCCCTTCGCTAAGCCCCACCCACTCCACTCTGTGGGTGGGTCAGACATGTAACTTTCTCGACGTTAAGCTGTGTATGTGTTCAATAACACAGCCATGCAAAATAACAATGACAGCTATGAGGTGACGAAAGCTTGCCATCCTTAGCAACGGTTGCTAAACTATTTGGATTGGCATTGGGCAATCATGTCCAATGCCAATTCATGTCCAATGCTGTCCATTTCAATAATGAATGCAAACCAAATTCAGAAAACACTACAAATATAAGATGAGAATAAGTTAATAGTTGATAAAATGTATGGAAAAGCGAGGGAGGAGGGATATATCAGTGGAAAATTAGAGAAACAGAACGGGTCATTGAGGGTCAAGTATATGATGGCACCTCCCATTGCTGTTGTAGTCCTTCTAATATATTGACTACATGTCCCATAGAATCACCTGGCAGTAGAGGAAGTATACCCCAGCTCTCTCCACTGTGAAGGTGCCTAGGTCTCGGTTGTACCTCACTGCTTTGCTCATATTCAACGTCTCCTCTTCCCAGCCCTTTATCACACCACCCTCTCCCACTGTAACACACGCACACGCACACGCACACACACACACACACACACACACACACACACACACACACACACACACACACACACACACACACGTTATTGCTTGGGCTGGGACCATGAGACACCAAAACTAATCGCCAAACATCATCATTATCCAGTTGTTAGGCTCTTACCTGGCTGAGAGGACACTTTAGTAACTGAGAGAGAGAGAGAGAGAGAGAGAGAGAGAGAGAAAGAGAGAGAAATGAGAGACAGGGGAAAGTCAATTAAGATTTTATTACTGCAACTGTATAGGGGTATATGACTAAAACCACTTCAGCAGATGCTACATAAGGAGGCTATAAGAGATCTGCCAGGGCACTTACTCTCAAAATGAGACGCCACTTTCCTGCCACTTCCACTCTTCCCTCGCACGCTCCCCCCTGACAAAAGCAGGGGAAAGAGAGAATACCACGTTAGAATGACAGACAGAGACGGTGGGAGGGAGAAAGAGTGAGGGAGAAAAAAACTGTGTTTTTTCTGATCAGAAAAACAACAGCTGCATCTCTGTTTTAACATTGCAAATATGCTTTTGGGCATTTTTTTCCTTCCACCTGAAGTGGTTTAACGCGCTTAGCAGATGGACAAGGATTTCCTTTCTCGTGCTTTTGATATATTTCGTTATACTTTTTTTTGGTTCTTTTTTTTTCTTATTCAGCATGTGCAGTTTTTCTTTTCTTTTCTCTCTCCTTTCTTCTCTTTTGGAGCTAATCTGAGAGCCAGCTGCTTCCAGTCATCTAGAAGATACAGAAATGCAGAGAGATGGGGGGTGCAGGGAGAAATGTAGATGGAAGTGATGGAATAGGAGAGGGGAGAACAAGGGAGTGAGTAGAGATGGAGAGAGAGGAGTGAGTTGTGTGTGTTGGGGTTGAAGGGGAATAGGGAGGGAAAAAAAGAAAAGATGTACCACAAGAGTGATGGATAGGGAAAAAAGTGAATGAGAGAACACTTAACTGCACAGTGAAAACAAGGGAAAGGGAGGGAGAGAAAGAGAATGCATAAAAGGATAGAATATAAGAGGGGAGGAGCGGAGGTAGAGAGGGAGAGGAAGAGAGAGGTCTTTGGCAAGTTCTGTGACCCAAAAGAGATGGAAGTCAAGGAAAATGGAGTGAAGCAACATGAGACCTGGCCCCCATTCAAATAAATACAATAAATAAAATATATTTCTTCAGGACTTCAACGAGTGGCCTCGTTAATTCACCAACAGTTTGTTTTGGTTTTGTTATCCGACTGTGGAGTACATGCACTACTTGTCTTAAGACTACTACGTCTCGAAGGCGGAGCAGCAAATGCAGAGTGAGTGAGGCCCCCTCATACTGGAATATTGAGCCCCTGCTAAAATAACTCACAGGTGGGTGACCCTGGAGATTTAGGATTTTGCTATGGGTGAACATTATGCCTTCGAGCAACAGTGATTTTCCGGCTAAAGCTGTCCATCTGAATAAAGGGAAATTACTTGTGTTATGCAGAAATGTGGTTCAAAGTCCTCTCCACGAATTGTGGAAAAACTATTTGGCTTTTCCGTTCAGGATTTAGCATTTTTGACCACTGTAACAATGTGTTTTGCAAGACAATGTAAGCTGTCAAGTATGGTAATATATGTGCAGTTTCTTTCACCAGATACTAGATCATACATGAATGAATGCATCCTTTTGTCAATATGTACCACATTTATTTCTCGACTAGGATTCTACATAATCTTTACTGACAAGCTATGAAGAATAAAAAGTCCAGCAATTCACCAGTGGTGACGCAAGTGGGGCCCATAAATACTCCAATGATAGGTCATCAAATATCACCACTTTCACAACAAATCATAGCTGTGTCAGCCACGTCCAGGAGAAGAAAATCACTTTTATTCCCTAAAGCGTGCAACAAGGCCTTAACTCCTCGTGCCAGCTGGTTTTCTGGGTTTGAGGCCATCCGGACAGACCTGTAATTTCTGAAACAGTCATCCAGCCTACTTTTTCCTGTGTCGACTTTTAGCAGCGGGCAGTGCCCGCAGCCAACTAGACCTGACCAAAGTGCCATGTGGGCCAAGTATGGCCAAGGTTTGTGTTAAATGGGCTTCCCGAAAAAACAACATGGTTCAATTTGTAAGTATATCGTGTCTGCTGTGACAGGGGTGATGATTTGGGTGGGAAGAGCTACATACTCTATAGGATACCAAAGTAAACATGGACTCAGTTGACTTTTCCATGCCCGTGTGCTGTGCATTAAGATATTGAAGACAACTGGAATCACATAGTAGCATGTTGGGCATATATTCTTATTCAGTATATTTACAGACAGACAGACAGACACAGACACAGGCACAGGCACAGACACAGACACAGACAGACAGACAGACAGACAGACAGACAGACAGACAGACAGACAGACAGACGCACACAAAACAGTACCATCTCTCTTCACTCTCTGCCCCACAAGCAACTCTCTCTTCTCCAGAATGAGCTGAACAATAGCCTTCCTCTGAGTATTCACCTACGGAGGAGACAGACAGGCAGCAGGCTTATATACTGTATATATATAAGAACTTGCAGCAATAAAACAAGCAAAGGAGCACATTAAGAAGGGGAAGAAAGAAGAAAAAGAAACGTCTGCAAAAGCCCGTCCAGTTTATTATTATAATATTACTGCACTGGCACAGAGCCCAAACTGACACAGACGGTTCCTTCCACCCAGGCAGCCACAAAATTAACGTCTGTCTTTTCCATTGTCTGGCCAGCCAATGCCATGCTATAGCCTTTAGCAGTGGTTGCGACACCTAAACGCATGTTTTTAGTGCTTTGCATTCTTCACATTTCTTAACTCCCCTGCTGTGGAAAAAAGGGGGGGCTGAGTTTTGTCACGCCAGCAAATATTTAAATCCTCAGCTAGGGGCCTCATTAACTACCTGGCTGGAGGCCCTATATGAAATAGGAAAATAAAAGGTGGCTATGGGATATCGTGTTTGGATATACTGTATAGCTAGCTACTGTGGAAATGAGGGAGTGTGCTCTCCAATCCATACAGTTATTCACACTGGCTCACTGGCTCCCATCAGGAGTTGGCTGAGGGTCTAATTGACAGGGCCCTTGAGTTGGACTCCACACACACTCCACATGTCCCATCAAGGGTACGAGACGAGAGAGAGTGGAAACAAAAGAAATACATGTTTGTGCTCACGTGCGTGAACGCACGCATACGTGACTTTAATTGCCACGTAACTGGGTGGGTGACAGTCACATGATGCAAGTGCATCTTCGATTTCAAAACAATGCACATTTGACAGCATAAGCATTTCCATGCTGTCACTGCTGTTTCCTTTCAGACGGGTACTGCAAGTAATTTGCTTCATGATGCAATCTCATGCATGATGTGCCTGCATAGTAGGCTACAAGCAATTGTAGGCAAGATGCATGCAAGTGTAAAACCAATTATACAGAGCCCATATGTTTACTTTATAATAGCCCAAATACACAACTTGCAATTTACAAATGGGGTGACTGGTACATGGTACATGTTCAAAATCACTCAATAAGACTTGGGATTGTTACCCTATGACTATGTTGTACCTTCAAAGAGTCAGTGCACTCAGTTGGCTATATAAAGGCAAAAACATAAAGGGTTTCCAGCAAATTGGTCTATAATTGGAGCACAACTGGCAGCAAAACAATTCAATTGGGGGTGGAGGGGGTTTAAACTGGATGCAACAATAAGCAAATAACTCCACTGCTTGGCCGCACTTTTTGGTAAGCAATAAAAGAACCTTAAGGTTAAGTGGTACAGTGCAAAGGCAAGAATGCACAAGGGGTGAAGGGGGGGGGGCTGAAGTGGCTTCGCATTTTTCCATGCCCCCCGCGGAGATTCCCGTAACCGCAGCCACAGAGAAATTGCATAACAAACTAGTTCCACTATTTACCAACTTGCCGAGGAGTAAATAACATTGTTGATATTGACGTACAGGAATGCATGCTATGCAAACGAGGATAGATAGCGTTTGTATTATTGTTTAAAAAAAATAAGCCATAGCCTATACGAACCTGCTCCAGTCGATCCTGCAGGATTCTGAAGGACTGGGACAGGTCCCGTGTCTGTCGCCAGGTCCACGCCGTGAACAGCGCACTGCACGCGGCGAGCGACAGGGCCACCAGGGCCAGGAAAGCCCAGACCACCCGAACCTTGCGCACTCGTCTCTTCTGCAGAATTCGTTGCATGTTCGTGCAGAGCAGATCTTGCACTGCTATTGACCGACCGTGGCAGTCAGACCATCCGACGTTTCCACTTCAACTCCATTCCAACAGTGCATGCAATCCCACCAGATTTAATTGTGCCCAAATGTCCATCTCGGTGGTGGTGGTGGTGGGGGGAGCCGGGGGGGACACGCATGTGGATGCCGCCGCTCAAAGCAAGTCGCGTCAAATAGAAGGCAGACAATTTCTGTTTGCGTGAAAGCCTTGATTGTTTCAAAAAATACCTCCCGTACCTCCAAATTTGCACAGTTCAAAGCCACCATAGTCCGTGGCTGCCTCGACAGCAGACCTTCTTCAAGTAGGCTACAAGTGGATTTTCTTTCTTTTTTTTCTTTCTTTTTTTTTTGCACGATGCAACTCGCTCGCTCACATCAACTGTTGCATCCTTCTTGTGATTCGTTGACTCAGCGTTCTTGTCTTCCCTTTATCCGCTTGATGGGGTCACTCACTCTATTAAGGACAGAGTGGCCGCATATGATCAAACTGCACTTTGACTTGAAACGCCATCAATGAACAACCACTTGGGATCATCCCGGCGTGCGCCCGACGCAAAGAAAATCCAACGGGGTCAACGACGCAAGAAAGGCTCAGAGCAGAGCAGCAGCCCACCGGACTTACGCGGCTTCCCAGATCACTTTCATCAACTTGCAACCCTGAAAAAGAAGACCCATATAGACGTTTTGACCAGTTCCAACTGTGACCACGCGGTGGCGGTAGGGTATAGGGGAAGAAGCACTGACATACCCCCCCCCCCCATGACTGATACCAATTAGAAATGGTACAATGTGAAGGAAGTTGGTCACCTTTATGAAACCTACAGTTGAGCTTGAGTTAATTTAGCACACCTTACCATGGTAGGCCTACTCATTTGGTTTTTATATTATGTGAGTGTCCAAACACTCTGTGATAAAGAATATGCCTAGCAGCAATTGACGGGCTGAGTGCTTGTCAGGTCATATAGCCAACACAACAGCAGATGTAAGTTAAAGTTATTGCAATTCTCCATCTCTTTATTCTCTCTCTCTCTCTCTCTCTCTCTCTCTCTCTCTCTCTCTCTCTCTCTCTCTCTCTCTCTCTCTCTCTCTCTCTTATTGAATGTAATTTGATATATGTATAGTGGATAATGTACTGTTGAAATATATGCTCATTTTGACAAAAAAAAGTGCAATTCATACTTTTATTGATGTGTGCAAAATCAAATGCAGCTCAAAAATATGATCACCTGAGCATGTTTTTATATAGTGCCATTTTCTTCCTCATGTTATTCTCGAACTACCACTACCTGACAAAGAATTATTTGCCTAAAGAACAAACAAAATAATGTAAATACTGACCTTTGACCTGGAATTGGTTTGATTTGTTTTCGCCTTCAAAATTGGTCCCTTTAATCATGTTTCAAAGTTGTATTGTATTGCCGAATGTTCATTGCATTTTTTTTTTTTTTTTTTTGTCTATTGATTTCCAGCCATTGTCACAGTACAATCATTTGCTATCCAAAGGCACTGTGCTAGGAGTGTCAGCAGCTACTTATTTTTTGCTTAATGTATTGTGACATAACGGTTGTTTTTTCCTATATTTTCACAAATTGTGCTAGTTCATCTGCAGAAATGCCAAACAATATGACACATTAATTTACATCTCAGTATTACTTAAGATAAACCTTTAAATGTCTCCACCAGTTGTCTTCTTCAATTTGTCTTGAAATAGACCTGCCAGGACAGATATTTTCTTTTCTTTTAATTTGTATTTTGTATTTCTTTCCCTGAAGAAATATCACTGTGTATAAGACCACAAAGGATCAAGAGTCACATTTCATCAAGTCATTTGAGCGTAAATGAGTTGATTTAGGATTACTACTCACAGGTCATTCTTCTCAAATATAATCTGAAAGATAAACCTGATCCTTGATCCGTATAAGTCTCTTAAAGCATAATTTACAGTACAGTACTCCATGTAGATCAGTTCTTGTCGGAAAGCAACATCATAGTATTATGGAATATACATTTGGTGTAACAGTTCTATTTTCCGATTGAGGTACAGTCAACACTAAGTAACATTACATTATTCTGGTAGTAGCTTGTGTATGAATGTGGGAAAGTACAATAATGCTGATACATATCCTGCTACCCTAATAGACAGGGGGTACATGAGCACATGGCCGTTCATTCGTGCTCTATCTCCGACCAAACCACACTTCCACCACACATCTCTCTATGCAAAATAAAACCTGCACACTCCCACAAAACATATAGACTACATTGCATTCGCCAAAAATAAGTCAACGGATAAGTCAAATGATATCCGTAGTATACCTAGTAGAAGTGTGCCGGTTCAAACCCCGACATACTCAAATCTTTACTGACACTTTGCATTCCACACTAACATCAACTAGCACAGAAAAGCTGTGTTGTAGTAACCAGCAGTTAGCTCAGTGTGATGAGTGGCTGTGTTTGTGATCCACAGGTCCAGGGTTCAAATCCCACATTAGTCATGTGGCTCTGTGACACTTTGCTTTGCACACTGACTTTCTTGAATAAAAAATAAAAACTCAAAAGCACCAGGAGACATCTGCTGAATGCCCCAAGGTGCCTTGGCTCAATTGTGTGGAGCGCTTGACCCGTTGCCTCTGCTTCAGACAGTTGGCCAGTTCAAGTCCCATGTCATGCTATAGCCCACGGTCCAAAATGATGAGAAACGAGGATAACTATTTTTTTCAAAATTTAAAAAAACATGGGCTATAACCCATAGTTTTTTTCATTTATTCCGCAATTGCGGAAATTGCGAAATTGCGGAAATGGAAATTGCGAAAATTGTAATTGCGGAAATTGCAGAAATGGAAATTGCGGAAATTGCGGAAATGGAAATTGCGGAAATTGCGGAAATGTTAATTGCGGAAATTGCGGAAACCGTAATTGCGGAAATTGCGGAATTGCGGTAATTGCGGAATTGCGGAAATGGATATTGCGGAAATTGCAAATTGCGGAAATTGCGGAAATTGCAATGCCATGGACCAATGAAACTACAATATATTTATTTCATCATAACCACAGCAATGTTATATTTACGTTCCATCTCTACAGCTTAAATCAAATGGAAAGTAGTTTCCAAAGTGGGTTATGGGCTAAATTATAGTTTGTACACTCAGAGTTAATTAACATTCATATAACAATATAAATTGGGGGTCCTAGAGACAGAAATGCCATCAAAGTTTGGGGACCACTGGCCTGCAGTGAGCTTGCAGATCAGCTATTTTCTGAGAACAGGTTGTATATCAATATCTACAAGGGACGTTCAATATTTAGGGATGTTCCAATTCCTAGGGGGATGATTTATCTCCCTACCCCTTGACACTCATTATGTAGGGACAAGGGGCAAGGGCTGAGGGGTAGGGTTAAAAAACGAATTGGGATTGGGCCTAAATGTTCAAATCCCACTCTTCCTAAAGTTTAATGCTAGTTATTGAGCTTCATTTACTGCTATTTTAGCAGTGGCTCACAGCCTCAGCCTCAGCCTGACTACCTCAAAACTCTAATTGTCGTAGTGGTTAAGATGTTGGCTTTCCACGTGGGAGACCAGGGTTCGATTCCCGGCTGTTACACTGTCATACAAAAGAAGACCTCAACAGCGCTAAGAAACATCTGATTAATATGATGCTGTGTTATTTAAACTTTACTAACTGAAGGCTAACGAACAAAAGATCACTTCAAAATTACCAGGAAACTTTGCCTGAGAGTGTCTGACTGATGGTGCAGTGGTCTAATCATCAGGCTTTCAGTACAGACATTCCATGTTCAAGGCCTGTTCCTCCTACAGCTCAATGCTGCAGTAATTTGAACTTTTCAAGGCTTGAATAAAAAATAAAAACTCAAAAGCACCAGGAGACATCTGCTGAATGCCCAAAGGTGCCTTGGCTCAATGGTGTGGAGCGCTTGACCCGTTGCCTCTGCTACAGACAGTTGGCCGGTTCAAGTCCCATGTCATGACATCAAGGTGCTGGAGGACCATCGGGAGTTCCTCCTACAACTCAATGCTGCAGTTATTTGAACTTTTCAAGGCTTGAATAAAAAATAAAAACTCAAAAGCACCAGGAGACATCTGCTGAATGCCCCAAGGTGCCTTGGCTCAATGGTGTGGAGCGCTTGACCCGTTGCCTCTGCTTCAGACAGTTGGCCGGTTCAAGTCCCATGTCATGACATCAAGGTGCTGGGAAGGACCATCGGGAGACGGTGCTCTCTCCCCCTGTTTCCTGAAAAGTAACGTTTGGGGGTTATGCCGTACGATATAGGCTATAGCCCACAGTCCAAAATGATGAGAAACGAGGATAACTTTTTTTTTCAAAATTAAAAAAAACATGGGCTATAACCCATCGTTTTTTTCATTTATTCCGCAATTGCGGAAATTGCGGAAATTGCGGAAATTGCGAAATTGCGGAAATGGAAATTGCGTAAATTGTAATTGCGGAAATTGCGGAAATGGAAATTGCGAAATTGCGGAAATGTTAAAGATTTGAGTATGTCAGGGTTCGAACCGACACACTTCTACTAGGTATACTACGGATATCATTTGACTTATCCGTTGGCCCACTGAGGCACACAATCATGGGGAATTTCTGTGCTGCTTTAAAGTTGTCCTTCTGAAAGTCAGTGTGCAAAGCAAAGCATCACAGAGACACATGAATAATGTGGGATTTGAACCGTGGACCTGTGGATCACAACTAAGTACAGCCACTCATCACACTGAGCTAACTGCTGGTTACTGCGCACAGGGTCCGGCCCATTCCTCTCTGTTATGTCATATGACGAGCATTTCACTTTTAATATCACAATTATTGTAGCTAATCTTTAACTGAATCTGGAAGTATTCCTTTATTAAATGATTCTTCATAGTCTGGAATTGTAACTGATCAATTTTCTTTTGTGACTTTCGCCTTTATTTTATATGGAGGGACAGTCAGTGGTGTAAACTTTATTTATATAGCACATTTCATACATAAAATGCAACTCTGTCACATTCTGTCTCTCCCTCAGTCTCCACACTGGCCTCCCATATCCCATTCCAGCACACCCAGTTCCATTTACACACCTGTCAACTACCTAATCAGCCCAGCAGTGAACACTTCTCCAATCAACCTGCTCACTATAAAACTGGACTCAGTACAAACACTCATTGTCAGTTCATAACCTGTGTCACAGATGTCCTGCCTGTTCATGTGTTGACTTTGATGTCATTCTGATTCATGCCTGATTCCTACCTGCATTCCCCTGTGTAAGATATCTCGTAATTCTTTATTAAATACTTTATTATTATACTCTAGTTTGTTGTGACTTTGCTCCTGGGTTCAACTCTGTCTGCATCCTTGACAACTAAAGTACTTCACATATTAAACTTTATTTATATAGCACATGTCATACATAAAATGCAACTCAAAGTACTTCACATGAAAATAAAATAAAAAATAACAAGCAGCGGAATGCCAGAAACAAAAAGTATGTCAATCTACAATTAGCAAATAAAAATAGCAATACAAAACTAAAACATTAAAAATGGTAAGGAAATTTGTATTGGATAATACATTTTAAATTGATATTATTAGATATTCAACTTTATTGACATTTATAATTAAATTGGTGTCTTTACACTGTAGAATCCATTGTTGTTTGTTTCTGTTGCTTAACTCTGTTGCTTTAACTACATATAAGTGTCTATTTGTTTGTCTCTAAATGTTTTGATGAATTGAACAATGCCCTTTGTTCAATTCATGCCATACTATAGCACGCCGTTTTTCATCATTTTTGAGGATTTGAAGAAAATTCAAAATTTCAAAAAACATGGGTTATAGCCCATCGTTTTTTGAATTTTTGAAAAAAATGTTATCCTCATTTTTCATCATTTTTGAACATGGGCTATAGCCCCTACCGTACGGCATACTATAGCACGCCGTTTTTCATCAATTTTGAGGATTTGAAGAAAATTCAAAATTTCAAAAAACATGGGTTATAGCCCATCGTTTTTTGAATTTTTGAAAAAATGTTATCCTCATTTTTCATCATTTTTGAACATGGGCTATAGCCCCTACCGTACGGCATACTATAGCACGCCGTTTTTCATCATTTTTGAGGATTTGAAGAAAATTCAAAATTTCAAAAAACATGGGTTATAGCCCATTGTTTTTTGAATTTTTGAAAAAAATGTTATCCTCATTTTTCATCATTTTTGAACATGGGCTATAGCCCCTACCGTACGGCATACTATAGCACGCCGTTTTTCATCATTTTTGAGGATTTGAAGAAAATTCAAAATTTCAAAAAACATGGGTTATAGCCCATTGTTTTTTGAATTTTTGAAAAAAATGTTATCCTCATTTTTCATCATTTTTGAACATGGGCTATAGCCCCTACCGTACGGCATACTATAGCACGCCGTTTTTCATCATTTTTGAGGATTTGAAGAAAATTCAAAATTTCAAAAAACATGGGTTATAGCCCATCGTTTTTTGAATTTTTGAAAAAAATGTTATCCTCATTTTTCATCATTTTTGAACATGGGCTATAGCCCCTACCGTACAACATACTATAGCACGCCGTTTTTCATCATTTTTGAGGATTTGAAGAAAATTCAAAATTTCAAAAAACATGGGTTATAGCCCATTGTTTTTTGAATTTTTGAAAAAAATGTTATCCTCATTTTTCATCATTTTTGAACATGGGCTATAGCCCCTACCGTACGGCATACTATAGCACGCCGTTTTTCATCATTTTTGAGGATTTGAAGAAAATTAAACATTTCAAAAAACATGGGTTATAGCCCATCGTTTTTTGAATTTTTGAAAAAAATGTTATCCTCATTTTTCATCATTTTTGAACATGGGCTATAGCCCCTACCGTACGGCATACTATAGCACGCCGTTTTTCATCATTTTTGAGGATTTGAAGAAAATTCAAAATTTCAAAAAACATGGGTTATAGCCCATCGTTTTAATTTTTGAAAAAAATGTTATCCTCATTTTTCATCATTTTTGAACATGGGCTATAGCCCCTACCGTACGGCATACTATAGCACGCCGTTTTTCATCATTTTTGAGGATTTTAAGAAAATTCAAAATTTCAAAAAACATGGGTTATAGCCCATCGTTTTTTGAATTTTTGAAAAAAATGTTATCCTCATTTTTCATCATTTTTGAACATGGGCTATAGCCCCTACCGTACGGCATACTATAGCACGCCGTTTTTCATCATTTTTGAGGATTTGAAGAAAATTCAAAATTTCAAAATTCAAAAAAACATGGGTTATAGCCCATCGTTTTTTGAATTTTTGAAAAAAATGTTATCCTCATTTTTCATCATTTTTGAACATGGGCTATAGCTCCTACCGTACGGCATACTATAGCACGCCGTTTTTCATCATTTTTGAGCATGGGCTATAGCCCCTACCGTACGGCATACTATAGCACGCCGTTTTTCATCATTTTTGAGGATTTGAAGAAAATTCAAAATTTCAAAAAACATGGGTTATAGCCCATCGTTTTTTGAATTTTTGAAAAAAATGTTATCCTCATTTTTCATCATTTTTGAACATGGGCTATAGCCCCTACCGTACAACATACTATAGCACGCCGTTTTTCATCATTTTTGAGGATGAAAATTCAAAATTTCAAAAAACATGGGTTATAGCCCATTGTTTTTTGAATTTTTGAAAAAAATGTTATCCTCATTTTTCATCATTTTTGAACATGGGCTATAGCCCCTACCGTACGGCATACTATAGCACGCCGTTTTTCATCATTTTTGAGGATTTGAAGAAAATTAAACATTTAAAAAAACATGGGTTATAGCCCATCGTTTTTTGAATTTTTGAAAAAAATGTTATCCTCATTTTTCATCATTTTTGAACATGGGCTATAGCCCCTACCGTACGGCATACTATAGCACGCCGTTTTTCATCATTTTTGAGGATTTGAAGAAAATTCAAAATTTCAAAAAACATGGGTTATAGCCCATCGTTTTTTGAATTTTTGAAAAAAATGTTATCCTCATTTTTCATCATTTTTGAACATGGGCTATAGCCCCTACCGTACGGCATACTATAGCACGCCGTTTTTCATCATTTTTGAGGATTTGAAGAAAATTCAAAATTTCAAAAAACATGGGTTATAGCCCATCGTTTTTTTAATTTTTGAAAAAAATGTTATCCTCATTTTTCATCATTTTTGAACATGGGCTATAGCCCCTACCGTACGGCATACTATAGCACGCCGTTTTTCATCATTTTTGAGGATTTGAAGAAAATTCAAAATTTCAAAATTCAAAAAAACATGGGTTATAGCCCATCGTTTTTTGAATTTTTGAAAAAAATGTTATCCTCATTTTTCATCATTTTTGAACATGGGCTATAGCTCCTACCGTACGGCATACTATAGCACGCCGTTTTTCATCATTTTTGAGGATTTGAAGAAAATTCAAAATTTCAAAAAACATGGGTTATAGCCCATCGTTTTTTGAATTTTTGAAAAAAATGTTATCCTCATTTTTCATCATTTTTGAACATGGGCTATAGCCCCTACCGTACGGCATACTATAGCACGCCGTTTTTCATCATTTTTGAGGATTTAAAGAAAATTCAAAATTTCAAAATTCAAAAAAACATGGGTTATAGCCCATCGTTTTTTGAATTTTTGAAAAAAATGTTATCCTCATTTTTCATCATTTTTGAACATGGGCTATAGCTCCTACCGTACGGCATACTATAGCACGCCGTTTTTCATCATTTTTGAGGATTTGAAGAAAATTCAAAATTTCAAAAAACATGGGTTATAGCCCATCGTTTTTTGAATTTTTGAAAAAAATGTTATCCTCATTTTTCATCATTTTTGAACATGGGCTATAGCCCCTACCGTACGGCATTTGTAAGTGTAAGGCTTAATTGGGTCGTCCACTCACAGTTAACAGTCTTTGTATTGAGTTTGTGCTTGAAATGTAGGCCTACTGTAATTCTGCAAACTGTTAATAAATATTTCAATCAATCAATCAATCAAAATTGACATTTCAACTATTGATCAGACGCTGTGCATTGACGACACCTAGTGGTCATTCATTTTAATTGCATGCATGCAGAGAAATCACAACATTGTGAGACGCACTGGGTCGTTGCCATGTTTTGCCACGGAAACCAGCGACCTGCCTTGTGTAAGTAAGTAAGTAAATTTTATTTATAAAGCACCTTTCTTAACAATGTTACAAAGTGCTGTACAGTGACACAATAAAATCAATCATAATTAAAACAGGACAGTACAACAAGCAAATAAGAACAACATAATCAAGTCAAATAAAATCAGAAAAATGTTCCCGAAATAAAAACGTTTTCAGTGGACGAAGCCAGGCTTGATACGAGCAGACGTGGCAACGCGATCGAAACACAGGGGCAATCTCCCGTTGGCCGAGAGGTTGGAACTCACGGGCCAATGGGAGCCTGTGTCGTGTAATTTCTCCCTTTACACTGACTATAATTCTATCTATTTGAGACAGAAACGGCTAAGCAATACGGCAGGCTGTAGGCTGTAGTCAAAAGCACCGGACGAATGAAGGCAGGCAGAGAGTGTTCTGAAGTGTAGTGTAGAGTCGATCATTTTATTGCAACCGAGACCAAGACAGAGAGCTTCGCCATTGTCCCTGAGCCTGGAGCTCAGGGACTCCCTCGTACTGAACCGCTGCCGCGGCCAGTTTAAGACTCCGTAAACCTTGCATTTTACAGGACATATATACAGTGTTTTTGCATAGACACAGATATACGGAGGTGGAGACTGAAACTTTACATACCGGTATTCATCAACATATTGCCACTTGGTAAGCAAAGGTCTCTCCTGGATACAATAGAATGCTAAGTTCCCTATCACACCTGGCCAGGCCAAGCTACTTGACTAAGGCCCACGACACCTTGACTTTAAATATCAAAGACAGGCCTCTGCAGACACAGTGACTGCAGATAGTGACAGTTGACTTATTTAGCATGCCCTTAGCACAGTGACCAAATGTATAAGTCGGACATTTTAACATGGCATATATATGAATATCATGAAATATAGATACCACACCTGCATGCTTTTGGGCGGCCAATAAGGGCAGGGGTAAAACAGAGAGAATTGTTTCCGGATCCTTAACATCAACTAGCACAGAAAAGCTGTGTTGTATTAACCAGCAGTTAGCTCAGTCTGATGAGTGTCTGTGTTTGTGATCCACAGGTCCAGGGTTCAAATCCCACATTATTCATGTGTCTCTGTGATTCTTTGCTTTGCACACTGACTTTCAGAAGGACAACTTTAAAGCAGCACAGAAATTCCCAATGATTGTGTGCCTCAGTGGACCAACGGATAAGTCAAATGATATCCGTAGTATACCTAGTAGAAGTGTGCCGGTTCGAACCCCGACATACTCAAATCTTTACTGACACTTTGCATTCCACACTAACATCAACTAGCACAGAAAAGCTGTGTTGTAGTAACCAGCACTTAGCTCAGTGTGATGAGTGGCTGTACTTAGTTGTGATCCACAGGTCCACGGTTCAAATCCCACATTATTCATGTGTCTCTGTGATGCTTTGCTTTGCACACTGACTTTCTTGAATAAAAAATAAAAACTCAAAAGCACCAGGAGACATCTGCTGAATGCCCCAAGGTGCCTTGGCTCAATGGTGTGGAGTGCTTGACCCAGTTGCCAGCTTCAGACAGTTGGCCGGTTCAAGTCCCATGTCATGACATCAAGGTGCTGGAGGACCATCGGGAGTTCCTCCTACAGCTCAATGCTGCAGTAATTTGAACTTTTCAAGGCTAGAATAAAAAAGAAAAACTCAAAAGCACCCGGAGACATCTGCTGAATGCCCAAAGGTGCCGTGGCGTAATGGTGTGGAGCGCTTGGCCCGTTGCCTCTGCTACAGTCAGTTGGCCGGTTCAAGTCCCATGTCATGACATCAAGGTGCTGGAGGACCCCTGAAGAACATTTTCAATGTCCATCTAAATTCTAAAAGGCTTGTTAAATATGAGTTCCCGGTTATACCTTACATGCCAGTGTGGCGCAGGTGATAAACCGGGGGTTTGTAAACAGGACATTCAGGGTTCAAGTCCCCTGAAGAACATTTTCAATGTCCATCTAAATTCTAAAAGGCTGGTTAAATATGAGTTCCCGGTAATTCCTTACATGCCAGTGTGGCGCAGGTGATAAACCGGGGGTTTGTAAACAGGACATTCAGGGTTCAAGTCCCCTGAAGAACATTTTCAATGTCCATCTAAATTCTAAAAGGCTGGTTAAATATGAGTTCCCGGTTATACCTTACATGCCAGTGTGGCGCAGGTGATAAACCGGGGGTTTGTAAACAGGACATTCAGGGTTCAAGTCCCCAAGTCCCCTGAAGAACATTTTCAATGTCCATCTAAATTCTAAAAGGCTGGTTAAATATGAGTTCCCGGTTACACCTTACATGTCAGTGTGGCACTTAGCTCAGTGTGATGAGTGGCTGTACTTAGTTGTGATCCACAGGTCCACGGTTCAAATCCCACATTATTCATGTGTCTCTGTGATGCTTTGCTTTGCACACTGACTTTCTTGAATAAAAAATAAAAACTCAAAAGCACCAGGAGACATCTGCTGAATGCCCCAAGGTGCCTTGGCTCAATGGTGTGGAGCGCTTGACCCAGTTGCCAGCTTCAGACAGTTGGCCGGTTCAAGTCCCATGTCATGACATCAAGGTGCTGGGAAGGACCATCGGGAGACGGTGCTCTCTCCCCCTGTTTCCTGAAAAGTAACGGTTGGGGGTTATGCCGTACGATATAGGCTATAGCCCACTGTCCAAAATGATGAGAAAAGAGGATTATTTTTTTTTTAAAATTTCAAAAAACATGGGCTATAACCCATCGTTTTTTTTTTTCATTTATTCCGCAATTTCCGCAAATTGCGGAAATTGCGGAAATGGAAATCGCGGAAATTGCAAAATTGCGGAAATTGTAATTGCGGAAATTGCGGAAATGGTAATTGCGGAAATTGCGGAAATGGTAATTGCGGAAATTGCGGAAATGGAAATTGCGGAAATTGCGGAAATTGCGGAAATTCTAATTGCGGAAATTGCGGAATTGTGGAAATTGCGGAAATTGCGAAATTGCGGAAATGGTAATTGCGGAAATTGCGGAAATGAAAATTGCGGAAATTGCGGAAATGGAAATTGTGGAAATTGCGGAAATGGAAATTGTGGAAATGGAAATTGCGGAAATTGCGGAATAAATGAAAAAAAAAAAAAAAAAACGATGGGTTATAGCCCATGTTTTTTGAAATTTTGAAAAAAAAAGTTATCCTCGTTTCTCATCATTTTGGACCGTGGGCTATAGCCTATATCGTACGGCATAACCCCCAACCGTTACTTTTCAGGAAACAGGGGGAGAGAGCACCGTCTCCCGATGGTCCTTCCCAGCACCTTGATGTCATGACATGGGACTTGAACCGGCCAACTGTCTGAAGCTGGCAACTGGGTCAAGCGCTCCACACCATTGAGCCAAGGCACCTTGGGGCATTCAGCAGATGTCTCCTGGTGCTTTTGAGTTTTTATTTTTTATTCAAGAAAGTCAGTGTGCAAAGCAAAGCATCACAGAGACACATGAATAATGTGGGATTTGAACCGTGGACCTGTGGATCACAACTAAGTACAGCCACTCATCACACTGAGCTAAGTGCCACACTGACATGTAAGGTGTAACCGGGAACTCATATTTAACCAGCCTTTTAGAATTTAGATGGACATTGAAAATGTTCTTCAGGGGACTTGAACCCTGAATGTCCTGTTTACAAACCCCCGGTTTATCACCTGCGCCACACTGGCATGTAAGGTATAACCGGGAACTCATATTTAACCAGCCTTTTAGAATTTAGATGGACATTGAAAATGTTCTTCAGGGGACTTGAACCCTGAATGTCCTGTTTACAAACCCCCGGTTTATCACCTGCGCCACACTGGCATGTAAGGAATTACCGGGAACTCATATTTAACCAGCCTTTTAGAATTTAGATGGACATTGAAAATGTTCTTCAGGGGACTTGAACCCTGAATGTCCTGTTTACAAACCCCCGGTTTATCACCTGCGCCACACTGGCATGTAAGGTATAACCGGGAACTCATATTTAACAAGCCTTTTTAGAATTTAGATGGACATTGAAAATGTTCTTCAGGGGTCCTCCAGCACCTTGATGTCATGACATGGGACTTGAACCGGCCAACTGACTGTAGCAGAGGCAACGGGCCAAGCGCTCCACACCATTACGCCACTGCACCTTTGGGCATTCAGCAGATGTCTCCGGGTGCTTTTGAGTTTTTATTTTTTATTCTAGCCTTGAAAAGTTCAAATTACTGCAGCGTTGAGCTGTAGGAGGAACTCCCGATGGTCCTCCAGCACCTTGATGTCATGACATGGGACTTGAACCGGCCAACTGTCTGAAGCTGGCAACTGGGTCAAGCGCTCCACACCATTGAGCCAAGGCACCTTGGGGCATTCAGCAGATGTCTCCTGGTGCTTTTGAGTTTTTATTTTTTATTCAAGAAAGTCAGTGTGCAAAGCAAAGCATCACAGAGACACATGAATAATGTGGGATTTGAACCGTGGACCTGTGGATCACAACTAAGTACAGCCACTCATCACACTGAGCTAAGTGCTGGTTACTACAACACAGCTTTTCTGTGCTAGTTGATGTTAGTGTGGAATGCAAAGTGTCAGTAAAGATTTGAGTATGTCGGGGTTCGAACCGGCACACTTCTACTAGGTATACTACGGATATCATTTGACTTATCCGTTGGTCCACTGAGGCACACAATCATTGGGAATTTCTGTGCTGCTTTAAAGTTGTCCTTCTGAAAGTCAGTGTGCAAAGCAAAGAATCACAGAGACACATGAATAATGTGGGATTTGAACCCTGGACCTGTGGATCACAAACACAGACACTCATCAGACTGAGCTAACTGCTGGTTAATACAACACAGCTTTTCTGTGCTAGTTGATGTTAAGGATCCGGAAACAATTCTCTCTGTTTTACCCCTGCCCTTATTGGCCGCCCAAAAGCATGCAGGTGTGGTATCTATATTTCATGATATTCATATATAAGCCGTGTTAAAATGTCCGACTTATACATTTGGTCACTGTGCTAAGGGCATGCTAAATAAGTCAACTGTCACTATCTGCAGTCACTGTGTCTGCAGAGGCCTGTCTTTGATATTTAAAGTCAAGGTGTCGTGGGCCTTAGTCAAGTAGCTTGGCCTGGCCAGGTGTGATAGGGAACTTAGCATTCTATTGTATCCAGGAGAGACCTTTGCTTACCAAGTGGCAATATGTTGATGAATACCGGTATGTAAAGTTTCAGTCTCCACCTCCGTATATCTGTGTCTATGCAAAAACACTGTATATATGTCCTGTAAAATGCAAGGTTTACGGAGTCTTAAACTGGCCGCGGCAGCGGTTCAGTACGAGGGAGTCCCTGAGCTCCAGGCTCAGGGACAATGGCGAAGCTCTCTGTCTTGGTCTCGGTTGCAATAAAATGATCGACTCTACACTACACTTCAGAACACTCTCTGCCTGCCTTCATTCGTCCGGTGCTTTTGACTACAGCCTACAGCCTGCCGTATTGCTTAGCCGTTTCTGTCTCAAATAGATAGAATTATAGTCAGTGTAAAGGGAGAAATTACACGACACAGGCTCCCATTGGCCCGTGAGTTCCAACCTCTCGGCCAACGGGAGATTGCCCCTGTGTTTCAATCGCGTTGCCACGTCTGCTCGTATCAAGCCTGGCTTCGTCCACTGAAAACGTTTTTATTTCGGGAACATTTTTCTGATTTTATTTGACTTGATTATGTTGTTCTTATTTGCTTGTTGTACTGTCCTGTTTTAATTATGATTGATTTTATTGTGTCACTGTACAGCACTTTGTAACATTGTTAAGAAAGGTGCTTTATAAATAAAATTTACTTACTTACACAAGGCAGGTCGCTGGTTTCCGTGGCAAAACATGGCAACGACCCAGTGCGTCTCACAATGTTGTGATTTCTCTGCATGCATGCAATTAAAATGAATGACCACTAGGTGTCGTCAATGCACAGCGTCTGATCAATAGTTGAAATGTCAATTTTGATTGATTGATTGATTGAAATATTTATTAACAGTTTGCAGAATTACAGTAGGCCTACATTTCAAGCACAAACTCAATACAAAGACTGTTAACTGTGAGTGGACGACCCAATAAAGCCTTACACTTACAAATGCCGTACGGTAGGGGCTATAGCCCATGTTCAAAAATGATGAAAAATGAGGATAACATTTTTTTCAAAAATTCAAAAAACGATGGGCTATAACCCATGTTTTTTGAAATTTTGAATTTTCTTCAAATCCTCAAAAATGATGAAAAACGGCGTGCTATAGTATGCCGTACGGTAGGAGCTATAGCCCATGTTCAAAAATGATGAAAAATGAGGATAACATTTTTTTCAAAAATTCAAAAAACGATGGGCTATAACCCATGTTTTTTGAAATTTTGAATTTTCTTCAAATCCTCAAAAATGATGAAAAACGGCGTGCTATAGTATGCCGTACGGTAGGGGCTATAGCCCATGTTCAAAAATGATGAAAAATGAGGATAATTTTTTTTTCAAAAATTCAAAAAACAATGGGCTATAACCCATGTTTTTTGAAATTTTGAATTTTCTTCAAATCCTCAAAAATGATGAAAAACGGCGTGCTATAGTATGCCGTACGGTAGGGGCTATAGCCCATGTTCAAAAATGATGAAAAATGAGGATAATTTTTTTTTCAAAAATTCAAAAAACGATGGGCTATAACCCATGTTTTTTGAAATTTTGGATTTTCTTCAAATCCTCAAAAATGATGAAAAACGGCGTGCTATAGTATGCCGTACGGTAGGGGCTATAGCCCATGTTCAAAAATGATGAAAAATGAGGATAACATTTTTTTCAAAAATTCAAAAAACGATGGGCTATAACCCATGTTTTTTGAAATTTTGAATTTTCTTCAAATCCTCAAAAATGATGAAAAACGGCGTGCTATAGTATGCCGTACGGTAGGGGCTATAGCCCATGTTCAAAAATGATGAAAAATGAGGATAACATTTTTTCAAAAATTCAAAAAACGATGGGCTATAACCCATGTTTTTTGAAATTTTGAATTTTCTTCAAATCCTCAAAAATGATGAAAAACGGCGTGCTATAGTATGCCGTACGGTAGGGGCTATAGCCCATGTTCAAAAATGATGAAAAATGAGGATAACATTTTTTTCAAAAATTCAAAAAACAATGGGCTATAACCCATGTTTTTTGAAATTTTGTTGAATTTTCTTCAAATCCTCAAAAATGATGAAAAACGGCGTGCTATAGTATGCCGTACGGTAGGGGCTATAGCCCATGTTCAAAAATGATGAAAAATGAGGATAATTTTTTTTTCAAAAATTCAAAAAACAATGGGCTATAACCCATGTTTTTTGAAATTTTGAATTTTCTTCAAATCCTCAAAAATGATGAAAAACGGCGTGCTATAGTATGCCGTACGGTAGGGGCTATAGCCCATGTTCAAAAATGATGAAAAATGAGGATAATTTTTTTTTCAAAAATTCAAAAAACGATGGGCTATAACCCATGTTTTTTGAAATTTTGGATTTTCTTCAAATCCTCAAAAATGATGAAAAACGGCGTGCTATAGTATGCCGTACGGTAGGGGCTATAGCCCATGTTCAAAAATGATGAAAAATGAGGATAACATTTTTTTCAAAAATTCAAAAAACGATGGGCTATAACCCATGTTTTTTGAAATTTTGAATTTTCTTCAAATCCTCAAAAATGATGAAAAACGGCGTGCTATAGTATGCCGTACGGTAGGGGCTATAGCCCATGTTCAAAAATGATGAAAAATGAGGATAACATTTTTTCAAAAATTCAAAAAACGATGGGCTATAACCCATGTTTTTTGAAATTTTGAATTTTCTTCAAATCCTCAAAAATGATGAAAAACGGCGTGCTATAGTATGCCGTACGGTAGGGGCTATAGCCCATGTTCAAAAATGATGAAAAATGAGGATAACATTTTTTTCAAAAATTCAAAAAACAATGGGCTATAACCCATGTTTTTTGAAATTTTGAATTTTCTTCAAATCCTCAAAAATGATGAAAAACGGCGTGCTATAGTATGCCGTACGGTAGGGGCTATAGCCCATGTTCAAAAATGATGAAAAATGAGGATAACATTTTTTTCAAAAATTCAAAAAACGATGGGCTATAACCCATGTTTTTTGAAATTTTGAATTTTCTTCAAATCCTCAAAAATGATGAAAAACGGCGTGCTATAGTATGCCGTACGGTAGGGGCTATAGCCCATGTTCAAAAATGATGAAAAATGAGGATAACATTTTTTTCAAAAATTCAAAAAACAATGGGCTATAACCCATGTTTTTTGAAATTTTGAATTTTCTTCAAATCCTCAAAAATGATGAAAAACGGCGTGCTATAGTATGCCGTACGGTAGGGGCTATAGCCCATGTTCAAAAATGATGAAAAATGAGGATAACATTTTTTTCAAAAATTCAAAAAACGATGGGCTATAACCCATGTTTTTTGAAATTTTTAATTTTCTTCAAATCCTCAAAAATGATGAAAAACGGCGTGCTATAGTATGCCGTACGGTAGGGGCTATAGCCCATGTTCAAAAATGATGAAAAATGAGGATAACATTTTTTTCAAAAATTCAAAAAACAATGGGCTATAACCCATGTTTTTTGAAATTTTGAATTTTCTTCAAATCCTCAAAAATGATGAAAAACGGCGTGCTATAGTATTCCGTACGGTAGGGGCTATAGCCCATGTTCAAAAATGATGAAAAATGAGGATAACATTTTTTTCAAAAATTCAAAAAACGATGGGCTATAACCCATGTTTTTTGAAATTTTGAATTTTCTTCAAATCCTCAAAAATGATGAAAAACGGCGTGCTATAGTATGCCGTACGGTAGGGGCTATAGCCCATGTTCAAAAATGATGAAAAATGAGGATAACATTTTTTTCAAAAATTCAAAAAACAATGGGCTATAACCCATGTTTTTTGAAATTTTGAATTTTCTTCAAATCCTCAAAAATGATGAAAAACGGCGTGCTATAGTATGCCGTACGGTAGGGGCTATAGCCCATGTTCAAAAATGATGAAAAATGAGGATAACATTTTTTTCAAAAATTCAAAAAACGATGGGCTATAACCCATGTTTTTTGAAATTTTTAATTTTCTTCAAATCCTCAAAAATGATGAAAAACGGCGTGCTATAGTATGCCGTACGGTAGGGGCTATAGCCCATGTTCAAAAATGATGAAAAATGAGGATAACATTTTTTTCAAAAATTCAAAAAACAATGGGCTATAACCCATGTTTTTTGAAATTTTGAATTTTCTTCAAATCCTCAAAAATGATGAAAAACGGCGTGCTATAGTATGCCGTACGGTAGGGGCTATAGCCCATGTTCAAAAATGATGAAAAATGAGGATAACATTTTTTTCAAAAATTCAAAAAACGATGGCCTATAACCCATGTTTTTTGAAATTTTGAATTTTCTTCAAATCCTCAAAAATGATGAAAAACGGCGTGCTATAGTATGCCGTACGGTAGGGGCTATAGCCCATGTTCAAAAATGATGAAAAATGAGGATAACATTTTTTTCAAAAATTCAAAAAACAATGGGCTATAACCCATGTTTTTTGAAATTTTGAATTTTCTTCAAATCCTCAAAAATGATGAAAAACGGCGTGCTATAGTATGCCGTACGGTAGGGGCTATAGCCCATGTTCAAAAATGATGAAAAATGAGGATAACATTTTTTTCAAAAATTCAAAAAACAATGGGCTATAACCCATGTTTTTTGAAATTTTGAATTTTCTTCAAATCCTCAAAAATGATGAAAAACGGCGTGCTATAGTATGCCGTACGGTAGGGGCTATAGCCCATGTTCAAAAATGATGAAAAATGAGGATAACATTTTTTTCAAAAATTCAAAAAACAATGGGCTATAACCCATGTTTTTTGAAATTTTTAATTTTCTTCAAATCCTCAAAAATGATGAAAAACGGCGTGCTATAGTATGCCGTACGGTAGGGGCTATAGCCCATGTTCAAAAATGATGAAAAATGAGGATAACATTTTTTTCAAAAATTCAAAAAACGATGGCCTATAACCCATGTTTTTTGAAATTTTGAATTTTCTTCAAATCCTCAAAAATGATGAAAAACGGCGTGCTATAGTATGCCGTACGGTAGGGGCTATAGCCCATGTTCAAAAATGATGAAAAATGAGGATAACATTTTTTTCAAAAATTCAAAAAACAATGGGCTATAACCCATGTTTTTTGAAATTTTGAATTTTCTTCAAATCCTCAAAAATGATGAAAAACGGCGTGCTATAGTATGCCGTACGGTAGGGGCTATAGCCCATGTTCAAAAATGATGAAAAATGAGGATAACATTTTTTTCAAAAATTCAAAAAACGATGGGCTATAACCCATGTTTTTTGAAATTTTGAATTTTCTTCAAATCCTCAAAAATGATGAAAAACGGCGTGCTATAGTATGCCATACGGTAGGGGCTATAGCCCATGTTCAAAAATGATGAAAAATGAGGATAACATTTTTTCAAAAATTCAAAAAACGATGGGCTATAACCCATGTTTTTTGAAATTTTGAATTTTCTTCAAATCCTCAAAAATGATGAAAAACGGCGTGCTATAGTATGCCGTACGGTAGGGGCTATAGCCCATGTTCAAAAATGATGAAAAATGAGGATAACATTTTTTTCAAAAATTCAAAAAACAATGGGCTATAACCCATGTTTTTTTAAATTTTGAATTTTCTTCAAATCCTCAAAAATGATGAAAAACGGCGTGCTATAGTATGCCGTACGGTAGGGGCTATAGCCCATGTTCAAAAATGATGAAAAATGAGAACATTTTTTTCAAAAATTCAAAAAACGATGGCCTATAACCCATGTTTTTTGAAATTTTGAATTTTCTTCAAATCCTCAAAAATGATGAAAAACGGCGTGCTATAGTATGCCGTACGGTAGGGGCTATAGCCCATGTTCAAAAATGATGAAAAATGAGGATAACATTTTTTTCAAAAATTCAAAAAACAATGGGCTATAACCCATGTTTTTTGAAATTTTGAATTTTCTTCAAATCCTCAAAAATGATGAAAAACGGCGTGCTATAGTATGCCGTACGGTAGGGGCTATATCCCATGTTCAAAAATGATGAAAAATGAGGATAATTTTTTTTCAAAAATTCAAAAAACAATGGGCTATAACCCATGTTTTTTGAAATTTTGAATTTTCTTCAAATCCTCAAAAATGATGAAAAACGGCGTGCTATAGTATGCCGTACGGTAGGGGCTATAGCCCATGTTCAAAAATGATGAAAAATGAGGATAATTTTTTTTTCAAAAATTCAAAAAACGATGGGCTATAACCCATGTTTTTTGAAATTTTGGATTTTCTTCAAATCCTCAAAAATGATGAAAAACGGCGTGCTATAGTATGCCGTACGGTAGGGGCTATAGCCCATGTTCAAAAATGATGAAAAATGAGGATAACATTTTTTTCAAAAATTCAAAAAACGATGGGCTATAACCCATGTTTTTTGAAATTTTGAATTTTCTTCAAATCCTCAAAAATGATGAAAAACGGCGTGCTATAGTATGCCGTACGGTAGGGGCTATAGCCCATGTTCAAAAATGATGAAAAATGAGGATAACATTTTTTCAAAAATTCAAAAAACGATGGGCTATAACCCATGTTTTTTGAAATTTTGAATTTTCTTCAAATCCTCAAAAATGATGAAAAACGGCGTGCTATAGTATGCCGTACGGTAGGGGCTATAGCCCATGTTCAAAAATGATGAAAAATGAGGATAACATTTTTTTCAAAAATTCAAAAAACAATGGGCTATAACCCATGTTTTTTGAAATTTTGAATTTTCTTCAAATCCTCAAAAATGATGAAAAACGGCGTGCTATAGTATGCCGTACGGTAGGGGCTATAGCCCATGTTCAAAAATGATGAAAAATGAGGATAACATTTTTTTCAAAAATTCAAAAAACGATGGGCTATAACCCATGTTTTTTGAAATTTTGAATTTTCTTCAAATCCTCAAAAATGATGAAAAACGGCGTGCTATAGTATGCCGTACGGTAGGGGCTATAGCCCATGTTCAAAAATGATGAAAAATGAGGATAACATTTTTTTCAAAAATTCAAAAAACAATGGGCTATAACCCATGTTTTTTGAAATTTTGAATTTTCTTCAAATCCTCAAAAATGATGAAAAACGGCGTGCTATAGTATGCCGTACGGTAGGGGCTATAGCCCATGTTCAAAAATGATGAAAAATGAGGATAATTTTTTTTCAAAAATTCAAAAAACAATGGGCTATAACCCATGTTTTTTGAAATTTTGAATTTTCTTCAAATCCTCAAAAATGATGAAAAACGGCGTGCTATAGTATGCCGTACGGTAGGGGCTATAGCCCATGTTCAAAAATGATGAAAAATGAGGATAATTTTTTTTTCAAAAATTCAAAAAACGATGGGCTATAACCCATGTTTTTTGAAATTTTGGATTTTCTTCAAATCCTCAAAAATGATGAAAAACGGCGTGCTATAGTATGCCGTACGGTAGGGGCTATAGCCCATGTTCAAAAATGATGAAAAATGAGGATAACATTTTTTTCAAAAATTCAAAAAACGATGGGCTATAACCCATGTTTTTTGAAATTTTGAATTTTCTTCAAATCCTCAAAAATGATGAAAAACGGCGTGCTATAGTATGCCGTACGGTAGGGGCTATAGCCCATGTTCAAAAATGATGAAAAATGAGGATAACATTTTTTCAAAAATTCAAAAAACGATGGGCTATAACCCATGTTTTTTGAAATTTTGAATTTTCTTCAAATCCTCAAAAATGATGAAAAACGGCGTGCTATAGTATGCCGTACGGTAGGGGCTATAGCCCATGTTCAAAAATGATGAAAAATGAGGATAACATTTTTTTCAAAAATTCAAAAAACAATGGGCTATAACCCATGTTTTTTGAAATTTTGAATTTTCTTCAAATCCTCAAAAAGGATGAAAAACGGCGTGCTATAGTATGCCGTACGGTAGGGGCTATAGCCCATGTTCAAAAATGATGAAAAATGAGGATAACATTTTTTTCAAAAATTCAAAAAACGATGGGCTATAACCCATGTTTTTTGAAATTTTGAATTTTCTTCAAATCCTCAAAAATGATGAAAAACGGCGTGCTATAGTATGCCGTACGGTAGGGGCTATAGCCCATGTTCAAAAATGATGAAAAATGAGGATAACATTTTTTTCAAAAATTCAAAAAACAATGGGCTATAACCCATGTTTTTTGAAATTTTGAATTTTCTTCAAATCCTCAAAAATGATGAAAAACGGCGTGCTATAGTATGCCGTACGGTAGGGGCTATAGCCCATGTTCAAAAATGATGAAAAATGAGGATAACATTTTTTTCAAAAATTCAAAAAACGATGGGCTATAACCCATGTTTTTTGAAATTTTTAATTTTCTTCAAATCCTCAAAAATGATGAAAAACGGCGTGCTATAGTATGCCGTACGGTAGGGGCTATAGCCCATGTTCAAAAATGATGAAAAATGAGGATAACATTTTTTTCAAAAATTAAAAAAACAATGGGCTATAACCCATGTTTTTTGAAATTTTGAATTTTCTTCAAATCCTCAAAAATGATGAAAAACGGCGTGCTATAGTATTCCGTACGGTAGGGGCTATAGCCCATGTTCAAAAATGATGAAAAATGAGGATAACATTTTTTTCAAAAATTCAAAAAACGATGGGCTATAACCCATGTTTTTTGAAATTTTGAATTTTCTTCAAATCCTCAAAAATGATGAAAAACGGCGTGCTATAGTATGCCGTACGGTAGGGGCTATAGCCCATGTTCAAAAATGATGAAAAATGAGGATAACATTTTTTTCAAAAATTCAAAAAACGATGGGCTATAACCCATGTTTTTTGAAATTTTTAATTTTCTTCAAATCCTCAAAAATGATGAAAAACGGCGTGCTATAGTATGCCGTACGGTAGGGGCTATAGCCCATGTTCAAAAATGATGAAAAATGAGGATAACATTTTTTTCAAAAATTCAAAAAACAATGGGCTATAACCCATGTTTTTTGAAATTTTGAATTTTCTTCAAATCCTCAAAAATGATGAAAAACGGCGTGCTATAGTATGCCGTACGGTAGGGGCTATAGCCCATGTTCAAAAATGATGAAAAATGAGGATAACATTTTTTTCAAAAATTCAAAAAACGATGGCCTATAACCCATGTTTTTTGAAATTTTGAATTTTCTTCAAATCCTCAAAAATGATGAAAAACGGCGTGCTATAGTATGCCGTACGGTAGGGGCTATAGCCCATGTTCAAAAATGATGAAAAATGAGGATAACATTTTTTTCAAAAATTCAAAAAACAATGGGCTATAACCCATGTTTTTTGAAATTTTGAATTTTCTTCAAATCCTCAAAAATGATGAAAAACGGCGTGCTATAGTATGCCGTACGGTAGGGGCTATAGCCCATGTTCAAAAATGATGAAAAATGAGGATAACATTTTTTTCAAAAATTCAAAAAACAATGGGCTATAACCCATGTTTTTTGAAATTTTGAATTTTCTTCAAATCCTCAAAAATGATGAAAAACGGCGTGCTATAGTATGCCGTACGGTAGGGGCTATAGCCCATGTTCAAAAATGATGAAAAATGAGGATAACATTTTTTTCAAAAATTCAAAAAACAATGGGCTATAACCCATGTTTTTTGAAATTTTTAATTTTCTTCAAATCCTCAAAAATGATGAAAAACGGCGTGCTATAGTATGCCGTACGGTAGGGGCTATAGCCCATGTTCAAAAATGATGAAAAATGAGGATAACATTTTTTTCAAAAATTCAAAAAACAATGGGCTATAACCCATGTTTTTTGAAATTTTGAATTTTCTTCAAATCCTCAAAAATGATGAAAAACGGCGTGCTATAGTATGCCGTACGGTAGGGGCTATAGCCCATGTTCAAAAATGATGAAAAATGAGGATAACATTTTTTTCAAAAATTCAAAAAACGATGGCCTATAACCCATGTTTTTTGAAATTTTGAATTTTCTTCAAATCCTCAAAAATGATGAAAAACGGCGTGCTATAGTATGCCGTACGGTAGGGGCTATAGCCCATGTTCAAAAATGATGAAAAATGAGGATAACATTTTTTTCAAAAATTCAAAAAACAATGGGCTATAACCCATGTTTTTTGAAATTTTGAATTTTCTTCAAATCCTCAAAAATGATGAAAAACGGCGTGCTATAGTATGCCGTACGGTAGGGGCTATAGCCCATGTTCAAAAATGATGAAAAATGAGGATAACATTTTTTTCAAAAATTCAAAAAAACGATGGGCTATAACCCATGTTTTTTGAAATTTTGAATTTTCTTCAAATCCTCAAAAATGATGAAAAACGGCGTGCTATAGTATGCCATACGGTAGGGGCTATAGCCCATGTTCAAAAATGATGAAAAATGAGGATAACATTTTTTCAAAAATTCAAAAAACGATGGGCTATAACCCATGTTTTTTGAAATTTTGAATTTTCTTCAAATCCTCAAAAATGATGAAAAACGGCGTGCTATAGTATGCCGTACGGTAGGGGCTATAGCCCATGTTCAAAAATGATGAAAAATGAGGATAACATTTTTTTCAAAAATTCAAAAAACAATGGGCTATAACCCATGTTTTTTTAAATTTTGAATTTTCTTCAAATCCTCAAAAATGATGAAAAACGGCGTGCTATAGTATGCCGTACGGTAGGGGCTATAGCCCATGTTCAAAAATGATGAAAAATGAGGATAACATTTTTTTCAAAAATTCAAAAAACGATGGCCTATAACCCATGTTTTTTGAAATTTTGAATTTTCTTCAAATCCTCAAAAATGATGAAAAACGGCGTGCTATAGTATGCCGTACGGTAGGGGCTATAGCCCATGTTCAAAAATGATGAAAAATGAGGATAACATTTTTTTCAAAAATTCAAAAAACAATGGGCTATAACCCATGTTTTTTGAAATTTTGAATTTTCTTCAAATCCTCAAAAATGATGAAAAACGGCGTGCTATAGTATGCCGTACGGTAGGGGCTATAGCCCATGTTCAAAAATGATGAAAAATGAGGATAACATTTTTTTCAAAAATTCAAAAAACGATGGGCTATAACCCATGTTTTTTGAAATTTTGAATTTTCTTCAAATCCTCAAAAATGATGAAAAACGGCGTGCTATAGTATGCCATACGGTAGGGGCTATAGCCCATGTTCAAAAATGATGAAAAATGAGGATAACATTTTTTCAAAAATTCAAAAAACGATGGGCTATAACCCATGTTTTTTGAAATTTTGAATTTTCTTCAAATCCTCAAAAATGATGAAAAACGGCGTGCTATAGTATGCCGTACGGTAGGGGCTATAGCCCATGTTCAAAAATGATGAAAAATGAGGATAACATTTTTTTCAAAAATTCAAAAAACAATGGGCTATAACCCATGTTTTTTGAAATTTTGAATTTTCTTCAAATCCTCAAAACTGATGAAAAACGGCGTGCTATAGTATGCCGTACGGTAGGGGCTATAGCCCATGTTCAAAAATGATGAAAAATGAGGATAACATTTTTTTCAAAAATTCAAAAAACAATGGGCTATAACCCATGTTTTTTTAAATTTTGAATTTTCTTCAAATCCTCAAAAATGATGAAAAACGGCGTGCTATAGTATGCCGTACGGTAGGGGCTATAGCCCATGTTCAAAAATGATGAAAAATGAGGATAACATTTTTTTCAAAAATTCAAAAAACGATGGCCTATAACCCATGTTTTTTGAAATTTTGAATTTTCTTCAAATCCTCAAAAATGATGAAAAACGGCGTGCTATAGTATGCCGTACGGTAGGGGCTATAGCCCATGTTCAAAAATGATGAAAAATGAGGATAACATTTTTTTCAAAAATTCAAAAAACAATGGGCTATAACCCATGTTTTTTGAAATTTTGAATTTTCTTCAAATCCTCAAAAATGATGAAAAACGGCGTGCTATAGTATGCCGTACGGTAGGGGCTATAGCCCATGTTCAAAAATGATGAAAAATGAGGATAACATTTTTTTCAAAAATTCAAAAAACGATGGGCTATAACCCATGTTTTTTGAAATTTTGAATTTTCTTCAAATCCTCAAAAATGATGAAAAACGGCGTGCTATAGTATGCCATACGGTAGGGGCTATAGCCCATGTTCAAAAATGATGAAAAATGAGGATAACATTTTTTTCAAAAATTCAAAAAACAATGGGCTATAACCCATGTTTTTTGAAATTTTGAATTTTCTTCAAATCCTCAAAAATGATGAAAAACGGCGTGCTATAGTATGCCGTACGGTAGGGGCTATAGCCCATGTTCAAAAATGATGAAAAATGAGGATAACATTTTTTTCAAAAATTCAAAAAACAATGGGCTATAACCCATGTTTTTTGAAATTTTGAATTTTCTTCAAATCCTCAAAAATGATGAAAAACGGCGTGCTATAGTATGCCGTACGGTAGGGGCTATAGCCCATGTTCAAAAATGATGAAAAATGAGGATAACATTTTTTCAAAAATTCAAAAAACGATGGGCTATAACCCATGTTTTTTGAAATTTTGAATTTTCTTCAAATCCTCAAAAATGATGAAAAACGGCGTGCTATAGTATGCCGTACGGTAGGGGCTATAGCCCATGTTCAAAAATGATGAAAAATGAGGATAACATTTTTTTCAAAAATTCAAAAAACAATGGGCTATAACCCATGTTTTTTGAAATTTTGAATTTTCTTCAAATCCTCAAAAATGATGAAAAACGGCGTGCTATAGTATGCCGTACGGTAGGGGCTATAGCCCATGTTCAAAAATGATGAAAAATGAGGATAACATTTTTTTCAAAAATTCAAAAAACAATGGGCTATAACCCATGTTTTTTGAAATTTTGAATTTTCTTCAAATCCTCAAAAATGATGAAAAACGGCGTGCTATAGTATGCCGTACGGTAGGGGCTATAGCCCATGTTCAAAAATGATGAAAAATGAGGATAACATTTTTTTCAAAAATTCAAAAAACGATGGGCTATAACCCATGTTTTTTGAAATTTTGAATTTTCTTCAAATCCTCAAAAATGATGAAAAACGGCGTGCTATAGTATGCCATACGGTAGGGGCTATAGCCCATGTTCAAAAATGATGAAAAATGAGGATAACATTTTTTTCAAAAATTCAAAAAACAATGGGCTATAACCCATGTTTTTTGAAATTTTGAATTTTCTTCAAATCCTCAAAAATGATGAAAAACGGCGTGCTATAGTATGCCGTACGGTAGGGGCTATAGCCCATGTTCAAAAATGATGAAAAATGAGGATAACATTTTTTTCAAAAATTCAAAAAACAATGGGCTATAACCCATGTTTTTTGAAATTTTGAATTTTCTTCAAATCCTCAAAAATGATGAAAAACGGCGTGCTATAGTATGCCGTACGGTAGGGGCTATAGCCCATGTTCAAAAATGATGAAAAATGAGGATAACATTTTTTCAAAAATTCAAAAAACGATGGGCTATAACCCATGTTTTTTGAAATTTTGAATTTTCTTCAAATCCTCAAAAATGATGAAAAACGGCGTGCTATAGTATGCCGTACGGTAGGGGCTATAGCCCATGTTCAAAAATGATGAAAAATGAGGATAACATTTTTTTCAAAAATTCAAAAAACAATGGGCTATAACCCATGTTTTTTGAAATTTTGAATTTTCTTCAAATCCTCAAAAATGATGAAAAACGGCGTGCTATAGTATGCCGTACGGTAGGGGCTATAGCCCATGTTCAAAAATGATGAAAAATGAGGATAACATTTTTTTCAAAAATTCAAAAAACAATGGGCTATAACCCATGTTTTTTTTAATTTTGAATTTTCTTCAAATCCTCAAAAATGTTGAAAAACGGCGTGCTATAGTATGCCGTACGGTAGGGGCTATAGCCCATGTTCAAAAATGATGAAAAATGAGGATAACATTTTTTTCAAAAATTCAAAAAACAATGGGCTATAACCCATGTTTTTTGAAATTTTGAATTTTCTTCAAATCCTCAAAAATGATGAAAAACGGCGTGCTATAGTATGCCGTACGGTAGGGGCTATAGCCCATGTTCAAAAATGATGAAAAATGAGGATAACATTTTTTTCAAAAATTCAAAAAACGATGGCCTATAACCCATGTTTTTTGAAATTTTGAATTTTCTTCAAATCCTCAAAAATGATGAAAAACGGCGTGCTATAGTATGCCGTACGGTAGGGGCTATAGCCCATGTTCAAAAATGATGAAAAATGAGGATAACATTTTTTTCAAAAATTCAAAAAACAATGGGCTATAACCCATGTTTTTTGAAATTTTGAATTTTCTTCAAATCCTCAAAAATGATGAAAAACGGCGTGCTATAGTATGCCGTACGGTAGGGGCTATAGCCCATGTTCAAAAATGATGAAAAATGAGGATAACATTTTTTTCAAAAATTCAAAAAACGATGGGCTATAACCCATGTTTTTTGAAATTTTGAATTTTCTTCAAATCCTCAAAAATGATGAAAAACGGCGTGCTATAGTATGCCATACGGTAGGGGCTATAGCCCATGTTCAAAAATGATGAAAAATGAGGATAACATTTTTTCAAAAATTCAAAAAACGATGGGCTATAACCCATGTTTTTTGAAATTTTGAATTTTCTTCAAATCCTCAAAAATGATGAAAAACGGCGTGCTATAGTATGCCGTACGGTAGGGGCTATAGCCCATGTTCAAAAATGATGAAAAATGAGGATAACATTTTTTTCAAAAATTCAAAAAACAATGGGCTATAACCCATGTTTTTTGAAATTTTGAATTTTCTTCAAATCCTCAAAAATGATGAAAAATGGCGTGCTATAGTATGTCGTACGGTAGGGGCTATAGCCCATGTTCAAAAATGATGAAAAATGAGGATAACATTTTTTTCAAAAATTCAAAAAACGATGGGCTATAACCCATGTTTTTTGAAATTTTGAATTTTCTTCAAATCCTCAAAATTGATGAAAAACGGCGTGCTATAGTATGCCATACGGTAGGGGCTATAGCCCATGTTCAAAAATGATGAAAAATGAGGATAACATTTTTTCAAAAATTCAAAAAACGATGGGCTATAACCCATGTTTTTTGAAATTTTGAATTTTCTTCAAATCCTCAAAAATGATGAAAAACGGCGTGCTATAGTATGCCGTACGGTAGGGGCTATAGCCCATGTTCAAAAATGATGAAAAATGAGGATAACATTTTTTTCAAAAATTCAAAAAACAATGGGCTATAACCCATGTTTTTTGAAATTTTGAATTTTCTTCAAATCCTCAAAATTGATGAAAAACGGCGTGCTATAGTATGGCATGAATTGAACAAAGGGCATTGTTCAATTCATCAAAACATTTAGAGACAAACAAATAGACACTTATATGTAGTTAAAGCAACAGAGTTAAGCAACAGAAACAAACAACAATGGATTCTACAGTGTAAAGACACCAATTTAATTATAAATGTCAATAAAGTTGAATATCTAATAATATCAATTTAAAATGTATTATCCAATACAAATTTCCTTACCATTTTTAATGTTTTAGTTTTGTATTGCTATTTTTATTTGCTAATTGTAGATTGACCTACTTTTTGTTTCTGGCATTCCGCTGCTTGTTATTTTTTATTTTATTTTCATGTGAAGTACTTTGAGTTGCATTTTATGTATGACATGTGCTATATAAATAAAGTTTAATATGTGAAGTACTTTAGTTGTCAAGGATGCAGACAGAGTTGAACCCAGGAGCAAAGTCACAACAAACTAGAGTATAATAATAAAGTATTTAATAAAGAATTACGAGATATCTTACACAGGGGAATGCAGGTAGGAATCAGGCATGAATCAGAATGACATCAAAGTCAACACATGAACAGGCAGGACATCTGTGACACAGGTTATGAACTGACAATGAGTGTTTGTACTGAGTCCAGTTTTATAGTGAGCAGGTTGATTGGAGAAGTGTTCACTGCTGGGCTGATTAGGTAGTTGACAGGTGTGTAAATGGAACTGGGTGTGCTGGAATGGGATATGGGAGGCCAGTGTGGAGACTGAGGGAGAGACAGAATGTGACAGAGTTGCATTTTATGTATGAAATGTGCTATATAAATAAAGTTTACACCACTGACTGTCCCTCCATATAAAATAAAGGCGAAAGTCACAAAAGAAAATTTATCAGTTACAATTCCAGACTATGAAGAATCATTTAATAAAGGAATACTTCCAGATTCAGTTAAAGATTAGCTACAATAATTGTGATATTAAAAGTTAAATGCTCGTCATATGACATAACAGAGAGGAATGGGCCGGACCCTGCGCGCAAGGGGACAATTTACAATTTTACAATTTAGGCATTTAGCAGACGCTCTTAATCCAGAGCGACTTACATTAAGCAAGAACAAAAGCATGGGAATACATCACATAAAAGCATTTATCATGAAGTGGAAAACAGGAAACAAGAAATGGGTAATACATTTTAAATTGATATTGTAATCACAGACTATCTTCTTGGTGTCTTTGAACTATAATTTGACATTTGACATGGACATGGTCCAAAATGATGAGAAACGAGGATAACTTTTTTTTTCAAAATTTCAAAAAACATGGGCTATAACCCATCGTTTTTGTCAAATTGCGGAATTGCGGAAATTGCGGAAATGGTAATTGTGGAAATTGTGGAAATTGCGGAAATTGCGGAAATTACGGAAATTGCGGAAATTGCAAATTGCGGAAATTGCAATGCCATGGACCAATGAACCATGTAAATACAACAAATTGAGCAGGGCACTGCAGGGAGTTGCACCCCGTTCCGGTAAACCAGAAGTACGACACCAGTGCCTTAGTTTTTGTGTTGTCATTTACAGGTCCTTTCGTTGAAATGTAAATTTTACATTTCAACAGTGTGTGTGTGTGTGTGTGTGTGTGTGTGTGTGTGTGCACGCTTCGATAACCAGTGTTGGACCTGTAAGGGTCCATTTGGTTGATGAGAAACGAGGATAACTTTTTTTTCAAAATTAAAAAAAACATGGGCTATAACCCATCGTTTTTTGTTTTTTTTTTCAAATCCTCAAAAATGATGAAAAACGGCGTGCTATAAATTGCACACTGTGTTTGTGAACTTTGGAAGCCAATCTTGCCAATCAGAATGAAAGATGGGAAATGGTGCAGATCCGTGTTGATCACATGACTATAGAGATAGTGTATACCGAATTGTGTGATGTATGGATAAAATGTGTACGAGTAATCTAATATTTGGTTCATCGTTGGCATCCAGGGAATGTGTGTGCAAAGTTTGGCATGGATCGGGCCAACGGTGCCGGAGATTAGCTGGTAACGGACGGACGGAAGGAAGGACGGACACACACGCACACGGACGTGAGAGTGCAAAACATACCCCCTTCGGCCTGATGGAGACAATAACCCATCTTCCCTTCTGTATTTTAACTTGCATTCTGAATATATTTTTCTACATCAGACAGCCTCTGGTTCTTTCTGTTCATTCTGAATCTGAACCGGTACCTTTGAGGAACCTTGCCTTGTTCTTGTTCAGTTACATTGACCAGCATACTAACACTATGGTTAATGTGTTTGTAGGATCCCTCACTCCCATTTGTGAGGGTGGCATAGTCATTTGTCATTTCATAATACAGCCCTGCAAATCTACTGGCAGCTGTGCAGTCATCACTGTTTTCAGAGTGAGAGGATACACAAATCACAAACAATCTCAAACAGCACATTTTATTCGAATGTGGGCCTAAGCTTTGTTCTTCAACAATTCAATGTCAACTGAACACAACGTTAGAATTCAAAGTGCAACACATTGTCAGTTTTCAACAATGGGTGACAGCAACAAAGTAATAAAATAAGAGAGGAAAAAATAGAAGAAGCCAATGTCTTAAGTGCCTTGTAATGTATAGGCAACCCTTGTTTTGGCACCTGTAATGTAACCTGACCCAAAGCATTAAAAAGCATATTTTTGCATGACAGAAGGATCTAATCATGGCAGGCTACTCAAAGCTTTAGCAGCACACCCTGATTAAGGCAAGGTGGGCCACTTGGGTTACATCAAATTACTTTTGTGAAAAATGGGAAATGGGAAACACTGGGAAAAAACAGTATCTTGTTAACTTTATCTAGGACTACGATTGTAAATGGTGTATTGCCCAATATTGACTGATAACAGTTTTACAATGGACAATGTTTGTGCTATACAACATTATCA
The DNA here is from genome assembly GCF_963924005.1 of Protomyctophum bolini. Classification (NCBI taxonomy): domain Eukaryota; kingdom Metazoa; phylum Chordata; class Actinopteri; order Myctophiformes; family Myctophidae; genus Protomyctophum; species Protomyctophum bolini. The sequence continues at coordinate 19,516,220 of NC_137881.1, read as the reverse complement.
CTCTTTAGTCTAAGAAAGACCATTACTGACAGTAAACACTGTTGTTGACAGTGACATTAGACATTAACATAGACACAATACTTATACATACATAATTTCATATAGTATATAAACTTCATTATAGGTAGTTGTTGGGTTGCTCTCAGATTAAAGTTACTGGCATAGTGGCATTGCTTAAACTAAATGTACAGTACTTTGGCAAGAGGGAGAATGCACTACATTTGTTACTTTTGTATAATGCTTTTCTTCAGGATACTTTGAGATCTAATTTCTTGATTTAATGATTTATACTAATTGGGGCTGGCATTATATGAGGACATTTTAGTCCTCATATAAAGTGTAGACTATATTAATGCCTACACATTCTGTTAGGCCCTACTTTACTGCTGACACGGGGACTTTATTATGTGATGAAATGGTGTACAAAGTTTCTCCAGGGGTCTCTATGGATGTAATGCAACCAACTAGCCTACTGCAATTGCTATTGGAAATATTATTGCACATCGCATGAACTGAAACAATAAAAGTTACAGTAGATAGATACATACATACAGTAAACATCGAATACAACCCTTATGCATCAGTTGTCAACTATAAGGTTAATCTAAATTCCACTATGACGGTTTTGCATCTAAAGTGTTGATTGTTATAATCTACAGAAACATCTATATACAATCGATTTAGACAGAAAGAGAAATCGCCACCTTTCTGTGTGCCTACAATTCCCATGATGCATTTCAGGGACAAACATCATCCTGTTATGCCTAATCGATGGCCACATTAATTATCAACCTGATTCACATTTTCTGGATCAAGACCTATTTTTTTTTGCCATAAACACAGTGAACAAAAATAATATCAAATGAAGGGTTGTAGTTTTCACTTTCAGTGATTTTACCCCAGTGGTGTTCAGATTCAGAACAGTTTGGGCAGCGTTTCTGACAGAAGACTGCTCAGTTTCATGGCTGCTAATCATTAAACCTACAACAATTAAGAAATGTTGAAACGTGTGATAGTGTCCCTTTAGATAAAGGAATAGTAAATAGTCAAATAAATTACAAAACAAATGAAACCCACACAATTTCTAATCCAGCGTCAGCAATACTGAATGACATTGCCCAGAAAAAGATATACAATTTATCTTTAAATGATTATGGGACAAACCCCGTGTTTGAATTACAGGTACCGTTGTTGTACATGTGTTTGACTACTGTATTACATTAGACATGTTGTTCTTACATATTTCAGCATGAGACACGCTTTTAGTATTTGGGGTTTCATGTTCTGGATTCCAGTCTCATAAACAAATGTTTTGTGGTGAACTTCAACACAAGAAACAAAATAAAACCTGCCTTCCCAGCCTGTTTACACTGTACTACACTATTGATAATAATGTATACACAATGAAAGTTATATCAACTGAGAGATCACATTTAACTTAAAGGTAGAGAAGCCTGTTCCTCCTGGTGAAATCTGGGAACCCATTGGCAAAGACAAAGGAAAAACAGCACCCTCTGTGAGTCAACAGTCTGTCTTGGGAGACTACTCCTAGTGTGACTGAGTGGTCAGTCTGTTGTAGGATACTAAAGGGTACTCAATGTCTAAATCAAGCTCAATTTAGGGTCCCCTTGCCAAATGAGGAGTAGCTTAATGTCACTTTAATCATTACAACACGAAAAAGTGACTATTCTAACGATATGTTTCAGTATCTATGATGTACAATTAAGAATGTTTAGACAATTAATTTCAATACAAAACAAGTCAAAACAAACATTAACATACTGCATTGTATGTATTTCATATCAAGGATGCTAGGACGTAATCATTTGAATTTGGGGTCCAGGGCCTAAAGTCAATTTGGGGGTCTGTGACATGACAAAGTCTGAAAACTTCTACCATAGACCAGACTAGAGGATAACATTTCACAGGGGCCAAAACACAATACTATATGGAAGTTTAATAGCTTGGTCATGTAATTAATTATTGCACAATAATCGAATACTGTATTATTTGCTCTAACCGATTAATTTAGAAGAAGAACGATAAGAACATTATTGATCCCCAAGTTGACATTTGTCAAGTACTGTAAAGACACAGGAGCAAGGAAATGAGAAAGAAATCAACATAAATCTAAAACTTTAAATTACATTTTAAAACAAAGCGACCAATTGATCTGAAAATGGTTAAGGAATTGGATCAATAATAAAATAATAGTTGATACAATTATCCTTAGAGCTGCAACTCTTTCCCTATATCTTTCTTTCTATTAAAGGGGAGTTTTTCTTCACCACTGTCGCAATATATCTTGCTCAGTGTGGATCTTTGTTGGTTTTATGTAAAGTGTCTTGAGACAACTTGTTGTGATTTGACACTTTAACAAAATTGAATTGTGCAATATCGCTACTATTTCCCCTCAATACCAAATTTCTTCATCGAAAATAGGCGATCTGCAAGCTTTACAACACATCAATCACATTGCGAGCTTGTAGATCTGATTTTTTTTTATGTTGGCCGTAGAATAGGGAAGCTAGGGTTCATTAACTTTCCACTATACTCATACCATGGGGAATGTTTTTGTTGCAGTGGTGAACAGGCAATCATTTCCTATCTGGACTAGTGGTGACAGCGGAGTGAGCAATATGAGCCCCAAAGCAGAGAATAAGTAAAGAATAGTCAAACTAATTTCAACATTTTTGCTGTCGGGGAAAAAACCTTGTCTGGTATCTCCATCTCCATGCTTCAACTTAAATTAATGACCTACTACAGATCTACAAGCTCACTGTGAGATCGCAGATCGGCTATTTGCAGTAATTTTATTACTGCAAATAGCAGTAATACAATTACTTATTTTGGACATACAAGGTTTCCACCGACACCAACGATTTCCCCCAGCAAACCCTTCTCTGACCTCAGCATCTGCTGGCAATCTATGACATGTCATGATGAATGTTCCATAATCAATCCCTGTTGATGCAAATACCCAAATCACACTGCAATCATGAAGCAAATGTTATTGATACAACCTTATCGTCCCTTTCTGACATAAACCTTGTATCTCCATATTCAAACTTTGTGTTTTTGTAAATGATGAATGCCCTACTTCTTCGTGCACACTAAATTAGCTAAACTGGCCAATCTACAAGCTCACAATGTGTCGCAATGCGACACCGCTTGTAGATATTTTCTTTTTTAAAGTAAAAGTGGTTAAGTGTGTCTGTGGGTTTTATAAATATTAAATCAATAAAAAGTATTATTACGCTTTTGGACATACATGGTTACTAGTACTAATTTGATAATAATAATCCCCAACCCCCAACCAATACGAATATTAGAATAAGTTTGTCTTCCAGCCTTATTGATAGATATACAGTAAGGTTTGGTATGAATAGATTTATCTTGAGTGTAACCGTGTCAAACTTAAACTTGCCGTCTTCTCACGATTCATGTTGACCAACCAGCTGAGCAACACAGCTGTATTATAGATATAAACATAAACGTCATAAACGTGTCATTATCATTTAACACGCAAAACCTGAGTTAATCGTCCACAACACTTTTGAGCAGCAGCACCAAAACAGTGAAATATTGTGGCATAGTATGACTAGCATAATGCATATGAAGGCTTCATTGAGACATAATGTTACCAACCAATATGTGCACGTGTTGGCCATTTTCCCCTCCTCCTTTCTAAAGGGCCTTGCAAACGGGGAGCGATAAAATGAGCCTATAGTTCATTTTCAATGAGACCTGTGTTTTTGCTAGGAGAAGTCGCGGTGCGACAACGCAGGCGTATTTACGTGAGTGCGGTCCCATGAATTTGTAATGCGCGTGCTCGTTTCGTGCACACGCCCGCGACTCACCAGACCTGGATTCGGTTTAGCTTTTTTATTACGCTTGCGTTGTTGCGCCCCTCAACAGACCTGGAGGAGACCTGTGTTGATCCAGGCAACAACGCCTGCCTCCTCGCTTCACGTTTGCAAGGCCTTTTAAGCATCTAAATCTGCTCACCCCCTTGGATACCCATGCATTCCTCCTACTGTATTATGGCAGTTTTTCCTGAGCAAGATTACTTCTGGTTGTGTTTTGGCTGAACAGCCGTACGTAACAATGCTTGTCCTTGCAAAGGACAAAGTAACTAAACTAAATAACAAATTGTTAGAATATATTTAAATTTGAAACTACCCTCCACTTCAGGTGGCGTAATATTAAAAGTGCATCAAAAGGTAAGTCGTTTGTCTCCTTTTTTCCTGCCGTAGTCTGTTGGGTGCAAGCTAATTTTGTAATAGACAAGGGGCGGGGCAAAGTTGGCTTGTTTTGATATATAATGGTTTGTTACTGTATGATCATTTCTATTGTTTAGCATCATACTGTAGAATAATGCAGTAAAACGCTGTGTGAGGTAAAAACAAGGAAGCTAATGACACCACTGAGTGCTTCTCGATCCCTGCAATGTGTATAGGTTGACCTCTGTGTTTGTGATAGGTCACGGCACCGGGGGTTGGGTTAGGGTTGGGCCAGGTGCTCCAGAGCTTCTCCCTCACAGCGCATGCAGTGATAGCCCATTTCAGACGTTACATCGAAGCAGCCCTGGCTGAGGTAGAAATCCATCGATGGTTTGTTCCAGTCAAGTACCGTGAAGTTGAGCTGGTTGCACCCCGCGGCCATTCCCAGCTGCACAACCAGTTGGGTAAAACAAAATACACATTGTCAAGACATGGGAGGGCAAATGACAAACATTAAAAGGATATTGAAAGCATCAAAGGTGCGCTGGTTTCTGGAGAGTGTGGATTTTGACGAGGTTCTCGTTTGCGCTCATATTTAATAGGCCTATTCCTTTTTCCATATTTGTGTTTGTAAGTTAGACAAACTGAATGAGGATCTGTGTATGTATTAACCTATACAGTAGGCCAATAGGATATAATGTACTTAGTTATGAGTGTACATTATGTATTATGTGTTTGACTAAGCATGTAATAACTCAGAATACTCCTAACTTATTTTTTTGTTTAGATAATCTCTTGATTGCTACTTCTCTATCAAAGTATGTTTTATGTACACACAATGTCCCTTGTGTAGCATGTTCTATTTTAATTAATGACTGCAATTCTAACCTGTTCTTAGTTTAATTTGGTACTGGTAGGCAAAATAAACAGTATTGTATACTGTACTGTATTTATCATATCAAGTGTGCCAAACATGTCAATAAAATGATATCTTATAACAAATGTATATAATACACATATTGCCTTTTTTATTTGCAATCATTTCTTCATTCTCATGGAGAGCAAATCTCACCTGTGCAACCTTGCTCATCAATGCCTTCCCAATACTTTTTCCTGGAAGATAATATAACATATATTACAAGAGCTGTATACAGAGATGTCCATCAATTGCTGTAAAAGTTAGAATTGTTTGAGAGGTTACATATCAATAACTACATTCTTCCATACTACCACACATCTCATAAATCAATTAAACCCTAGCTGGGCATGGCCGATTAGGAAAACATTCTGTTCCTATTTACAATCTCGCAATGTGTTACTATGCGTCAAGTTAGGCTATAGACTCCTAGGTGTCGTCCCCCCCGTTCAATGGAGTATACAGTATAGCGTTGCTCACTGTACCTCTGAATTCAGGCATCACATACAAGTCCTCCATGTAGACAGCTCTGCCCTTCCATGAGCTGTAGGTATAGAAATAAAGTGCGTAGCCTATCTTGGTATGACCTGAAAGCAGACAGACACAAATATGAATCCCTTGTCCACTGTGTCCAGGGCTTAGTGGTACAAATTGATTCATTATGCAGTCAAATCTGCTTATTTTTTCCGGCATGCAAGTGCTAGGTTCTTTGCCGATGCTAGTGCTAGGTTGTTTTTATATTGAAACCGTCAAAGCTGTATCTATAGCCTATTTTATAATTATAAATTGCTCTGCTCTGCTATAGAAATTTGCATGGGAATGTTCAGTCTGTGACTTGCATGTGTCTCATTGTGTCAATTCTTCATTGTAAAATGATTCTCAATTGCCTATTGTTCTTTATTTACATAAAAGGCACACACAGACGCACTGTGCGACAGACACACACACACACACACACACACACACACACACACACACACACACACACACACACACACACACACACACACAAGTATGGACCAGATGCATGAGGAAAGTGTGTTGTAACTATGGAAAAATGGCTGTGTCATGGAAGAAAAAGTCAGTAGAGGCCAGCAGGGGGAATTGTAATGTTCTCATTATTGTAGTCTCATGAAAATAAGATGTGTCAACGTTGTTATGCAAGGGTAAGAGAGAGATAGGGGCCAGATCCGCACTGTGTGGTTAGGTAACAAACTGAGATATATGGGCCACTATCTTGCACCACCCCTTACCCCTTATCCATAAACTAATTAGCCATTTTTTACTATTTTGAAAAACATTTGAAAATAGTTTTGAAAACTAGCCAATCTACATCGACACGTTGTGAGCTTGTAGATCGGCTATTTGAACTATTTTAATGTTTTTCAAAATAGTAAAAAATGGCAAATAAGTTAAGGAATAAGGGGTAAGGAGTGATAGGCCTAATATGTGCCCTGTGTCTCTACCATAACCCTATGGATGTTGCCCAAACTCATTTATTTTGAGAAAATGTGGATTTTATCGTCTATTGAAAATAGACGATCTCATCATCATCATTTTTCGACCGCGGTCGAGATCATGGATTTCACAATGCCACGCCAGACTTTCCGGTCCTTCATTGCCATCCCCAGTTCCTGCTTACTGATGCATGTGTCTCTAGCGATGACATCAGGGAACGACAGTTTTCTACCTCTGGTCCGCCCTGAGGCAGGACTCCAGAGAAGAAGGGAAGATATAACCTCATTGTCAGCTCTCTAGCAGTGGCCGGCAAACTGTGTTCTTCTGGATTAGACCAGTGAAGAAACACGGGGAACGTTGCCGTATATTAGATTTGTCGATGGGTGGCTCTTCCAAGAGAGATTTTGAGCTCTCATTAGAAGGCGGGTAAGTGCCATCCAACCGTTTATCTAATTTCTTTGAAAGTTTCCGTCTCTGAGCCATAGAGTAGAATCGGCTCAACGGTCGTCCTAAATATCTTTACTAAGGGATGACCAGATCTTATGCATGTCATTGCAGGCCTTTTGGGAAGAAGATATATATGAACCCAAATACTTGTAGTCATCAACCTGTTTCAGAGGAGTGTTGTTAAGTGTTTTTATAATGTGGTTATTGTTGGATTTGCATATATTTACGTATTCAGTTTTCATCTCGTTGAGATCTACAGGCTCACAAAGTTGCAAAAGCAATTTTTGACAATTTATTTTGCCTATATTCACAGAACGTTGTCTATTATGACATGCCCAGGGGGGACAAATGGGTTCATGTGGTTAATTCTCGCAATTCCTAAAGATTGTTGTTGCCAAATCAAAGGATAAATGTACTTTACCATTAACAAGCATGCAATGTGGGGAGAGATGATAGCGGAAACTGTAGAGATTGTCAATCGCAATCACACATGCTATATTTGTTTGATATCTCCGCCAGGCCGAACGCCTGACGGCCGGAGATGTATGTGTTTTCCCCTGTCCGTTTGTCCGTCCTCCCGTCTGTCTGTTCAGGCACATCTGGACCTGAAACTTTGCACAACATGCATACTCCCAGTAGGCAAATAAAGTATACCTCCACCCCAAATCTTTCAAATCGGCCTCATGGCGGTGCTACAACAGGCCGCTTCACATTTTGGCCTACAGTATAACTTGCAGCCTCACACAGGGTTTCTTGAAATTCTCGCGAGTCCTCTGACTCACACGTGTGTCATAGGCAGGTACCGTAAAAATAATGATGACATGATGAGCACAGAGTGAGTAGTGGTCTTCCCTCACCATCTTTGGTCCTGTGCTGCTCCGGTACCTCTGCGATGATGCCATGGAAGAAGGGGTTCTTGGAAAAGCCATCCTGCTCCAAGTCTGCACACAGAACAGAAATCATTGTTCTCAATAAGGTCTCATTTTGGATGACAAGTGAAGTATTATACAAATGAGAATATATGTTGTATTGTATAATTGACATAATTTTCACTGGGCACTGTGGGCAGAATAGTGAAGAGTGATAGTTGTATATTCATTGTAATCATAAACCATATTCTAGGGTAGTCTATTCAGTGATTTATTTGAATCTGTCCTCCGTGTGCGACTTTTCTGTGTTGATTTTCTGTAATCACTATATCAGCAAATAATAAACCATTATTTCAAGGGCATTTAATGTATTCTGGATGTGTGCATGCTAAGCCTGACAGGCCTGCATTATAATGTTCAGAGTCAGCTCTCTCATCATAGCACTGTGGTGTTTTGTCTCCTTTTAAATTAATCTAGCTTACAAACCAGCTAGTTTTTGGATGCCAAGGAGAATCATGGGTATATGAAAGTCAAACAACTTCAAACATGAGAAATGGAGCAGGTGGGCATATGTGCAAGTAGTACCAAAAATAAATTGCAGCTGATTGTTTTGTCACTCATAATCCTAAATAATGTAGTTCTGTAGGCCTACCTCTCTGTGTGACTTTTACTTGATCTGGGACTTTCTCGTATTCAGCCAATTCCTACAGGGACACATAGGCTACATGCATCAGTTTTTAACAACAAGAGAATTCCACACAAACCAGCAGTCACCCTTAATAAGAAAAGAAAGCCACGTTTATACAGCCCACCACCATGGTTTATGGTTGTTGCTACGTCAAACTATAGTGCAGTATAGGCTACTGTTCCATTAAATAATAGGTTTCTTCTGTCAATCATCAACCGCCTTAATCGATTTGCATGTGCAATGTTTGACTGACGTGAGTCAGTAAGGCTTAGCCTATACGGATAGGCTTAGCCTATACGGGGCTTAGCCTATACGGATACTGACTCGCCTCAGTCAACATAGACTGGCTATGTATGTATGTATTATTTAATCTATATTTATTTATCATCACAAACACGTGCGGAGCCGCCACGGGGGAAACGTGCGCACGTGCCACTGCCAGCTCACCAAAATCATCCGTGCAATGTCTTTGCAGTCTTCCAGGTTTGCGGCACGAATAGAAAAATCCATATTGTGCAAATTGTCAATTTGTCAGGTACAGTAGTAGCCTACGATGTTCCCACTCACAAGAGGGAGAGGAGAGGAGGAGAGCAGAGATTGCACACGCGCATTACATCATAACCTGTCTACTCCTGATCATAATGTACGGCCTCTCGCCTCGGCCAAACAGCGTTGTTGTCGATAACTTGGCTAACAGCGCCCCCCCAGAAAGTGGCGACCGTGGGAAATGCCTTGAAATTTAGGGCCATATTTTATACCCTGAAACACTACTGATTTGTTATTTGCAACACGCCAACCTTTTTTGTGTGTGCAAACCACATTATTAAACCACTGTCTGCTTCCTCTTTTACTGTTTCCAATTCAGAATTTGTGTTTTTTTTACCCCATGCAAATGTATCAGTTCTATGTTTAGTTTACTTTAATATTAGTTTGCATTACAGTTTATGACTAGCCTAGTTACTTGTATACATATAACCTGAGTCATACCTGACAACAGTGCACTGCAAATAAATACTAAATACAAGGCATACAGGAGCATTCAGCAAAAACAGGTTTCCTAATTCCTAAGTGATGGACAAAGTTTTGTGTGTGTGTGTGTGTGTGTGTGTGTGTGTGTGTGTGTGTGTGTGTGTGTGTGTGTGTGTGTGTGTGAGAGAGAGAGAGAGAGAATTGCAGCTATTCTAACAGCATGCATGACCATGTGATATGGGAATGATCTCATGCATTTGCACTATTTCACAAAGGCATGAAACTCAACATCTATGCTTAAGCCGCTTCAAACTGTTGAGACAAGTAATGTTGATGGGATAGGTGATTGATCAAGGAATGAATTAATCAATCAATCAATCAATCAATCAATAAATCAATCAAGTCTTTATTTAGGTACACATATTGCATTATAGAAGTGGGTTAGGTTAATGTGGAAATGTCAAACCAAAACTTAGAATGAGCATTGCTGCATTATTGTATTTGTTTGTTGTATTGTTGTAGCCTATATTTGGTGTATTTTGCTGTGGTGTGGAAACGATACCAAGAAAAGGATGTTAAACTATAATGTTGCTTACCCTTGCAATCAAGCTCATTTTTAAATCAAACCAAAGCTTTGTCATAATCAAGCTGACACAATGTCTTAATTATAGCCACTAATAAATAAAATGTTGACCTAATAGAACTCCCAAAATGTTCCACTAGTGGAATGTAAGTTTTGCCTGGTTAAGCTTCAATACAGTGTCAAAGTAAAGTTGCTTAACTAGTAACACTTTAAATAGGAGAAAGTCGTTGCTTTGGGCTAAAAATAAACATGGCGATTCTGTTCACTGTAAGGGCGTGGAGGAAATGAGGAGAGTTGGGGGATTATTTTGCCAGGCTGGCTCCAAGGCCTCTGTAGCCAGCTTTTCCCTGAAGAGGGAAAGGCAACATGCCTATTAATAGCTTCTATGTCCAGCCAGTAAGGTGGCGCGGCTCCTGACTAATGGGTCCTTTCATTCACTGTTCACAGGCAGAGAGCAGAGCCTTACTGCTGTTCTCATCAGCCTCCACAACCAGCGCTGGTGATGACGCGCGCATACAGGCCCCAGACAACTTTATGGTGCACATTGAGGACTCAACGGCACCTGGAGGTAGAAAGTACTGTGTATTAGCATCAGCAAGAATAAAATGTAGTGAGTAAGAGAAAGGGGGGAGCTTCAGCATTCGTCATCTTCCCGTGGGCAGGATGATCAAGAAATATTAATTCGGAAAACACCATAAAATTCTCAGTGTTGAACCCTGAGAGTAGAAATATGGGCCCAAATGGAGGGTGAATTTACTGTGTACACATAACTACACACAGCATACAGTATGTAGTGCGAACCCAACTCAATGCCAATGAGCAGGGCAGTAGTTACATAAGGCTGAGTTTCATGTCTACAAATGGAAACACAGAAAGAAGAAATCCAAGGGGAAAATAAATGTAGCCTATAGGCCCTAATCCTGAATGTCAGCATTTTGAATGTTAACTTGGAAAAACTCGAACTGCTTCACTTAAGAAACTATGCTTCACCAAAACATTTCAATGTGCTTTGTAGTTTGTACTGGCTAAACAATCAAACTGGATTTTTTTGAATCCCTTTAAATGCTGCTTCAGTTTACTGCAGTGTAGGCCCTGACACATATAAGAGTCATTTATGCTTTCCATGTGTCAGAGCATTAAAACTGTAATCTGGAAGACTGGAACGTTTTAAGTCACTTGATTCCACCCCTAACAACAATAACTATTATTGTTCTATTTACTTGCAGTTAACGCACTCAAATGTTTGTTTGAACATTACTTATACAGGTAATAATCTTTATTGATTTATTTAATGTATTACATTTGTTTATGGAAAAATGCATTCGAGTTCATAATTGTGAAGAAAATCCAGTTCCTGAATGTATGCATCAGTTTATTTTTCAGGAAGGGAAGGGTGTCAACAAACTAAACAAGCTGGTACAGTTTGGAGTACAGTTCAGTGGACAGGTCGGGGTCATATACAAGACACTACATGGCCTGTGCCCCCCCCCCCCCCCTAAGTGAATTAATTAAGCGAAAGCCCGATAGGGGAATCAGTACCAGAGCAACAACTCGAGGAGACTGCGAAGTGCCGCACCGGCAAACAACATTCGGCCAAAATGTCCTCTCAGTACAGGGTTGTGTAGCATGGAATGGCCTTCCTCTGCAAGGGATTGTGCTACATTTCCCTCTTTAAAATACAATCTGAAAAAGTGGTTGCTTGAAAACCAAAGCTGCAAACATTTATGATTATTTTAGGTGTATTTATTTTTTATGCTGTGTTCCCTATGTAATGTCATGTAAATGTATTCCACTGTTTTACTGTCTGTTTTTCCGTTGTGTGTTTCCTGTGAGGACTGCGGATAGAAATTAGCAACTGTGCTATATCCGGTGCATTTATGTCCATGTGACTGACGTCCATTAATATGCATTGTCCTGTCCAAATAAACAAATAAAGTAAAAGTAAAGGAAGCAGACAAAGTGACAAACTCCTCTCATCCCCTCCTCTCATGATGTGTTAGTGGGGAATGGAGATGCAGAGTTGCAGACTCATCATTGCCCTACATAAAACTTGGATGGTAATTTGTGGCAGTATAGCACAGGCTCCACATCCAAACCTGATCCTCATATAGAGGGTATGCGCATGGATAAAGTGAATGGCAACTCAAGTGGCAAATCGAGTGGCAAAGTGAGTTTAACGTCGTTTAATGCAATCATATTGGACTTATCTGTTTGGATGTACATATGAGCTGTCAAGGCCAGAAAGTAATTTTTTGGCACTCAGTAGGCGTTCCCGCATAACTTCCTGGTTTGATGATGATGTCACTCGCATACCCTCTATTATGTACTGTGTAGCCTGTACACTGGTTTACTGACTCCTGCTTATTTCCAGGCACATGCATTTGTACACAGCTACTACTGTGTTTTACACTACTGAACCCTGGTTCAGTTGTATATCAAAGACAACTGTGTTAAGAGACTCACTTGCATTATATTCACTCACCATTGATTGATACTGTATATTATAATTGATAGAACATGTGTTAACCTTAACTCAGACCACATGCAGATTTCTATGTTTTCTTTCTTTCTCCTTTTTTTTGTATTATCCTTACCTACGCTTACCGTACATATCCGAGGGAGGGTGTTTCATGCTTACTGCTGTTGCTGCTGTTACAATTAACAGCATTAATTCCCCCACAGCTATAGGGGCCTAGCCGCAATTTGCAACTCTAGATTTTTTTACAATTGGCTGAATCTAGAGTTGCAATAACCTCCATTGACTTCCTATGCATGGTTTTGGTTTTGCATTGGTTTGTGACCTCCTGGTCTTAAATTACGTTAAACTCACCAACATTGCAGCTGTAGTCCAAGCTTGAATTATCCTCTTTCGATCTGGTGTCGCTTGTTTATCATAAAAGTCCCCATAAAAAAAGTTATGAGCTACTTTCTGTCCAAAATATTCCACAACTATTATTCCGAGCCGCCATCTTGGATTTTTTCAACGTGCCATAAAACAAGACGTGAGGGGGAGCGCTTGTTTAATAGTGTCCCTCCCTCCCTAGGGTGTCGGCCTCTTCTTTGGGTGTCTTACCTGCGCAGGTAAGATTATATTAAACAAGCGCTCCCCCTCACGTCTTGTTTTATGGCACGTTGAAAAAATCCAAGATGGCGGCTCGGAATAATAGTTGTGGAATATTTTGGACAGAAATTAGCTCATAACTTTTTTTATGGGGACTTTTATGATAAACAAGCGACACCAGATCGAAAGAGGATAATTCAAGCTTGGACTACAGCTGCAATGTTGGTGAGTTTAACGTAATTTAAGACCAGGAGGTCACAAACCAATGCAAAACCAAAACCATGCATAGGAAGTCAATGGAGGTTATTGCAACTCTAGATTCAGCCAATTGTAAAAAAATCTAGAGTTGCAAATTGCGGCTAATAGGGGCCAAGCTCTATCTTACCTTTATCTTATTTATTTACGTCTTCACCAACAGTCCAGCCATTGATGATGGTGTAGTTTACTCATTCTGGAGTCGCAGTGCATTCATCATGCCTTTTTAACATGTTTGTTTGGGATTTTGTGGTTAGTCTGCATGGTCCATCTGATAATGTTGTTGTGCATGCATTGAGGGTGTGTCTGCAAATAACTCAGAAGTCCCCCCCCCCCCCCCTCCCCGCCCAGGAAGCTTCCTGTTTAGTCTATCTCTGATTGGTCCCTGAGCCTAGTAGGAGTATTTCTATAACAAAGCAGTCAACACCACATTATCAATATCTAAACAAACGACACTGATAGAAAAAAACAAAATAAGTAGACTATCTGTAATATTAATCTCCCTCTGGCATTGATAACACCACTGATGTCTATTAATAATAATAATAATATCTCAAACTTATATCAGCGCTTTACCCAAAGACGCTTTACATGGGGGGTCTTTACAGAGATAACAACACAAATAAAAACAACTTTATTAGAAAAAAGAAATAATCACTAGAAGCTAAAAAACATTGAAAAGGGTTAGCTAGGGAAGGCAATGTTGAAGAGGTGGGTCTTGAGGGCGGTTTTGACAACTTGCATATGTATTTCTATACTTCCAAGACAAAGAACAACACAGCCCTGCCCAGCGCAGGGAACATTGAGGCAATGACATTTCACAGCTATTTAACTGGTGAGAAAGACACCTTGTGTTGTGTTTATCACCAGCAGACCTTCTCAAGGGACGCTGTGATCACTGGGGAATTCACTGAAGATTTGTTCTACATTTGTACACAATCTCTCTCTCTCTCTCTCTCTCTCTCTCTTTCTCTCTCTGTCTCTCTCTCTTTCTCTTATCACTTTTCAACTTATCTTCATATATTTAGTCCTCACTAATGTTCATGCTAAAATACGACCCGTCCACCACTGACATCATCGTTAGGCAGATTTTTTTTAAACAAAATTTACCGGTATTTAGATTTTTATTATCGTGAGAACGATAGCTACCATTATCGTATTGCAACTTTTCAGCAATAGAAAGCCTGCTGTTTCTATTAGCTTGGATTCCACATCGATGATGTCACTGGTGGACGGGTTTCTGAACTGCACACAGCCCTCCCATGAGACACAGAGACAGTAGAAAAAATTGTGGCATTTTATCATGAACATTAGTGACGACCAGTTATATGAAGATAGGTTGAAAAGTGGTGAAGTCGTCCTTAAATAGCAATATTTAACCTGACTGCATGACCAATATCCAGCTGACCAACTACTAAGAATTCCCCAAGACAGACGCTTCCTCCTATCTTAAGCCAACATGAACCCAAGCATCAACAACCAAACATATCTTTTAAGAGGAAATTATCTCATCTGGCTGACGCAATCCTCACACAAGATACTGTAACTGGGGAACGCAAGAACAGACTGGAGGGTGACATGCCTCCTCACCGTCACAGTGGGCCATTAGCCATCTTCATTCCATATTAGGAGATGTGCAGCCGTTGTGTGTGTTAGTGTAAATGCCATTGGGGTGTGAGGCACCGGTTGGGCCGACAGATGTTTTTCTAAGCCGTTCCTGCTGTTCCACTCAGACGGCAGTGAGAGTGACTCATGTGACTGAGAAGGGTCAGGCGGGCCACTTGGACTTACCGGGGACTTTTGTCCAAGTGGGATGTTCACTAGAAAGTTAAATAATAACAGTGTACACCCATTGTCGGTAACTTCACTTCACAGCAGTGAAAATAAATTTCTGTTGATTCTGTTCAGCTTTTGGTGTTGACTTATTATATGTCTATTCCAGTCCTCAGTCAATTATTCATTGCCTCTGACAGAACAAAGGCAATGACAATCATTGTCAGGTGGCTCATGTTGAGTAGAAGTGAAAATGTGAGCAAATATTACTTTCACTATATCAGCTTATGGTAGAACTAGCAGCCTATAATGAAAATTATTATTAATAGTGCTCAATCCTATTCTGGGGGCAAACAGTCGGTGAAGAGGAGCCCTGGGGTGCATGTTTTCTATTTACTAATTGTGAATGACACGCCCCTACACCCATTCATTTAGTTTGTTTTGTATGTGTACAACTGACCTAGAGTAAACTTTGTCACACTTCTAGTCACACTTTAAGCCTCAGGCAAGCCAATTCTGCGGTCAACTCTGTATACAGATAACATTGACTTGCGTAAACCTGTAGCTATTGTAAACAAAAGTCACCTGCTGGATGCATTTTAACATATTGGCTCATCCTTGTAGCTTTCTTGCGTGATCATTGTAAATGGTGCATTTATATAGCACCTTTATCCAAGGCGCTTTACATAGATTGTGCAATACATTCACCCATTCACACACCGATTGCGGCGGAAGCCATGCAAGGTACCAACCAGCACATCGGGAGCAATTTGGGGTTCAGTGTCTTGCCCAAGGACACTTCGACATGTAGACAGGAGGAGCAGGGATTCGAACCGCCATCCCATGGATCATTGGACGACCTGCTCTACCTCCTGAGCCACAGTCGCCCTATCATGCAATGGTGATTGTATTTTATTGACCTTTATTTAATCAGGGAAGACCATTCTTCCCTGCCAGACAAGCCAAGATAAGATATAAATATAAATACGAACATTATGACAAATGAATCACTAATGCCAATAATATACTTGCATTGAACCGTACTTGCATGTAAAACGTAGTTCAGTTGTTTCACAAGCAATACCGGGACTATGTATAGAAAAAACCCTCCTGGTGTTTCCATAGCCACAACATGACACACTACCCTCTCCCACTGGGAAACAAGGAATTCTTATGTGAGAATGCTGTTTGTAGACTACAGTACCTATAGGATTCAACCCCAGCCAGTGCAGCTGGATCCTGAATTTTCTGGGCTCCAACACTGCTGCCCCCCTGACCTTCAACACAAGAGCCCCCCAGGGCTGCGTTAAGCAGAGGAGTCCCCTCCTCTATACTCCCTGTTTACACCCACAACTGCACTAACCACGCGCAGCTCCAAGTTCACTGACAAGTGACAACATGACAGTGATAAGGACTGATCACTGATGATAATGAGACAGCATGCATACTGGCTGGCACGATGGTGCCAGGAGAACAACCTGTCTCTCAACACCAACAGGAATAGCCCACACCCGTCTGCATCAACAGTCAGCCATGTCCACATTACTGAGAATCTCATCTGGGATGGGCATCAGCCATGTAGTGAAGGACAACAACACCTCTCTTTCACCTCAGGTGACTGAAGAAGTTTGGCATGGGGCCCAAGTTTCTCTATGGGCCTTCTGCAGACTTACCACTGCGATCATCCTGTCCAGTTGCATCACTGCCTGGTATTGGAACAATGCCCTCATCAACTACAAAACATTGCAGAGTAATGCAGACAGCCCATTGCATCAGTAGATCATGTGAGCTTCCCTCCATCCAGGACATTATGCGACAGACGTTGATGATCTGGACAAAACTCATGCCAATCAGGAATGCCTGCTGGCCTAGCGGTCCAGGTGCATAACACATATAGGCGCATGCCTGACAGTGTGTCGCGTGTTCGAGTCCCAGTCCCGACGACCCTGATTCCTGGTCTCTCACTCCCTGATTTCTGTCTCTCTCCACTGTCCTATCAATAAAGGCAGAAAAAAATCATTTCTGTCAGATTTTTCATGTGAGTACAGTATGTCATGCGAAATTGGCTATGACCAACTTTAAAACTTTGTGTCCTAGTTATAGGCATCCCGGCCTGTTGCAAGACCTACACTCCGAGGAACTCACGTTCCTTTATTTGTTCATTATTATTCATTTGTTGAATCTTGAATCCAACCACTTGAATCCATAAAGATATTTTGCCATTTGAGGGTCATAATATTGTTTTGAAAGAATTTTAGCTGATAATAATTGCATTTAGAGTCAGCCAGCACTAGACTAGTATTAAAACAGCCCAGGGGTCTGGCGACTGGCCAGTGATATTATGCAAGTACAGACAACAATTCAGAAACATGCAAGTAGGGCGCACAGACTGTAGGCTAAAGACATCCTGAGGAAATCACCTCACCCCCAGAGTTTACAGTAATGATGCTTCAAAGCTTGGACCACAGCCAAGAATGGGTGTGTAACTGTGTATGAGATGAATTGGGTTTTCAGTGTGAGACAAATCAATCAATCACCGTAAAGATGACAAAAGGTCCTCAAACTATACGTTCACACGGCCCTGGTTTAGTGCATCTATCTGTTGATGAGACACATAAAACACAATTTATTCTCTCTCGATCTGTCTCTGTCTACCTCACCTCGCTTTGTTTCTCAGAAGCCTTAAACAATGAGGTCCTTGCCTAGGTACAGTATATTAGATTGTGTTGTTTGAGTTATAAAGCATTTTGATAAGCCACACAAGAAACAAAGGCAATATTGAGCCCCAAGGTTATTGTTTTGCATTTTTCATCAGGTTTTATTTTTCTAGTTTTGGCTTTTTGTATTTTTTGTTCTAAATTTACTTTACGAAAATTGCAGATGTAAAGGCCCAAGCCTTGTTAAGGGCTTGAAAATATTTGACAACAGGGTTTAAAACATGGCACAGCTAAAAAATAACAGAAGATACGATTTCATATCTACCCAAAATAACCTTGTTTGAAATATATTTACAAAGACTAAAATTAAGGACATTTTATTTAGTTTTAGTTAGTTTTTTAAGCACAATACAGTCAGTTTCAGTCAGTTTTCATCTAGGGTTCCTCGAGGAATCTTGTTTCTAGTAAGATGATGTAAAGTGGGAGTAAATAAATTCACACCTCATGATGATTTCCTCTGTTTCAACACCCTGTATTTATTTATTCAGCACAGTATAAAAAAACACTCTCACTCACTCACTCACTCACTCAATCAATCACTCACTCACTCAAGCCATCACTTAAATCAGCGCATATACACCATGGATTAATGTATTTGTCCCTGATTCATCAATAGGCAATTGATCACTACCAATATTGTGTCAGAGATCAATTGAAGGGCAATCCATGCTTTCAGTGGATCTGATCTTTGAAGCGAATTCTACATCACATTTTTGGATTCTGTTGGATTTTGTAGTTGTTGTACATGGCTAAAAATATCCCAATCATGTTCACCATCAAAACACAAGGAGTTTGCTATTGACAAACAAGTGTGTAACGTATTGCTATTTAAACCAGAACACAATGTGGTGATTGACACAGATAAAACGGAACACAAAAAGTAAAGGAACAGCTGAGCTTATTCCTGTTCTCGTAAACATGCAGGCACTGTGCAGAGCAAACTGTTGTGAGTTGTAAATCTTGTTATTCGTGTTTGCATATCACGATGGCCTAGTGATGATCTTATCTAACTTCCCTATTTTATTTGTATGTAACTTGACCTATAACAGAGAGGAGGGGTGGCTGTTCAGTTTACAGTAATAACAGCAACATGTCACTATTGGAAGCTGGATGCTGGATATTATTTATGTGATTTTCCAAAACAACAGTTGGCTAATATCTGTAGATTCTGGTGGTTCACGATTGTTGACAGAATGTTTGAAATGTTTCTGACATGGTGGCGTAAGCTGTATTCATATTGTCTATATATTGTTTATATTTTGTCTTAAGACGGTGTGGTCAGTGTATGCGTCATGTCATGACAAAAGTGTGCTTTGTGGCTAGAGCGTCCACCCTGAGACTGGGAAGTCGGGATTCAATCCCCAGCCAGGTCACACCAAAGACTGTAAAAAATGGGATCCATTGCCTCCCTGCTTGGTACTCAGCATCAAGGGTTGGATTGGGGTAAGTCCCTACAACATACTAGCGTCATGACCAGGGGGTGTGCTTTTTTTGCAGGAGATAGGGCTTACTTTATCAATCTAATAAACTCAAATTTTCACAATGAGCTTTTTATAGCCCAAGTTGTATTTGTGTCAGGAACACAATGTGTTGCTACATTATGTTCTATGTGTGGATATAGGTTGCAGATTGTAGATCGGAATGCAGTGTGACCTGCCAGGCATAATGGGTATGTCTATGTGATTGTGATTGTAGAGTGACCGTCTCTAAAAATAATAATAATAATAATAATAAATAAAATTACCAACATTAGGGGCAGAGATTAAAATAGTCTACTAGAGGTTCGGGCAGCTTTACTGCCCTCCCATCTAGAGATCGGGCTGCAAACGCGGCCCTCACTGAGGGCCAGAACTGTGCCCAGATGCCCAGTTGTCCAGGTGCCCACTCGTCCAGGTGCCCCACTCTCCCAGGCCTTCTGCCTGAAGCGGTGATACTGGTTTAATTACTGTACTGCATTATACCGTGGGCAGCGGTGGCTCAGGGGTAGAGTGGCTGGATGGAAACCACAAGGTTGCCAGCTTGAACCCGGGCTCCCCTGAACAAGACCCTGGACTCATAATTGCCCCTGATGTGCTGGTTGGTGCCTTGCATGGTTTCTGCCGCCATCAGTGTATGAATGTGTGTGTGAATTGGCTGAATGTAATGCACAATCTATGTAAAGCGCCTTGGATAAAGGCGCTATATAAATGCACCATTTATATACCGGTACTTTTCATTAATCTCAATTGCACAAACTCTCTTTTTCTGTCATTGGGCTATACCTAGCCCCTCTCGGAACCCTACATAAAGCTTTTATGAACTAAACAAAGTGTCAGAAACTTTACTACATTCGGGTTCTGCTTGCGGGGCTAGGCTATACCCAAATCCACTTGGGGACTTTCCGGAAGATTGTACCCAGCCATCTCATTCTACTGGCCTGGCCTGGCCTGGTCTATACTGTGCAGATAGGCTGAGATAGCTCATAGCTGCTCTTATTGGTGGTGGTGGCAATACTAATTTGAGTCTGGATTTATAAACAAAGTAAGACCAAAACCAGAATTAATATTTGATAATCAAACACACACGCGCAAAGTCTCTTTCAGTATCTGTCTGTCTTGCTCAAAAGTAGCTAGGCTACGCACACAGTCTCACACACACACACACACACACACACACACACACGACCGACATAAACAAACACACGGTGGTATAGCCGATCATAATCTGCTGGGACTCAACAACTTACTTTGACTGTGCTTTGTGCTGGATTGGAGCAGTTGAAGGAAATAAGGAGGAATATATCCATTTGAAACGCGATATGGGCGCCGCCATGACACTATAGTCAGAGTAAACAAACTTGCGCATCACCACGTGTAGTACACACACACACACACACACACACACACACACACACACACACACACACACACACACACACACACACACGCACACTCCTCCTCCCCCTTCTCTCCCGCAAGGCAAGCATGACAGTTCTTCTCATTCTCCCCCGATCGAGACTACATGAAAAATAACGGAAGTGTAACGGAATAACACCATGTAGTAACGGTAACACTTACTGAATTTAGTTACAGCAACCGTTACTGCCGAACGTAACGGCGTTATTGTAACAAGTTATTTGCGTTACGTTACGTCCCAACACTGCCGATATGTCGGCAAACAATATCGGACGATATTTGTAAATATGTCATTCACCGATTGCAGTATAGCCGTTGTTATATATGTTGGTATGTTGGTTATCAAGCTGAAGATTCTGAACAGTTATATTTTTATTTAAAAAACAATCTAAAACATATAGCTACATGTAACTAATCACACAGGCAACTTCTTTTTTTGTACATGACCCCATGACTTGCTGCCTGTTTTTTGGTGTTTCTAAGTTAGATGGAGTGAGTGGGTGTGATGGGGCCATTATGTCACTGGTGACCAATAATAGTTCCAGTGTCTCTTTCTATATACTGTTGGTATACTGGGGTGGGTGTGACGTATACGGTCCAAAACGTAACTGTTGTTGGGCCCTGCCCAGAAGAAACAGGGACCCTACTGTTTCCACCATGAAGGACACACCCATAGGCACTCTCTCTCTCTCTCTCTCACACACACACACACACACACACACACACACACACACACACACACACATGTCTGTGTGTGTACACACACACAGACCAACGTACACATGGAACCGTTTATCGCTTTCCCCTGCCACTGTTCAAATGCCCCCAGAATAAACAGTTGACACAGATCTTAACAAGTAAGGCCAGTGATCTCCATTAGAAATAAGCGGCGTGACGCAATGCAATGCTGGTGAGAGGTAGTGGGTTTCAGATGTTTTAACCAGTTACAGCTATGAGGTTTATGTGTGAAGTGATGCTTTCATTTGAAGGAGACCATAATGTATTGGACTTAAAAATGATGGAATATTGGCTATACCAGAGACTGACAATTCACGTCACAAATATAATCCCCTCCAGATTCAATTGAAAAAATACACATGAATGGTTTAGAAAAAAATAAAAACATCTGATCGATTGCTCCAACACATGATTGTCAACAAGGTTATTAGAATTAAGAAAAACTAAATTAAAAACTAAGTTATAGGTGTGAGGAAAAACATCTTAACTGACATAACAATAATGTTATTGTTAAACAATTTGCAGTACTATGAACCTGACAAATGCTTGGCCTGCTTCATAGGGGGAATTCACTGAAGATTCCTCCGGGGAGGAAGCGTCAGTGAATCCACAATATGAGTCTGGCCCCGCCAGGCTTGACAAATACAGGCTACCTCCCATAATGAAATAAATACAAAAATACCCTTTCTCTTCGGCATGAATCACATGCCTAACAGGGGTCAGGGGATGCACACAATAAGCTCTCCCTGCATGCAGTTTATGGGGAAATTATATTTTCACGTGGCAGAGCTGATGGTGGTGGATATGGAGTGCATAGCAAACATATGAGTAAAGTAATTGCCTTGTAGTAGTATCGATATATCATTCAAGCCCCAGTTGTCTGCATTTTGTGATTTGCTGCAGTAATCAAAGGAAAATTGATAAATTAAAAGAAAATTGCCTTGGAACGTCTCGGAATCCCCCAGGAGGAAGTCACTATGTTGCTCTGGAGAGGGCTGGAGCACTCTGGTGGAGCTGTTGCCCCCGTGACCCTACTACGGATAAGCGGTTAAAGATGGATGGATGCTATATCTCGTGGGGGCAACCACACTGGTTATCATAAGACTGTCACAATACGGCCATATATTGACATCACCTACAGGAAGTGGCATTCTCCAAGTCTTCTGAACAACATGCTACACAGACCTTATTTTACAATGTTTAGAGTAATTTATACTCTCACATGTGGTCGTAAATCACAACAGCGGAATGAAGACAATTATTTGTGAAAATTATGTTTGATATTTCAAGATTATATCTGATTTGTTAATCTCATGCATGCCATGTGGTCTCCTCTTAATCACCCTATGGGTATTGTAGTTGTGGCAATCTTGAGTAAAGAATCAAAACCCCAATATAACGGTGTTGACCCAACCCATATAATTTTCAACCACGTTATTATATTATTCTATATAAAAATATCAATTGATTGCCTGATATGGGAAGTTATGTTTCTGGTAGTTAAAGGTGTCCTTAATATTGTGGGATATTCAGAACATTTTCAAAAAAGAAAAAAAGGCCAAATCGTAGGCCTATACCGGTTTGGTGGAATGAGTGACTCAATTAATTATATATTTTCTTCTTGTGTTTCTTTATTTAACCATTAATCATTTATTATATTTATTCCTGAATATTTGATGAAGACGCAACTATCTTGTTTCCATGTACCCTCCCTCCTCTCTGGCACCCGCCTCCTCCTCCAGGTCTTCAGACGCGCAATCACATGCGCGTTCACTCCACGGACGATCGACGCGCCCACGCTGTTCAAAAGCACAGCTCCGCACCGCCTTCGAGTCATTCAAGTCAAAGCCATCAACGAGCGTCACACAGACACACCCACGAGTCACGCCAACAGACTGCCTGGTGAATGAAGAAAGAGCGAGAGAGAGCTTTTCATTTCCCCCACTACCACGCGTGTGCTGCTGTCATTGAACATTTACGCCAATCGGACCCAATACAATACCCCATTGTTTGCGGGGGGACGGGACACCCGTCACCCACACATCGTCAGGGGGCAAAAATACATCACCATCCAGGACAGCGAGCGATCGAGGCGTGAGGAACAAGACCTGCGGTGTGGGAACGAGGACGCGTTTTAGTTGACTTCTGTTCTTAATGTTGGATATTAAGCGGACTGGCGCACAAGCTCGTCTTCTGCAGCCACCTTATTGCACCTGTCCACCTGCCTTAAGGCACAGCAGAGAGTCTCTATGACTCTGTGGCCAGGTAAGACAGCACTTTTTATATTTTAGTAAATGTAGTTGCTTTTTGCTTTTAAAGTCCTTCGACGTAGACTACCGACGACAATCAACACATTCTCACTCACAACTCCTGAACTCCCGTTATTCAACTTCGATATTAGAGCTTTTGTGGATCGTCTTATTTTCACTTTAAAAAATATATATATATATATATAATATAGCCTAAGGGCACTTTATTTTCCTTTTGAAAATGTAATGAGCGCAGTGTACAGTTTTGTGTCCACTGTCCAGTCCAGCATTAGAACGGAATATTATCCTGATCAACTCCATACAGGTCTGTGTTGTTGTTGAGAACATTTAAAATATAAAAAATGATATAAAAACTCTGAAAGGTGATATAGACGTTTTCATTGAAAATAATAGACGCTTGTTTGGAATACTGTGTTTTTGACTGTTATGTTCTGTGTCTCTAGGTTACAATGAAGGTCAGGCCTCATAAACGGATAGGTCTTTTTTCCTAGTATTCCCACCTCTCTAAGAATTCCCCTTGAAACTGTGAGTTAGCTAAGTTATTATGTAAACAACAGCCTGGATTAAATGCCACTGTTGGAGCTACTGTGTGTGCAGTGTATACACCAATCTACTCAGTTGACAGTCAGATCTGTAGATCTAGAGATATAGTGCAGATCAGAGACAGCAGCTCAGTATTGTATCTTTATCTGGTGTCTGGTGTACCATGAAGGAGGGTGGGTGTGTGTGTGTGTGTGTGTGTGTGTGTGTATGTGTATGTGTGTGTGTGTGTGTGTGTGTGTGTGTGTGTCTGCATGTCTGCATGTCTGTGACCTATATGAGCATACCGGTAGGCTACATCTGTATGTCTGCATCTTGGGTCAGACCATGCTTTAGTTCAGCTCGCATGTCTTTGTGATGTGACATAATCACCAAAGCATGCCATTGTTTTTAGTAGAAATGATTTGGCGGGGAGCGCAAAGCTGTTTCCTGTGCAGGGTGCTTGACTAACAATGGCCACAACAGTCGGCGGTTCTCTCTAACTCACTTCTGAGGCCGTTTGTAGGATGTTTAAAGAATGGCCAACAAAAGAGAAAGGGGAAAAAATAAAATGTAACACAATGGCTGTAGCAACCAGAGGAGAGTGTTGAAGTTTTTGGAGGGTCAAAGACAATGGGGGCAGCTGTGAGGGTTGCATAAGACATAGTTGGCGAGGTCACATAGGCCCTATATGTGTGGAATGCACTTGACTGTCCGCTCTCACGTGGACTTGACTGGTCTTCACGATTCTTGTGTGTCCCATGACTTTAGGTTTTCTCTTAACAAACTGAAATGGTGTGGTGGTGATAACTTTATTCCTAAATATATTAGACTATCATTCATTGATGCCCAATAAAAGACTAGGGTAGCCAATGATCTTAACCAAAGTCTGCGTAAGTGCATGTCTCAAGGGTTCATTCCCGTCAACAAAAGCCCAGGCCCAGCCCGCTCGTTAATATTTAACGGCTGGTGTCTTGTGGTAAATTAATATTATGTGTGAATACGTCACTCTTGTCAGCTGGCCTTTGTTTTATTGCACTTTGGTACACTGACTGCCTGGTACAGTGCCAGCCACGTTTTCCATCATGGAAGTATGTCTCCATTCAATGACTGGCGGGCATTAAATAAATTGGGTCATTTTCAAGATTTAAGATGAACTACTAATAGTCCTAATATTTATGTGCCATTTTCAGCACATAACTCTTCATTTAAAATGAGCCTGCTGCTAACCTCCGGTTTAATTCGTTTTATTCCAGATAAGCGCGGCGGCTGCGACGACACTGCATCTGTAGAGGAGACGCAGACCAGTGGAACAGAACCCGAGGAGGATCCATCCACCTCGGCTGACCCAGAGCTGGCCTCTGAATCTTCCCCCAAGTCCTGCCTGAAACGCACCATGGCTCTCAGCACCTTCCAGCTCATGCAGACCCTTAAAAACTCCCCTGCTGCCCTCCGCCGCCGCTTCCTCCGGGACCGCACGGAGTCGCTGTCCCACGGCGACCCTCTCTTTAAGGTCCACTACCTGGGCACAGAGAAGATCTTCTCCCTGGACCGAGAGCAGGCGGAAAACGCCATAGGCCATTTGCTAGAGGGCACCGGCAACGGGAAGAAGCTGGGCAAAGACCATGCCCTGGTGGTGCGTCCAAGGTACGTGGAGGTCAAGGAGCTGAGCACAGGCCGGCAGCTCACCAAGACCTACCTGCAGGACATTGCCTACTGTGCCGCTGATTCCAACAGACCCAATGTCTTCCTGTACATCTGTAAGAAGCAAGGGCAGCAGCTCCAGTGCAGGGTGTTCTGGTGCAGCCGGGCAGAGCGGGCGAGGGACATGACGGCCTGCCTGGCACATTCCTTCCAGCGGGCGTTGAGAGACTCGCAGCAGGACGGCACAGCTACTCTCCCCCTGGGAGAGGTCAAGGGGATGGAAGACCTGCCCAAGACCCCTACAATGCCCAAGAGCTGCACACTCCCCACCAGTCTAGGAAAAGGTGAGCTTTCTCCAGAAGACAAATTAGGCTTTGAGCGATGCATGGTAATATTGAATATTGCAATTTGCAAGAGTTATTCCCTCGGGGAGACTTGAATGCCCGTAATAACTATTTGAATGCCAGTATATGCTTTAATTCCTACCAACTGACTGTACTGACTTTGTCTTTTTGTGTTTTAAGTTCGCTGGAAGAAGAGGGGCTCGGTGTCTCACAGCCCCCTCAAGGCCATCACTAGAAGAGGATCCACTTCAGACAGCTGGAATTAAATCAGCGCCACGAAAATATGGAACCACATTAACCTGATTCAAATCTCAAGCACCACAACACTGACAAGGGAGGGAGGGAAGGAATGAGGGTGGGATGACATCTGAGGATTGCAGGGACAATTTCTGTAGCCGGTGACTTGACGGACTTGAGAGCTTTGGAAGTAGCAGCATCAGCTGTTGACGTTTGCGAGTTAGCAAACCATGATGGTAAGAGGCTGTTGACAGCTGCCATTATTCATGTGTCAACAGCTACTAGCAGACTTGTGGCTGACTCTAGACCACTTCATTTCCACTGCCACTATTAAGGATGGCTTATTGGGTCGAAGAGTCTGGTTGTCTGTTGAAAGAGACAAAAAGTAAACGGGTATATCACCAAAACCAACAATGTTACACAGGACACAGCCAAAACTGGATCGGAACAGAAAACACAGCCAAAACTGGATCCAAATGGAAAAAGCCAGAACTGGATGCAAACAGATTGGCTTTAAAATATTATCTATTTTTTATTTTATTTTTTACATACAGCGACAAGTCGTTTTGATTTGTCGAAATGTTCCACCCTGTGGTGCTAGCAAGCACCTTTCTCTTAAAAATTACTATTGGATTTATTTATTTATTCATTTCAGAGTTAACCTAAACGTGGCATATACAGTAAACTGTAAAATCATGAGTGTTAATTTACCTCAGTCTGAAGTAAAAACAACCTGTAAGGATTCCTTTTCTTACTTTTCAGAGATAGAAAAAGAGGGAAAGGAAAACACTCCCGATTTGACTATGTATTTGTCTTGGCCTAAGTCACAGAATAGTGTGAGGAGTAGAAAAATGTCGGGCCTTTTAAAAAAAAATGTAAACGAAGGGTTCTAGGCTTGGGTTTTTCACAGTTAC
Source organism: Protomyctophum bolini (assembly GCF_963924005.1). Lineage (NCBI taxonomy): Eukaryota > Metazoa > Chordata > Actinopteri > Myctophiformes > Myctophidae > Protomyctophum > Protomyctophum bolini. The sequence continues at coordinate 19,488,701 of NC_137881.1, read as the reverse complement.
AGGTTGCCACTGCAACCTGTAACTGTGACTGTGCCACTGTATACTTTATTGCATGCCGGTGTCTTGCAACAAAAATAACAGATCTACAAGCTCACAACACTTGGCGGCAGAGCTTGTAGATCAGCTGTTTTTGGTGTGAGACAAAGATGCAAGTACAAATCGGGCTTAATCCTGTTCTTTTTGTGACTTCTTTCTTTGAGCACCTTCTGAATCACTTAATGATTTCCCATTTGCATTTTGGCAATGGATCCTAAATAAGTCCTATGTTAAACGGTCGTTTGTGTACTTTAGAGCATTTGTATGACAGGCCTAGTTACTTGTGTACATAACCTGATGACAACCCTCAGTGCAAACTAAATCCTCCCTTAAGCTATGTACTGTAGGAGCATCCTGCTAAAACAAGTTTTCTGAGTGATGGCCAATGTGATAAATTATTCCCATGCGGAGCCCCGATTTGGAATGTTCACCCATGCACCTGCATTCCGAAATTCAAGATCTAGGATCCTCTCGGAGACTCTATGGAAAGCCATCACTGCTGACTTTATGACTTTGCATATTGTTAAGTATGTGCATGCATGCCTGTTCTGCCTCTCTCTGACACACGCACTCCTCACATTTTCCCAGACCACGTCAGTGCATTCCTACTGTGTAACGACAGCTTTGCGTTCAGATTCAGAAACCATTAACGTGGTCACTTTACCGGAGCTGTGAAAAGTGCCCCAGTTCTTTGTGACTGCATTTTAACTGACAGACATGGGCATCACTGTGTGCGGGATTGCATAACATGGTCTCATGATGGCGACTGATTAAAGGTTTACAAATGTTACACAGGGGAGACTTGAGGGTAGACACTAAGGCCGCCAGTAAACACTTGTTTGTTTAACAGAGTGTAAAAATGGCCCCTTACAGGTCAACTTTTACACTCTGTTAAATGAGCATGCAGGAGTTGAGACCAGCAATTGCATAAGCTAAGGAGTTCCACAGTAAATGTGCCTATTTTGATTATGTCTTTCTTGACTGTGTCAATGTTTTTTATGTTTTTTTTTGTTTGGGGGGAGTACACAATGATGTATCCCAAACTACAAACGGCATTGCCACCCTGACGGGCTCAAGTGCCCGCTTTTAAGTGTTATTTTATTGTCTGTGTACATTTTATGTTATCTGCATATTTAAATATGTATTCTATTGAATAGTAAAGTTTTTATACAGCAACATTGTGTATGTCGTCTTGTGAATGTCTGATGTGGCTACAATGTTTTCAACTCTGGATTACAAATATCTGGCCAACCTGAACTTTGACCCTTGTGCAGTACCACTATACTTGATAAATGAGATGCATTACATGATGAATGGAACATTCCAAATGGTTCCAAATTGGAACACGCACGCACAGTTTTTAAAGGCTTGCTAAAAACAGAATTCCATCGCGTGCATGTTGTAAGGGTTTGGGGTTGTAGAGGTCAAGACTTTCAGAGAGGTCCTGGGATTTATTTTTTAAATCTTAAAGTCACGTGACTAATTTCCCAGGGTACAAGGTATGTTTTAGGTTGGGTTTTGTTTTTTTACATTCGAAAGACTTGGTTAATATTGGCTACACGAGTGCTTCTAAACCCCTGACTTGACTGATTTTTAAATGTTTGGGACCCCAATGTTCACAGTTCACTGTGTTAATTTTAACAGAGAATATAAATGGAAGCAAATGGACCTGTACGGGTCAGTACCATTTGCACCGTCACAACAAGAACAGACCTAGATGAGGCATTTAGTCATCTCTATGCAGAGGATCTGTAAAGGAGATCCGTGGTCACTATTGTCCAGAGGCATGCTCTGTTTCGGGCGTGTTATTGGACCTGGCGCTCCGATGGAGTCTCTGGACCTCCAGCAGTGACTGGACGTGAAGACGCCGCAGAGGCTTGACTTCCTCCACCACTGAAATGAGACGTGGACAGAAATGGACAAGTCAGTAAAAACACTGGTGGCCTTTGATTGATTGAAGCATTTTTTCACAGTATGCAGAATAGGTACATTTCAAGCACGACTCAATACAAAAACTGTTAACTGTGGACGACGCCATAAAGCATAACACTTGTTTACAATAGGGTCCACCGTTTTCAATTTAGAGACGTACAAATATGCACTTCTATAACAAACAAAACAGGAAATCATCATAAAAGGAGGTAAAAAGGGAAAATAATAAAATACAGTGGGGGAAAAGGGGGGTTCAGCCTTTTTTTACGGGGGCCAGTTTCGAATTGCAGCTATCTGTATAGGTGCCCTTTGAGAGCGGTTTTGAAGGAGTCAAGGGATTCACATGTCTTAATGGCTGTTGGTAGGGCGTTCCACATTTTGGTGGCATACTGTCTTAAGCGGCTAAAGAGAAAGAAAAACAGACAAAAATAGATAGACAGATTGACGGACAGCCAGATAGATCACGAGGCAAAAAGGGATGGAATGAAAGAGAAAAGAGGAGATGAAATGAAGTGACGGTAAACATAGTTCCTCCACAACAGCTCTAGAGTCTAGAGCACCACCTGCTGTCTGTCTTTTACAATTTCACCTATACGTGTCTTAATTGCTTATCACTCATACTAATATTACAAATGATGCCAGTACCTTTGTCATAGTGTAACTCGTCTCTGTTTCCGTAAACCACGTACATCTCCAGGAAGTTGAGGAGGGCTCCTGTGACTACGAACCTCTCTGGGAGGGGAAGGCTTTTAACATAGCTCATATCCAGGGCAAAGGGGTTAGAAGGAGCAGGAATGGTGCACAGACACACCAGCTCACTGACAATGTCCCACACACGCACTCCTAGATGGAAAGAATTGGGGGGCGGGGGGACAAAATAGAAGAGTCTGTCCGCAAGTTTTGTAAACAAGGTAATAATTTACAGACACAAAGATGAAGTGAAACAATAGTTTATACAGGAGCTTATATGCCAAAAGTAAATAAATACAGCTTGTGTACGTTGTTGATGAATAAGACTAAACCCTCGCCACATGTAATCTAACTTTCATCTTTTCATGCCCCTATACAGGAAATTGTATCTCACAGCGGGTGGACTCAGACACACATCTGTAACGAATTCAGCTCATGGAAAAAATAGACCAATTATTGAATCTGTCAACATGGTCTCATTGAAACAATAACTGTCTACTTTTCAGGATTCCAGACATTTTTTCCATACCTTGAGTTTGCCAGTCTGTGATGGACTTGAGTTTCATGGGCGTGTCTTTCACCATGGAATCGGTGCCTCCGATATTGACCAGGCGCTCGTGATTGGAACGTATCCAGGCATAGGGCCGTCCATATTTGGCGTAACCAGCCAATAGGAATAGAGTACAATTCACTTCCTGGTAAGGGAGAAAACAAAGGCAAATCAATGTGTATACCATATGAAATATTATTATAGTAGAAATACTGTATATGCATATTACATTTTTTCCATGGTATGCAGTGATGCACACACACACACACACACACACACACACACACACACACACACACACACACACACACACACACACACACACACACACACACACACACACAGTTAAGGTTAGGTATTTGATATCTCATTGGGGCCACCCGTGCTGAAAATGGTCTGGACACGTGAGATGAACGTGTGTCCACCAAATGGCATTGATTAACTCGTTCCACCTCGGAAACCAAAATGAGCTGGAGGGTAAGCAGCTTACCGGCACTGCCATCTCTCGTTCACTGGGGGAGGCTGGGAGGAGGTGGCCCTCACTGCCAGGAGCCCTGGGAAGAAAGAGAAAGAGGCAGGGGTGTAAGAAGTACTACTAGTAATATTCTTTTACTTCAGTAAAAGCAGCAAATACAACGATGTATAAAGTATTTTACTCAAAGTCTTACTTGAGTAAAAGTACAAAAGTATTGGCAATCATTATTAAAATATTGTCAAAAGCATTATGTTATACTTTAGCTTGGCTCGTAGCGCGAGTGCCGCACTACGAGATTGTAGGTATGCTATTCTTGAAAAATCTTTGAATATATATTCTTTCAGAGCGCACGTTTTTAACTCAAATCTTTGTAGATCTGTTATTTTTTAATGAAAAATATATATACTTTGTATGTTTTGTCATGATAATCTAAATCTGCAAAGTAGATAAAGTAGTAGTAGTAATGTAAAGTATTGCAAAAAAGTATACTCAAGTAAAGTAAAGGTGCCTCAACTACTTAAGTACAGTACTTGTGTAAACATCCACCACTGGAAAGAGTCAACAAGTTTGTGTGCACGCGTGTGGGCGTGTATGCGTGTTTTGTGTGTGCCTGTGCCTGTTTTACCTACCGCCTGCATGTCTGTGCTCACTGCTTTTACAGTATGTTTACTTTTCTGGCGTGTGAACATATAATTCATTAGTTTGAGCTCCACCTTTACATGTCTTAAAAGTCAAACTTATTTAGGCAAGCATCTTGACTAAGAACACACTCACTCATAAATGGCCTGCATGGGAGGTGTAGTTGTAGGGAAAAAGTTAAACACACGCACGCGCACGCATGCAAGCGCATGCACACACACACACACACACACACACACACACACACACACACACACACACACACACACACACACACACACACACACACACACACACACACACACACACACACACCACTTGAAAGTGTTACTACTGTAGTGTGTGTTGCTCAAGGCAAGCAGAGTTTGTTGACAGAGTTGTGAGCATGTCTCACATCTTCACAATTGTGTCCATCACCATCCTCCTATACAGGAGGAGGGTTCCCCAAAACATTTCAGCTCGGGACCCGTCGCATAACGACAGCTTGTGAGCTTTTAGAGCCGCCTATTTTCCACTACTACTTTTGAAAATGTCTGGCAATGTTAATGAACAAATACAATCCATCCATCTTCCTTGCCTTCCAGCTGTCAGATCAAGCACGTTGCAAGCCCTGCCTCTTAGTAGTAGAAGCAGCAGGCCGCGGGGCGCCATAGATATAAAAACCTAGATGGCTCATTGGCTGCATGCACTTCATTGGAGCGAACTGTTCGTACTGTAAGGCGGAAGTCAAGCGGAAGTGCGGAAGGCATCCTTTGTTGTATTTGCTGCTTTTACTGAAGTAAAAGAATATTAATTCTTCCCAGGGCTCTTGACAGAGTTACCATGTGGGGGTCCCCGGGGGTGTCTGTGTGTGGGGGTCCCCGGGGGGTCCGTGCGTGTGGGGGTCCCCGGGGGTATAATTCTGTACTGGCCACTTTAGGTGTTGCAGCTTTCCGTGCTCGGACATACATACAGTATACATACAGACAGACGGACATACGGACACACATAGCTCCGTAATGGAGCGGAGGCACTGCTCAAAAACACAATATACCTTCTCTGACCTCTTGGAATCTCAACCCCGACAAATACACCATATATATTGCACATGGGAACTCACCTGCTCGCCTGCTGCGGCTGGGGCTTGGCAACAGCGCGCATGTGAGGCTGGGAGTCCCGCTGCGGGCCTGGTGGTGTTTCTCCAGGTAGGGGCGAGCTGGTGTGGCTGGCCGGGCTGACGTCGACGGGGCTGCTACTCTGAGAGCCGTCGCTGCTGTCGCAGGTGCTGCCGGAGGAACAGGAGCTGGCCCTGGACACCGCGAAGCCCGGCGACCGCCAGCCCTGTAGTGGCAGAAGATGAGAGATTGGGGGGTGTGTGTGTAACCCAGGGTTAAGGTGGGTCACGGAATATGTGTACCCTGTATACGCTCAGACTATTAAAATGTTTCATTTGCTTACTTGGGGCTTGAGGTGGCTCTGTTATGTAGAAGTGGAGCAAGTGTATTATATGCACGTATTATATGAAAATGTGTAATGTGTATAATACCATATCAAATTAATAAAGGTAAAGCATTGCCATTTGGGCCTGCTGCGCAGGCTTGGATTTGCGGTACAGCACAGCATTATTTTCTTGTTTTCAATACTAACCAGATCCTCATTAACAATTGTTAGCAGCAGCTCTTCTCTCCCTCGAAGCCAGGGCTGGAAGTACCTGAAACCCTGAGCACAGGACAGAGACGAAGAGGGGGTAATTTGTGGTTACAAATTCTTCAAGGCGTGCCCGAGACCAGCGGCCCCCACATACACGAGTGACGAGTCGCTGGCACAGGAATAAGGCAGTGCTGCTTTCACCATTTTACGTTTTTTTGAGTGGTGCAACCACTCCCTTACGGAGCTATGTGTGTGGGTGGCTGGCTGGCTGGCTGGGTGGGTGCGTCTGAGCACGAAAACAGCATGGTTGTTTTTCACCACCTGTGCGCAACCTAACACACACACACAAACACACACGCACATATTAACTGTATATATGGTGATTTTGGGTGTGCCAGTACAGTACAGTGACAGTACAGTATAGTACAGTAGAGGGACCCCCACATTGTCATTTCTCAACCGTTTCGGACGGGGGCAGCTCGCCGGAATCGGGCCGTTACTGGGTGCATTCCTGGAACCCCCCCCCCCCCCCCCCCCCACACACACAGAGTTGCACCACTCACTTCACACAAGATTATTTTTTCTTGTCCACAGTCTCAGAACCCAGTACAGCTGGAAATGCATTGAATTTACTTTAATGGTCAAGAAACAACCTGCAGTGATCCCAGCAATGCCAAGTCTGTCAGGAAGTACTGCAGTCTCCTCCTTTGCTCTCTCTCTCGCTTCTGTTGACGCACGCACATGCGCACACACACACACACACACACACACACACACACACACACACACACACACACACACACACACACACACAATAGCAGAAAGTGGGTAGATGGTAAGTGCTTGAATTGCCTTTCTCATATACTGTAATACTGTATGTCCAGCAGCACTTGATTCACAATCAATTGCAGTTATACAGACAGCTTGACCTAGCATCCTAGCTAGCAACTCGTGTTCATTTAGCCTCCTCCCTCCCAGTGGCCAGTCCAGTATCCTAGCAACGCACGCAACGCCTTTTTTCAGCATCCTCCCGGCTTGAAACCTCATACGCCCTCAACACAATGGGATATTAAACTATAAAAGCATTGCGATTCATTGATTTGTAACTCTCAAGTCAAAAGGCTACATAACCCAACGTTGAAATAGACTGCATGGGGAATTGCTATTTTTGCCCCAAACGGAATTTATTCTTAATCCATCCATGTCTAATGCCATAAAACATATTTTGTGTGCGGTTGTTCTGTAGGCTACTTACACTGCCACTGCTCATCGTGTACTGTAGAAAACAGCGCAGATCAACGTCGTACCATTACGCCTTCATAGTTCATAAACAATCATGAGCGAATATATAGCGACTCGATCGCTGGCGCCGCTGCTACTGTATTGCTATTCATTTCTTTTCTTATCAAGTTCTTATCTCATATGACTTTCATAGGAATAGGATTGGTGATTACTGATTATATCTCCAAATCTCTTCCCATGCATTAGCAATGCATTATCCTGACAAATAAGCCTCCGAGTTTTTACACACGGCAGGGTATTGTTGTATGTCTGTCCAGACTGCCCTAGTCTCCCCTGAGTCCCCTCAGAAGGTAACAACCCCTTCATGTGAGTGCGCATGTTGTTTTCAGTTCCGCCAGCAGATGGCGCCCGATAACCTCTTTTATTACTTCTGCAATAAAGATCAGCTAGAATAGATACACCAGTGTACTAAACAAAAACGCCAGTCTATAAGCTTATCAGCTATTTTCACTACTTATGTGCAATACTCCTGTATGTCTGATGAAGTAGGACATTATATAGTTTACGAAAAAACATGTAATGTTGATATGGGGATAAGTGGTTTCTGCCTGACAGTGAAATATGGAGAAAAGTGGTTTATTTCTGTCTGATGGTGATGTTATGCAGTAGAAAACAACACCATACAGGGCTTGACATGAACATTTTGAAGTACATTTCCCATTCACTTGTCCGGCCACAAAAGTGAAGTCACTTGTCCGGAGCATGCACAAGCACACAATAGCCTACATTTTAAACCAACTAATGGTTTTGGTGAATACATGTTATTAGATGAATATTCTCAGTTTAGTTAATAGGCCTAGAATGTCTGTGATCTTACATACATTTCATGTATTCCAAATACACAGCCATAGGCCGTGCTGGCCCGTGCACAATAATTATTGGGTGAGTACACACACATGTGCCACACATTTAAATGCAGATGAGGTCAGTCTGCAAACGTGTGCAGATAGGACCGATCTATGGCTGTGTATTTAGAATACATGAAATGTAAGATCACAGACATTCTAGGGCTAGGGCTATTAACAATATTGGAAAGGTGATTATTAGGAAAGCCAGACAATGATGCCAGACAATAATGTTGCCTGCTAGGAACAAGTACAACTTTTAAGCACTTGTCCAGAAAGAGTTAAGTCCCGGACAACAGGACAAGCCTTAATGTTAAGCCCTGAATATGAATATAAATTTTACAGACCAACAAGGACACACTGCAAACAAAGGGTTTAAATAGACAGGGGTAACAGGACACAGGTGAACTCAAAATACAATCAAACACAGGATAGGCTAACAGGCAAACAGAACACAGGTGACTAGGATACAATAATCAGGTAGGTAATACAGAATAGGAAACACCAACAAGAGGTGTGTTTGTTTAAATAGCCAATGTGAGAGTTAAAATGGTTACACTGATTTTTATGCTACGTATATAAAATTACGGTAACCCCTCTCTAGTTCTTCTGAAATTACACATTATGTGCACACCAGTTAACAGTTACAAGCTGTGTGCTCATCACTTGTGGCCAAGATCACAGAGTGTACTTTACCTCATGGTAAAGCATGATTGCGCCTCCTTTCCTTTCAGCTCTGTCTGTGTGCAATGTCCGCAATGGGCTCTATGCACACACGCCAGTTTGGAAAGAACTTGGGGCCCCTTCCCTACTTCCTTCACAGGACAGGTGTTACCGCTTATGCTAAAGAAGGCTCTGTTCCATTCTGGTCAAACAGAGTCTGTGCGTGTTGGCTCACTGGAAACACTGCTACACCAGTGGCCCAGTGGGTCTCAAAGTGTCCTTGAGTGGGTTCAAATGGACCTGTATGGGTGTGTAACTCTGAGAGTGTACAAATGGAACCAAATGAACCTGTAAGGGTCCATTTGTACACTCTGAGTTATGTGGGTCCTTAAAATTAAAAACTTTGAGATCCACTATACACTAAACGGAACAGAGCCTTAATTATGGTATCATCAGCAACACCTGTGAAGGAAGTAGGGACGCAGCCTGGAAGTAGGAAGAGTTTATTCTGTGTGCAAATAGCCCATTCCGTTTAGTCCAGAGTTTGAAGACTCAAAACGGGGTCTTCAGCCGTACTACAGGAGGGTCGCCAAATCTTTGTGTGGTAGGAACATTATTATTATTTTCCACTTAACCACTTGCATGTCAGAGAGACACATTGTGAGCTTGTATAGATCAGCAAAGACATTTGGTGTAGAGGGAAAAAGCAGGCCAAGTACAGAGCCAAAGGTCAAGTTTGGAGTGTATATTCAGTGGTTCTCAAACACCCATTTGTGGGTCACGGACAAACAAGTCTGCGACATTTGTTTTTGGTGCCGAGCACCAAACACTAGTGAAAATAATTTATCTTTTTGGTCACAGGCTAAAAAGTTTGGGAACCACTGGTCGGCTATTTGAAAATAGTAGATCTACAAGCCTGTATATGTGTAGTTGGACTTATTGTGAATAGTTGTCGTCTGATGAGAGACTATTATACAAATAAACTTAGCCTTGCCTCAGTCACACAAACGTATGTTGTTATAAAGTGTTGCAACTGTTATAGTTGGATTATCTCAAGTTCAAGGAAATACATTTTCAGCTTCACGTCTATTCAGGTTTTTTCTTTTTGTGTACTCTGAAATCCCCATCATTAATTTATCCCCAACACCCTTACAGGTCCAATAGCCCTGCAGAAACTTGGGTTTTTATACAAAAATAAAGTGACGTTTACCCAGTATAAACGTATAGTATATATATATAACGTTTAATAGAGATATAGAAGACAAACTAGAGAAACGGAAGCATGGGATAATATCACACAATTCCACATTTATTTTGATACCCATTAACATAATGACAAACAAAACAAAACAGTACAAATCTCTCAAATCAAACTAACTGATCAAACTGATCAAACAGCATAACTGATCATATGTGATCAATACAGTGTAACCAATACAGCTGAACATATATTGTCATTTAAATACAAGCTGGGAACGGCAAAAAAAACATATCGATGTAGCTTGGCTATATTCCCTATTTTAAAAGGTTTTTCAAAATAGTAAAACATCATAAGATAGGGACTTAGAACCGATCTGAACCCCCAAACCCGACTGGGAACCTGACACTCGTGCGGAAGAAGAGTGATGACAAAAGTGACACGGACGATGAAGCCACTGATCTCAGAAAATAAACAAATAGTGCATAGGAAAAGGACATGAATCTGGAAAATGGGAGAGAAAGAACATTGTTCATGGTCATTGAACCACGCCTTACCCACACATCACACATCAACTCTCCAACAATACCCCCTTTTCACATATTCCTGTAACAATGCACATAAAAGAGACCCAAAAGAAGCACGCAACATCACAAGGTCATATCATGTGTTGAATAAAAACAAAGAACTAAAGATTTCTTCTTTTGTGAAGTGATTACTTCTATTAAAAGATGAAATATTCATGCTATGTTTAAACAACGAGAGAAATACCAGTATTTCTTGATTGATTTCAATTATGCCTACGAAATCACTGTATAATCAATTTCAAAAAGAAATTATCAAAGATTGTAATGATTACTTCTGGTGAACATTTGGAGAAGGGTGGAAAAGAAATAAGCCAAAAGCAAAATATTTCCAAGAAACCTAAAAAGAAAAACTTAAAAACTAAGGACAAACTGGAAAACTTTGTAATTTTGTTTCTATAATTTCAGTTTTCCATAACCTTCATCTAGAAGCTATCTGACAAACATAATATCTGAATATAGAGTAACTGCTAAACCTGAACCAGTTGCAAGAAACCCACAGGAATTTGGACCCGACCGCTTACTTGCTAGAATGAGCTTACGAATTGTATCTTATACAGGGGGGATATGTTGTGGTTTTATTCTTTTCATTATACAATCAATCACATATTATGGGTTAGGAATAGGAATGTAAGTGTACCTGCAGATTAGCACATGGATCAAATGGATCTTATCCTTTGGCTGTCCACAACTGTCCATTCTAGTTAGGTCAGGTCACCCTGATTGCTGCTATGTTACTTTGGCAGGATGTGCACCTGTGTATACGTGTGACAAATCAGCAGCAGAGGCGCCTCAGAAACTACTGGAAGGACACTGCTATTTATATATGCCATAGAGACTGAGGTTAGACAGGAAAGAATGACGAATATGACTTCTAGAACACTGCAACGGTGATAAAGGTCACCAAAGGATACTATAAATGTAATGTGAGGACTACACTGGCTAAACTAATGGCCTAAGGTATCCTCCTGGGAGACAACATGGCTTTGCCTGGCTTTTGAACAAACCAAGTTAATTAAAGTCGTCGTCTTCACCTTTCTTGGAAAGCCCACCACAACTACCAGCTGTAGGGGTTGTGGTGGTGGGAGCTGGGTCTGTGCTGAGGGTGGTACGGGTGGACTCTGGCAGGGGGCTGTCTTCTGCTTCGGACGTGGTAGTGGCTGGTGGTCACGGTCACCTCACGGGAAAGAGCACCTGGAACAGTCCAACCTCCATGTCAGAATGAATGTTCATTTCTAATAGCGCATTTCAGTCAAGGCAATTCAAAGTGCTTTACACAAAACATAGCATTAAATAAGTAATACACCCCAAAAAAATTACTTATTTTCTATCAATTACACACGCCATGGAGCCTTGAATTGATGGAGATTTCTTAGTTTTGGTCCCATTCCTAAGCCAATAATCTTCCAATAAAGGTTTAAGTTAAAACTGCTTCGACATTTCCAACCCACTGAGGAGAAACATTTATGAGAACAGCCACATAACTGTATAGAACAGTGGTTTCCAAACGCTTTAGCCAAAGATCCTAAATCTAAAACCACATATTACACACATAAAGACCCCCAGGAAAGTGTTCTAAATGTCATTAACAGACTATTTTTTTGCATTTCTTTCATAAAAGACATGAATAGTGGAATTAGCAGAGTAGAAATAGCCGATCTACAAGCTCAAAATGTGTCGCATCCCGACAGGTTTTGAGCTTGTAGATTGTCTCTGCTATTTCCCCGTTTTTAATGGTTGAAAATATATGACAATTGTTGGTAACGATCATGACGATTATGCAAAAAACAAATAAATAAATCAAATAACGGCGATTATGTAATAATTGTGACAGGTCTGTCTACGGCTCAAGATTATTATGACCTGAATATGACCCAAAACAGGAAGTTGGGAAAGAAGTGAAACATTTCGAAGCGGTTAGGGTTTAGTAACCAACGCAAGGTGACTTTAAAATGAGACATTTTAATTTGTCACTCATGTGCCCCCGTGCGTGTGGATGTAAAGAATAGTAATGGTCATATAAATACCTGCGTTTTGTGGCACACTCACGTAGCGCCCTCTTACGCCATTCTGCCATTCCGGCACTGAATTCTCACTGTACCCTGTACCCTGTGGGTACCCTGTGGGAAAACATACCTTGGGATCACATGTATCTGGTGAACATTATAGGACTGATCACTGCCTCTTGTATGATAAGAGGTTGGGTTGGCCTTCCTTGGCTGACAGGTGAAACAAACACTGGTACCAGTTTATATTTAAGGCCATTGATTGCTATTGATTTCTACATCGCAATCGTAAGTTTTCTCTTTACATCGCAATCGTAAGTTTTCTCTTTAGAAGCGTTAATATTGTAACCGCGATGCAGCATGAAGTGAGAAATTAGCCCAGAACATCCACGCTTTGATCCGCTGTCCGGATGCAGGGTAGATTCTGAGAAAAAGGGGTTTTAAGTTGAGGCTTAACAGGGAAGTGTATGGGTGCGCGGCTGAGCGCACACAAAACAGGTCGGGCGAGGCTGAGCAATGCGTTGCCTAGCAGTAAATAGCCGATCAACAAGCTCACAACGGGACGCGTTGTGGGCTTGTAGATCTGCTATTTTTGGTGAAGCGGATTTGGGTACTGCAGGCTGAAAAAGAACACACCTGCTGCCTCTGGCGCTTGGACATGCTCACGGTCAGTTCGGTGCACCGGGCCGGTCTGGTTCCTGGTCCGCTCAAACGTGGAACGGCCGGCGGGGGGTGGCGGCAGCGGACGTGACTTGGGACGGCGCGCGTGCAGGGCCTGGCCCTTCTTCTTCTCCTCCTCCTCCCAGTATGCAGTCAAATATAGGCTGTAGGTCATCGCCCGGCCTATCAACTTGGTCATGACTCTGGTCAGCCTCATGGCCTCCCAGTGGAGCCTTCGCAGCTCCGCCATGTCTGCCGCTGAAGGGGTGTCTCCCACCCAGGCGAGGAGAGCAGACGTCTTGCTTTGCAGGAGGGAAAGCGCGCTGAGGGCCTTCACGGCCACTCTCAGGGTGCCGTACAACTTCCTGCTGATGGCGGAGGGGTCCTTGTCGTTCGGCAGAACGACGGATGGCTCACTCTGCGCGCCGCACTGAGCGTCGCGGCGAATCCCTCGGCTAGGGGGAGTAGGCGGCGCTTGGGATGCGGCCTGGCGCTGCTCAACCGCAAGTCCTCCCAAACCGTGGACTCTATTGCCGCCGGTGCCTCCTCCGCAGGCCACTCCAGGCCGCACCTCAGCGTCACCCTCTTGAAGGCGTCGACGGAGCCTGACTGGTCCAGGGGCGGGCTTCCAGCTTGGGCCACAGCCTGGACCTCCTCCCTGGCTGCGGCCCGGGGAGGGACCGTAAGCCGGGCCTCCAGCTGCAGCCTTTTGGGACGGCAGCCCTGTTCGTTCTATGCAACATTGTTTTCTCACTCAACGGTAAAGAAACCGACATAACACTATAACAGGTTATCTGCACATTTCTACAGTTACAATTAAATTACTTTTAAGACCTTTTTAACACTCCAGGCGTTATGGGCTTGCAGATCTGCTATTTAACGCACCCCTCACCAACCTTAATCCGGTCATTTTAACGCACCCCTCACCAACCTTATGACTAGTCTAAACTAAGTATGCACCCCCTTTCACACTAACTGTATTGTGCCGAATTGAACAGCTTAAGACGTCTTTATAAATTACACCCATAGAGGGCCCAGGATGTCTGGGGACATCTTAGGGTGTTTTTTAATTATATAAATCGCTAAAGTCCATTTTTTTTACAGGGCCGTTGCTAGGCAACGCCTTGTGCAGCGCTCAGCATCATGTGCGCAGCCGTTCACTTCCTTGTTTTTTACCGCCCAACAAAACTGTCTATTCTCTCTAAATCTATGTCGCTGTCCATGGTTTTGATCAGAACGCCGATGTTCTGTCCTCATTTCTGACTTAACCAAGCATCGCATTTGGAATATTAACGCTTCTAAAGAGAGATCGGATGTGACAGCGCAAGGTATTAATGGAAAATCTGCCTTATCTGCTGCGCACTGGAAGTATTAAGAGGACTCAGATTATAAGACAAACCCCCATTTTTCAAGACTAATTTGTGGAAAAAGAACATTGAATGTCAAATAGTCTAGTCCCCGATTATAATACGACCACGTTTTTTTGTCTTATATTCAGCACAATAGGGTATTTTGTCTGTGGAACCGAGTCAAACCAAATGCTCCTCAGGGTGGGTCACGGCCTGAAACGTTTGGGAACCCTTGGAGCGAACAACGAACCGCTGTGATCACAAGGGTCACCACCAGTGGATGACGGCCTACCTTTTGCCTGCATTGCTGCCTGCCATCTGTGCCAGTCTGGATTGTGCCACTTGCCATCTATGGGAAGAACTACAAAAGCCACAATGCCTTTGGTCAGTGAAACGTTAAAAGAAGTGTTGTTAACCACTTATTAAAACCCTGTATAATAAAAGTTTCTGCCCGACAGCAACGATATCTTAAAATAGAAGATCTACAAGTTGCGACACATTGTGAGCTTGTAGATGTGCAATTTTATGCAAAGCTTTTCCCCACAATATGGATTTAAGTGGGGGGGAAAATACAACCCCTGCCATGGCAGAGGACCTTGAAGGGGCCCCCAGCAAAATGTCTTAATATGGCACTAGTCTCGGGTTGTCAGACTGTTTCCTCTCGCAATTTTCAAATGCTTCCGTCATACAGTCTGGAGCATGGAAGGAAGCTCTGATCATGAGTATGCGATAAAGAGGAAGTGAAGCCTCCTCCCCAGTCCCCAATTAACTTAACCTAAGCAGAAAATCACTTGCTGCTTAGCAGAAATGGAAATTAAAAAAATAAAAGTAAAGATATTTTAAAATATATTTTCGTGAACGAAAATGGCAAGGAAATGGTGTCCAGACTAAATATAGCATTCGGAGATTGTGGAATAGTTGTCTGACTACCCGAGACTAATATGGCACCCTCACCATTAGCTTAACCACTTTAACCCCATTTTACGCTTCAGCAATTCAAAATTGGTCACATCACGGTGCGTTGTCAGATGGGGGGTCCATGGCCAAATATGTACTATTAAAGCATTAATACCAGGAAAGCATCCGTGTCATTTTGGATTTTAGCTAATCTAGATCTACAAGCTCACAGCACGTCACTTTGTGCCGCACTGTGAGCTTGTAAATCTATTTTTGATAAAACTAAAAGATCCGATTTGAGAAACAACTCCTATTCGAATGGGATTTGACTGGATTGTGACTGCAGTCTAAATGGGGCCTAAGTGGAGGTGGAGATGTTACCCGGGTCACTGGTGAAGTCCAGCTGTGAGACGACAGCAGCTGTGCTGCTGCTGTCCTCAGGCTGACCACCTGGAAATGCTGCCTTTGCTTTCCTTTTCTTTCCTTTGCTGGACGTGCTTCCTTTGTTCCCTGGCAGGCAGCAGGACAGGAGAGAAGAAACAACAGTAGAGCAGCGCTTCTCAACCAGTGGCTGTGGGTCCACGGAAAACTATGCAGATAAATGTACTACCCTTTTTCACTGACGAAAACAAAATAAAAACTAAACAAAAACTAAGCTATGAATGATGTTGTCAACAAATAATAACTAGACTAAAATGTCTAAGGTTGTATGGTATTCATTTTCTTTTTTAGGTTTTATGACCTCAATTACACCCAAAAAACCTGAACTTTGAACATTCTGTGGATTTTCTGTGGTCTAGGGTTTTCCTATGTGTTCTGAAGCCGTTGGAGCCACAATGAAAACAGGCAGAACAGTGACTTCTGCTGGCAAATTGCATTAGCATATATGGGATTTGCAGGCTGTGACATCACAGTTAGCAGTACTAACAGTTTTGTAGTGCAATTACACTGCACTACAAAACGTCACCTGCACTATGATGCCGAACAAACCCGAGAAAATAGAACAACGTGTACGTTCCGTAATGCACTTCCAATGGTGAAAGCTGTGTTGTTTGACAAAGGAATGGCACAGTCGGCCAAAAGCCCTGAAATACCCGTATGTGTGAACTTCAAAAACACGCATGCATGCACACACATGCACGCACACACACACACACACACACACACACACAGACACAGACACACACAGACACACACACACACACACACACACCTCGTACAATGTGTACAAGATCAAGCAAGGCTTGATAAAGGGGTGCACTTTGTTCAGTGGGAGGTCCGTGGGGGTCGGCGGCACATTCCTGCTCGCTGCGGACGGCATCCCGTTCGACTCGCTGGCACGCTGCTGGGACTACCGACAGAAAGGCACAGTACCACATGATCATTTAACTCGGGGGTCTTCAACATGGACACCTCGGGGGTCCTCGGAGATACTACAGGGGGCGGGCACCGCCAAATCTATATGTGAAATGTATAGATTTGTATCTTCAGACTCCATCTTAGCCCATAGCACTTGCCGTAGCCTTGATGACCTTACAGGCGTATGCAAAGGCTCAACTTATGTAATTTAGATAGCATTTTTGTAGACATACGCATAGTTTCTGTAAATCGCTCTTGATTAAGAGCCTCGATTGTAAATTGTAAATGTTTTACATTTTTAGATTAACCAGTTTGAACCCAACGTCTTACTTTGCCAAGAAATGCCAATCTACAAGCTACAAGTAACACCTGTGAATGAAGTCGGAAGAGGCCCGGAAGGACGAAGAGTTATTGCCAAAATGGCATACAGTATGTGCATAGAAAGAGGAATTTATCCAGAGTGACTAAGAACTAAATGTGAAATCATGAGTATGCATGAACAAGTCAACAAGGAAAATAGTCTCAGAGAGTGCAAAGAGAACGATGTCGGGCTTAAACATCTCGTACGGCTATGCCAATCACATCTCGGCTTGCACTGCTGCACCAATCACAGCTGGAAGAACCAATCTACTATAGGAGCAGATTGCAACAGCTGCTGTCAATCATCACAACAGTCACAGATGCTTGCCCCTCTTTCTCACAAACCAGAGCAGGAATGCATTTTTAGTTTTCATTTTAAGGACCCCCAATTTTATATATTTTATGCCACGGAACCCCCTTTTTTATGACACAATAAAGGCATAGTTCACCCCTCAAATGACTTTTGTTCTATCTTCTACTCCCCCCATGTAGACTTGAATTGATGGATGGATTGGGTTTTTTTGCATACCAAAGCCAATAATTTGATGACCAGCAGTGGAGGGAGCCTGTAGGGAGCCTGTAATCAAATGATTAGTTTAGGATTGTGACCAAAATAAATAAATAAATATTATATATCCATGAATTAAAGTCTCCATGGGGTGAGTAATCGATAGAACAAAAGTCATATTGCCGGTGAACTATCGATCTACCCAAGTGTTTTAAAGTCAGATTTATCCACATCCACCCAAGTGTTATAATTTATAACACTTGGGTGGATGTGGATAAATCTGACTTTAGAACTTATAAAGTCAGATTTATCCACATCCACTCAATGGTTATAAAGTTAGATTTTTCAAAAGACAAATACACCTAGATACCTCCCCGCATGTGCATGCACGCACACACACACGTAAACACACGCACAAGTGCCCACCTGGGTGAGTTGGTTCCTCACACAACCCAAATAATTGTTATTTAAGATGTATAATAAGAGCAATGAGCATACCTATTTACAGTACATACTGTACACCTCGACAGTTGGTGCAGGGCCAATAAGGCAATCATGTCTTAAACTTAAAGGAATTCCTTTGCCTAAAGAACGGTGTGCAGGCCCTACCTCCTTCCATATTTAAGATGTATACACAGCTCCATGAAAACATAGTAAAAAAAGAAAATACAGTGCCCGACTCAAGGCTGGGCACTGCATCCCATGTGGTAGTGTGGAACGCGTGTGTGAAACGGTTCTCGTTACGTGGATTACAGACGTACACACACATGTACATACAGAGACAGGGTACATTTATTGTAAGATGAAATGAAACCCCACTTTTTCAAATGCAAACATGGCGGCAGTGTGAATATGGTCTGTCGGCAAAAGCGTCTCGCTAGACCTGTCAAAATCGCTCAATTGCAATTATGAAAGATGTTTACATATCTTCAAACATGTTCAAAAATGTTGGACAAAATGTTTTGAGCTTGTACATCGGCCATTTCCACTATTCCAATAAAGTATTTAGTTATTAACTCATACAATTTATTTGCCATATCTGCCTAGCATATTTGTTTACGAAGCATAAAAGCCAAGCAGAAATGTAGTTTCCTATGTCATAATGTTCCAATGTTCATAATCATGAGTCATGACAGCCCTATACTAGGTCTGGCTCTACAGCTGGCGCCTGGCAGTGTTGATTTCGTTGATTTCATCTATGACGATCAATGTCCATCGACTACCTTTTTTCACTTTCACAAAAACTAAATAAAAACTAAGGTATGACATTGATAACTAAAACTAAGACTAAATATATACTGAGAATTCTTAAAAAAATAAAAACTACACTAAAATGTTAGGGAGGGGCCTGGGCCATGGCTCAGTGGTCCAGGCACCTTGGCTGGTAATCCAGTCTGGCAGTGTGCCGTGGGTTCGACTCCCAATTTCGACGGCCTTTACTGCATGTCTTCCCCCCCATTTCCTGTCAGCCTATTGTCTGTCCCTCCATAAAAAATATAAAATAAAGGCGAAAGCCACAACAAAAAAAAACATTTAAAAAACATGTTAGGGAGGGACTAGTGGAGAAGAGATCCAGTAGAAGAAGTCGTTTTAGGTTTGGTTGTGCTCGTGGGTGGTGTTGCGCTCCGACATGAGCAGATCTGCTATTTTCAGCATGCAACCAAGTGTGAAATCAGGCATTACGACGCCATCAAGGCCTGCCAACATATATTTGAGTCTTATGATATTTAGTCCAGTGGTTCCCAAACTTTGTCATGTCAAGGACCCCCAAATTGATATTTATTAGGCCGCGGACGCCCATTTGAAAAAGATATGCCAGGGACCCCCATTAGAGAAGAATTGTATGGCTGTGATTCTCAACCATTTTAATTTCAAGGACCCCCAGTTTGACGGGCCCCTATTTAATGGCATTTCTATCTCTGGGACCCCAATGTATATTGTAAAGTTAATTTAACTCTGAGAGTGTACAAATGGAACCAAATGGACCCTACCTTTTAAACACTCTTGAGTTGTCAGGAGTCTGCTACGCTTAGCCACATGTTTTGGTCGTGTCCCAGATTGACAACATTTTGGACAGAGATATTTAATACCTTCTCATATATCTGTAACTCAACTATAGATCCCAATCCAATAACGGCGCTGTTTGGTGCCCCTTCAGAGGGAATACAAATACCAACTCATCAGGCTGAAGCTATAGTGTTCTCTTTACTTTCCAGACGCCTGATACTATTTAATTGGAAAAAGGCAGCGCCGCCATCTCACAAAAGTTGGGTGGAGGATGTTATGTCATATCTCAAGCTCGAAGAACTTAAATATA
Organism: Protomyctophum bolini; assembly: GCF_963924005.1. Classification (NCBI taxonomy): domain Eukaryota; kingdom Metazoa; phylum Chordata; class Actinopteri; order Myctophiformes; family Myctophidae; genus Protomyctophum; species Protomyctophum bolini. The sequence goes on along the minus strand of NC_137881.1, from coordinate 19,468,702 downwards.
CAATCAGGGGCTCCACTCAGAAATATACCAGAGTTTGGCAACCGTTTCTAACCTACTTTGCGGTAGTATTTTCTAAATAGTCATAAAACTAGAAGGTAAAACATTTTAGATGAAAAAAAAGGCAAAATCCACACTGGACAGTGGGTTGTATTTACCTGGGTTGTGCAGGATCTGCTGAGGTGCAAGGTATTCTGGGCGGGGTGTCCAAAATTTGTCCTCTCTCACCAGTTGAACTGAAATAACATACAGTAGGAGAAAACCAGTGATTATCAACCTGTTGGGCCAAGGCCCACAGGGGAGACGCTAGGGCTTTCACTTCTAGTTGTTTTTAGTACTACAGTAGTTGACTAGTTGTTTAACTACCAAATACTGTAAAAAACTAAATCAACTAGTTAACTAGTACAAGGTCAACTAGTGGATTTACTAGTCGACTAGTTGAATAGTCGACTAGTTGCTTAAAGCCTTGTGAGCCGCGAGGGTACTTTTAAACATTGTCCAAATTGTAAAATAATATAAGTAACGCCGTTGTTTTTTCTCGGTTTGATTACTGCAATGCACTTTTTCTGGACTGCCAAAGAAAACAACTGACAGATTACAACTTGTCCAAAATGCGGCAGCCAGAGTTTTTTTTTTTTATGTTTTCATTTTTTGGCTTTCGCCTTTATTTTATATATATTACACTGCCAGACTGGATTACCAGCCAAGGTGCCTGGACCACTGAGCCACAGCCCAGGCCGGCAGCCAGAGTTTTAACTAAAACTAAGATGAGATAACAATTACTCCAGTTTTAGCTTCACTGCATTGGCTTCCGGTTGTTTTATACTGGTTTATAAAGCTCTCAATGGTCTCGCACCTTCCTACCTACATGACTGCCTGCCTAAATATGTCCCAATCCAACCCCCAGGTGACGTCTTCCACTGCTGGCCTGCTCGCTGTGCCTAAAATAAATGGCAACTAAAAAACACAGTGAGGCAGCTTTCTGCTTACGGGCCGACGGCCAGAGATGGAGGGATGGGCAGTATTTCAAATACATACAATTTGAAATACTTTTGTATTTATAACACATTGTAAATGTATTTGAAAATACAGAAAATACGCATTTTCTGTATTTTCAAATACAGAAAATACGTATTTCAAATACATGTATTTCAAATACTGCCCATCTGTGCCGACGGCATGGAACAAACTCCCACTATACCTTCAACAGGCAGCCTAGGTAGATATTTTTAAAACACAGCTCAAGACCTACTTCTACACTCTTGCTTTTAGTTGATCTTTTAAATGCATTGTTATTCATGTCCTCACTGTATTGCATTACTGCAATTATTTTAATGTTTTATGCCTTGCTTTTCTTTTCTTTTCTTCTCCATTGCTCTGTAAAGCACTTCGAGATGCATTTCATGTCATGAAAGGTGCTATACAAATAGTATTTTTTTTTATTATTATTATTATAAGTCAGGTGCAATCTGTGAGCCCCATGGAGCTCTTTCAGTTTCTCAGCCTGACTGCAGTGATAAGGCCTGCAGTCACTATTGCATGTTGTGCCTTGGTGAACTCTTGTGGCAAAAGTGTGCCATCTCCCAGAAGGCCCAATTGTGGTAATCTTTGTCCCAATCATTCTCCAAGTTTCCTCAGTACCTCTTTCCAAAAGGGTAAAACCATAGAACATTCCCAAAAAGCATGTAAAAATGTCTCAATTACAGGGCCCCCAGTTCAAATACCGGTATGATTACTTTGGGGGGGGGGGGGAACGCAGCCTGACAAGTTTCATACAGATCAGACATGCTCTGTTCCGTCCGTGTTTCATGGCCGCCTCAATGCTTTTCCAATGGAAGTCACGTGGATTGACCACACTTGTTTGATTGCCCAACACCCCCCATCAAACACTGATGTTTGACCAAACCACGTGACTTCCATTGGAAAAGGCGGCCATGAAACACAGAGCATGTTCGTCTGATATGTGTGTACAGGGCCTGTGTGTGTGTGTGTGTGTGTGTGTCGATCGGTGGAACACTTACTGCCGCCGCCATCATCTCCGGTCGCCCAGTTGTCAGACATCTGGGGGTCCGGTGTCCACTGGCCCAGGGAGGACGCTCCCCACAGATCCACGCCCCAGGCATCGGCCATGTGGCGCAGCAGAAGCCACGAGATGCAGCGGTGGGCCACCTGTAGGCGTGTTGGAAAGATAAGTGACCTTCTCTGGAATTACCTATAGAATTACTTTTGGTTTGATCTGTTGGAAATAACTAGGCTTAGAATAGAGTTTTCGAATCGAGAATAATTTTGCATTGGGGGAAAATACACAATTTTTAATCGAATCGTGACCCCCAAGAATCAGAATCGAATCGAATGAGATAGCAAAAGATTCACAGTAGAGGTCGTATACCCAAACAAAGCCCAAGCGCTCTCGCCCCTCTGAGGCTCTGAGTCTGAACCTGGTCGGCGTCAGGGCTTGTAGATCTGCTATTTTTCAACAGCTAAAGTATAACATAATGCTTAAAACACCAAAAGGGGTACCCCCCAGAATGGGTCATGGCCACCGTGACCTAACCTGGTTCCAGTGGGTGCCGTCATCCATGCGGTGCTGCAGGCTCAGCCGGAAGTTATAGTGCAGGTCCAGGACATCCAGGCCGTTGGCGGTGGCCAGCTGCGCCGCATCGAAGTTGGCCTCGATGACGTCGAAGCGCAACGTCGGGCCGAGGTGCTGCACCTGGAGCAGGGAACGTGCAGAGGATGTGAAATTAACCTAGAAAAGGAAAGTCTTGGCAAAGAATAGCAAAAATAGCTGATCTACAAGCTCACAACACAACGCGTTGAGAGGGCTATTTTCAGGGTGCGACACGCACCCTTTAGCTACTGGGGATGTGGCTGGGGATGAGGAGAAATTCTTTCAGCGCAAACTGTTGCGTTCGAGTTTGGGAGAGTGCGGAAAAAGGCAATTCTCCTGAATGCTGCCTTTGGGTATGGCATGGAAAGGGGGGCATTTGCATTTCTTTCACCATAGACAAGGGACGAGTGTGAATTCATTTCCATCATATTTGAAAATATGTTTCCAGAACTTTCATTCTTTTTCATCACACTGTCAGAGATGGTATGGTATGGTACTTCACGTCTGCTATACAATTGCAATAACATTTTAACTTGGACCACCGTCCATTTGGTTCCATTTGTACGTCTCAAGAGTTATGGTGGTCTATAACTCTTGTATAGCAGAGTCAAGCAGACGTGAAGACCACAAAACAAGCTCCGATAATGTCCTTAATACTGTTTTGTTGCAAGGAGTTGCAAGGATTTGCGAATAGTTGCTTAATTGGTGTGGTTTGGGCGTTAAAAGGAGGACCTACCTCGGGGATGAGGAAGCCTCCTCGGATCTTGTCCCCCAGCGGCATGGACAGCAGCCACACAATGAGACAGTCCTCGGACACGGCGTCCTTCACCGCCGTGAAGAACTTCTGCAGGTTTTCCTTGTACTCCTCCAGCCTGTTGTTGCCATACCTGCAAGCAAATCATGAAGAATGTGGCAGTGTTGTTGATTTCGTCGACTAACACTATGACGAAAAAATTTAGTCAACGTCTACCTTTTTTCACAGACGAAAATGAAATATAAACAAAATAAAAACGAAGCTATGAGACTATAAAGACTAAATATATTGTCAATTTCGTCAAACAATAAACAAATGACTAAAATGTTAGGGGGGAGAATAGATCCAGTATAGAACTAAAAGACAAGTCATTTTATGTTTGGTCACGCTTGGGTGTTCCACTTCGAAAATAGCATATCTGCCATTTTCAGCATGCAAGCTAGTATAAAACCAGGTATTACGACGCCATCGAGGCCCACCAAAACAACACAAAATCCTATGATATTTAGTTGACTAAAACTAGACTAAAACATTTCAAATGACTAAAATATGACTAATCACACCAAAGACAATAAAATGGGAGAAGAGAAGAGACAAGACAAGATAAGAGACACTACCTGCTAATATCCCAGAGACAGGAGTTGACGAAGATGACGTCAGGTGGCGGGCCGCGGCGGAAGTCTTCCAGGATGCTCAACATGTACGGCGAGTAGATACGGGTCAGGAAGTAGAAGCGCACCAGGTGGTGGTCAGTGCGGAACTGTCGAACCTCCCTGTACGCTGTGCCGTTGTTCATGGGACTCATACGACCACCTTCCACCAGGGTGTCTCCTTCAAAGCACAGCTCTCCCTGAAGAACAAGATCATTATTACACTGTTACATCAGACAAGCCTAAAAATGAATGAATGAATGAATTAATCATTTTTATGGTCCATGGAAGATAGAAGTATCTGGTTATAATCACAATCAATCCATCATTCAATGACTAAATCAATGTGCATTTCTCAAATTGGCATGGGGTCTGGGAACACCAGGAGTCCCAATAGACCCTTACACGTCTGTAACTCTGAGTGTTCAATAGAAAACCAAAAAAAGGACAATACACAAATGGAGTGTATAATTTCCATGTGTGGTGTTTATCACTACCAGCTGTATTTTGTCACGCTAATGAAACACTGAAGGATTATTATCTAATGTCAACTTTGAAGTACAAGATGTAACCCAGGTAAAGTAATGCATCGCTTCTAAAGTAGAAGTAATGCATCTAGTTTCTAAAGTCATTTCTGATACAGACATAGCCAAGTCAAGACGGTCATTAGGCTAATCTGTTTTTCATCATCCTATAATGCTTTTAGCTGAAGCCCAGAGAAGCATTGCTTTACCTTGGCCTTCAAGTGTCTCAGCTCCAGGTAGTCCTCGCTCTGAAGTAGATGGACCAGGTCTTTGTACATGCCACGCTGCACTGAAACACACACACACACACACACACACACCCCTTGTTTGGAAAGTACAGGTCAAGAAAAACTGCTACTGTGAGGATAAAACCAGGAAAAACAATATAAAATGTCCTCCATTTTCAATTCATCGGAACATTTAACTGAAATCAAAGCGTTTGAGAACCATGATAGTAAACAATCCACGCATGGCCTAGCTGCTGCTGGTAGTTTGAAACGCATTTGCCATTTGCACAGTAACGCAAACCAACTATTTCTGCATGCAAAGTTGTAAACACCTTCCCAAACATCAGTTTCTCCATTAACCAAACCATGCGTGAATGAATGTAGCACAAATCCATTTCAATTCGTTTTACTCTCACCTGAGGCCCCAAGAACAACCACGTATTTGTTGTGCAGAAGCTGCCTGGCTTGTGCCCCCGTCACTTTCCTCAACATCATCTTGGCACCGTCGTAGACTACTGTAAACACAAAAACAAACGCGTGAGTTCGACATCAATGGGATTATTAAAAATTAAATTCAGCTAAAAAACAAACAAAAGAACGTTGGTGGGCCGATTAGTGTTTTTGTTTGTTGTTCAGATGTAAAGTGAGTGGCTAAAACACAACCTGCTGATCAGTTGAGAGCAGTTTTTTGAACGTAACGTGCAGAACAGTAGCTCCTTTGGACAGGTTTGGACAGGTGTCGTTGGCCGAAAAATAAAGTGATCAACAAATCAATCGAACAACTGGTGTGGCTCGCTAGATCTGAATTTCGGCAGGCGACACCAACGGAGAATCATTTGAGGGTCTTATTTCTCTCACCCAAAGTTTTATTGACGATAAACTGGCAGCAGACTAGAGAGATGATCGAACTGTTTTACTCTCTAATCAGTCTTCCTTTCGTCAGTGTTGCCAGATTGTGAGAGAAACAAGCGGCCGGCCATGAAAATGCTGCCTGCTGCTATCCACAGGGTTGCCAGGTTGTATCGGAGAAAACAAGCGACACGCACGCACGCACGCACGCACGGCACACACACACACACACACACACACACACACACACACAAACACACACATGCACGCGCGCGCGCACACACACACACACACACACACACACACACACACACACACACACACACACACACACACAAACACACACACACTCACTCACTCTTTTGTTTTTCACTTTTCTTGCTTATTGAGCATATATCTAACTAAATATCTAACTTCCAGTAAAAGTAGACCTATATTACCAAAATAAAAAAATACATTCATTAAACTAGTTGAAGTTCCCCTTGGGGCACACTGCACCACCAGGATAATAGAGTTTGTGATGTTTGGACACAATGTGTAGGAGTAATATTAACATTAGTCAGTCAGTCAGTCAGTCAGTCAGTCAGTGTATCACTCAAAATCCCCATACATTAAGCCCCCATATGATGCCCAGGTCTCGTGACATCACGTGACATCATCAGGGATCAATAGTGATCATAGTAAATGTGACCTGCTGTCACAATTAAGCCCATATGGAGATCTCTGATGTCATCAATATTGGAATATGGATATATGTCAGAACCTGTTCTGACAATCCATATGTTGATCCTTCCCCATCCATCCTTCCTCTTCCATGTCTCCCTTTTGACTGATACCAGCCGGTGAACACTAGAGTAGCTCTCAACAATTATTTTAAGTAGGTATACAGCTCTATTTGTACCGCAAAAATGTGGACAGTTCAGAGTCCACATACTGTAAGTCAAATAGTTAGTTTGTTTCATTTATTGTCCACGTGTGGAAATTTGTCTTCGGTCTCAAACAGTAAAAAACAAACGGTTACAACAACAGCAACAACACTTAACACAATTATTTTCTCATTTTTTTCAAAAAAGTGCAGGACAACAGTGGCAGATACATTGGAAAACAAACAAATCTAGCGAGACATGGTATCATTTAGTGCCTTAATGGCATTTGGTATGAAAGTGTGCAGGGGATATATATTATATATTACTGTTTACTTCATTGGCCCGTTTGACTGTCAAGGGTTCAGCCTCCAGGAAGAATCCCTAAATACAAAGTTAATACACCACTGCACATAAAAACGACTCCAGGGTGTCTAATGAAGTACTGTCTGTCACGTGTCACACATGAAAAAAACTGGAAAAATACAAAAATTGTGGCACTCCCTCTTTAAATAGTCTAGGTAAATCCAATGATAGGTGTGAGAATACTATAGTAACCCATCATTGAATACTCACTGGTTCATAAAGGATTGTTTAAAAGGCCCAAAGGTACTGAGGAAATATATTTCTTTAAAACCAATAATATAGGCGTGCCAAGCCTTTGTCAGGGTGTATTTGACCAGGAGGATATAAAAGATAAGATAATACATTTTTTTTAACTCTGGGTTGCTTTGTTTTGGTTTGTTTTTAGTCTCGCCAGTCGCTATGAGTTGGAATAAAATATGGTTATACGAAACCAACTATTCCAAGAAGTATTTCCTACGCCACATAAAGGCTTTTATTTGGTAGGCCCTAAAATTATGATGCAGGGAATTATTTTGGGTAATTCTGATTCCGGCCTGATGACTACAAACCAGACTATAACATGATGATGTAAGATATGGTATATGGCTTCCAGGCATAGCTGCAAAGTTGAGAGATTCCACAAAATGTCCAGTAGATGGTGTACATTAACCACCAGTGAAAGACAAAGAGACTCGAGAGTAGGAGGATGAGCATGGGAGCATGTCAGAAATACAAACTTAACATGAAGAATATAAATTCTATAATTCTAAATGAATTCCTATTATACAAATATGCATCCTTATTGAGGACAATCTTGAGGCATTAAATGCATATTTAATATATTGTATACAATAATAATGTTAAGAAGCAGTTGAAGTCTGTATAGTCATATGAGATGGAAAATTACCCCAAGAGGTGGCTGTTTGTGGCTACCGTAGAATCAGTACTGCTGTATGAGACATGGACACTTAAATCACAGTATGAAAAGGCCCTTTTGTCTTAAATTGTCTACACAAGAATGTAATGGCCTCCCTCGGGTCACAGACAAGGTCAGAGAGACGAATGAGGCTGGCGGGCACATGCGTCTGTCAGGCACCCTGCACCAGAACTGAACACTGGGCGAGAGCCTAGCCATGGTTCGTACTTCACGTTTCAGCGCTATAGGTGATAGCCATAAAGACACCAGTGGTGGGAAAAGTGCTCCAATAAGTAAAAGTATCAATACCGCAATGTAGAAACACAAAACACCAAAAAAGTCTGGCAATCAAAATGTACTTGAGTAAAAGTATGCAGAATGTCACGTTTCACAAATTATCATTATGGCTAAAATGTATAAACAATTATTATTAAAGTAACACCTTACAATTACACATAAGTGCGGTACTTGAGTAAATGTACTATAGTTACTTTACACCACAGCAAGCCACAATTTGGAGGAGAATATTGTAGACACACTGCAGTTTGACTGCAGAGCTCTGCTAACGACACTGCAGATCTCAAGTGGGCTCATGGTGCGAGACAATGTCTAAACATTGTACTTACGTAAAGAACTTGAGTAAATGTAGGCATGCCTAATATAACTTCCTTTCTGCCAGCGAGCAATAGACTATGCACATAGAATAACTCTTCCTACTTCCAGGCCCCAATACCTATACTAGGTGTTACTGATGATACTAATTAAGGCTCTGTTCCATTTAGTGTACAGTTCTCAAACCTTTTAATTGCAAGGAGTCAGGACCCCATAATAACTCTGAGAGTGTACAAATGGAACCACATTTGGTTCCATTTGCACACTCTCAGAGTTACACAACTGTACGGGATCATTTGAACCCACTCAAGGACACCTTGAGACCCACTGGTGTAGCAGTGTTTCCAGTGAGTCAACATGCGCAATAGCAGCACCCTGACTCTGTTTGACCAGAATGGAACAGAACCTCATGGTCATGACCAAAAGAATACATACAAAAGGATACAGGCGGCCGAAATTAGTTTTCTCCGACAGGTGACTGGCACCCCATCTCCCTTCGAGATAAGGTTCAGTCACGCGAGAGAAACTTGTCACTCGCTGCTTCTTCGCTTGGAAAGGAGCCAGTGGTTCGGGCATCTGGTTAGGAATAGGATGCCTCTCGAGTGTCTCCCTGGAGGTCCTTGATGCACATCGCACTGGGACGAGACCCTGGGGCAGACCAAGGATCAGATGGAGTCATGGAGGGATTATATCTCCAAACTGCAGCCCTTGGAACACCTCGGGATAGTAATGTTGCTCTGGAGAGGGAAGTCTGGAGCTCCATGGTGGAGCTGTTGCCCCTGCGACCAGACTACAGGGTGGACTACAGACTACAGATGGATGGAACAGAGCCTGAATGAGTATCATCGGTAACACCTGTGAAGGTAGTAGGGAAGGGGCCCGGAAGTAGGACGAGTTATTTTGTGTGCATAGCCATATATAGAGCCTATTGAGAGACTCATACGACATAGTCATAGACAGTTTAATACAGTAGGTGGTGGTATGCAGCTAAGCACTGCTTGCAACCCATCATAAAACTTTAAAGAAGAAGGAGAAGAGGGGGCGGCCCCTCGTGCTGAATGTGTCCCACACATGAAGCTGAATGGTGGAGCTGCCTGCCTGTCATACTCGTCATACTGGGAAGGTGTGGCTTGTGTTGCTGTCAGTGGAGAAGGGGGGAGTAGAGAGTAGAGAGAGAGAGAGAGAGAGAGAGATCACATTCTACAAAGTAGTGTGTACAGGAGACAGGAGGACACTGTGATGGATGCTGGGGACATTATGGGGGACAAGCCAGCAACACGGTAAGATGATGTCATTTCTGTTTGACTGTGATGTTTTTGTGTGTATAGTTAGTGGAACACTCAAAGAGGATGTAGAACAACTAGGCAACTACACAACAACAACAAGGCCAGAATTTAAGAAGAAACCATCTCAGATGCAAGGAATTACTTCAGCCATCCAAGCACTGTGTGTGTGTGTGTGTGTGTGTGTGTGTGTGTGTGTGTGTGTGTGTGTGTGTGTGTGTGTGTGTGTGCGTGCGTGCGTGCGTGCGTGCGTGTGGATACAATCTGGAAGCATCCTGGCTTGTGCTGACAGTGAAAACTTTGTAACATTCCAAGTGGCTGAACTTATGAACTCTATCTCCCTCCCCCCTCTCTCTCTCTCTTTCTCTGTCTGTCTGTCTGTCTGTCTGTCTGTCTGTCTGTCTGTGTGTGTCTCTCTCTCTCTCTCTCTCTCTCTCTGTCTCCCTCAAGAGAGTGACCTCTCCCATATCCTCTTCTCCCGCAAAGGAACAACTCCTGGAAAATACTTTTCACACATTGTGTCTTTGCGTGCGTGCGTGCGTGCATGTTCATGTGACCATCAGCAGATTGGGGACATTTCCTGATGGTCTTTCTGTGTCAGGGATGTGACCTGCAGTCATGACCTGTCAAAACACCACACAACACGACAGTTTTGACTTAAGCCCAGAAAGGCTCCGACTATACAGCTACAGGCCACATTAGAGAACAGTCAGTCATGAACAAGAAACAGTTAAATCTCTCTCTCTCTCTCTCTCTCTCTCTCTCTCTCTCTCTCTCTCTCTCTCTCTCTCTCTCTCTCTAATGTTGTGCTGGTTGCACGCTTAAGTACCATATTAGAGCAATGATCACAGACAGAGTTAATGGACATTTGAAGTGTTAAACACTGATTTAGTGGTTCCCAGTCGCCCTGACATGGCCCCAGGGAACCACACATGGCCCCTGGACCCTGGTGTGACTATTCCGATGGCAGACCCCTGACCACTAGTGTTTGTGGCAAGGTTTAGTGCGGATCGGAGAAACGCTGCACATCGCAAGTCTGGATGTTAAGTTTGTGACATCCACCATCGGTCCGTGCACGCTCACCCTATAGGCAATGTTAATATAGGATATTGTCCTTTAGTTTTGTAAATAAAAATATTGCACCGACCGAGATCAGATATGACTAATAGCTTAACTGTAACCCTGGTAGGCTATCTGTCTCATGTAGAGTTTAATTTGAAGGAATTTGATCAAATATGAATTAATATTCTGTTTACTGCATTGCCTATTTCTCACCTCAAAAGTTTTGAAAAACATTCTTCAGTGTAGCTAGCTACTGTTTAGCTGCCTGTGGATTGATTAATTAATTAGTGGATTCAGGTGTGTTCATTGTCTCCATGTAGCTGACACAATACAATCTTTGTTTAGTTTACACGTTTATCACTCAGAGTTAGACCCATAAGGGTCCATTTGGTTCCATTATGTACACTCTCAGCGTTGTAGACCCAGTTGTGAGCTGCTGATTCAGGGTGTTAATAGTGGGATTACTAATTGTTACATAAAGTACAGATTACATCACTTTGTAATCATTATTTTAGCCCTCAGTGTGCATACAATTAAATGAACAGTAGGTGCGTGTGTGCAATGTGCCGCATTGCAAGGGCGTGGGTCAAGGTTTTCTTTTTTTCATTTATCCATCCATCCATCCATTGAATAGGCTTAGTTTAATTCTCATTAGTGAGTGAGTGAGTGAGTGAGTGAGTGAGTTAGGTTTTTTTTGTAATATGGGCTATTTCAATATCAGGGGTGTAAATCAAAATGGTTAGAACAAAAATATTGTGTAATTATACAAAGTCAACAAAACACAACATTTAAAAATGCATTCACAGTTAAAACTGACACACTTTAGTTAGTATAAACGGTTAGTTTAGATTTTTGGACTTAAAGCTGAAGGAAATACTTGTGATTTATATAGTGGTTGCAAAGGTATTAATTGATTAGTTTTAGTTAATTATAATCACCTTGATGGAAATGAAAAACCTTTCATCACTTTAATGGAGGACGTGTGTATGTGTGTAGCCTATGTGTGCGTGTGACCAGCTGTGCGTATGCATGTGCGCGCATGAGGTCGTTGCATGAGGACAGGAAAGGATTCTGCAAAGAGGAAGTGTGAATTCACGATGATTAGGCAACTTTTTCTGTTCCTGTTGCTTTCTCTCTCTCTCTCTAACTCTGTTGCACACTTCATTTTCCATCCATGCAGCTTTTTTCCCCAACAGTTCAACAGTTGCGTATGGATCATTCCCCCCGGACCACTTTATTATCTATTTATACAAGGTTGGTGCAGAGAGAGAGAGAGAGAGAGAGAGAGAGTGAGTGAGAGTGAGAGTGAGAGTGAGAGAGAGAGAGAGAGAGAGAGAGAGAGACGGACGGACAGACACTGAGACACTGATGAGTTATAGTTAACACTTGACATTTCACAGTGTAGATCCCATAGTCCCAATGTGTGCAAATGTTTTGAAATTTATAAATATTTGTTTAAAACGATCATTTAGAAACACAAATCTTTGATGCTGGGGGACCATGTAGCAATGGGCCTCGTGACAAGCCTCATGACAAGTTAAACTAAACACAGACAGACAGACAGACATCTTGTCATGCCATTACATTGAATTGAGAGAGAGAGAGAGAAATCTTCATTTAAAAACTGAATACTAATTTGAATAACACACATTTCAAGTGGTGAACTCGTCACCTACAGTATGGCGCAGAACAATTAAAGTGCATCATCATAACACCAACGTTTTATTAATGAACTCATCAACATTATTGCTCGTTGCCTTGTCTGTATAATCAATCCATACTGTGACTTCTATCAATGAAATGTAAACAGGATGTGCTTCCTGCATTGCCCTCTACTTTATGTTTGTTTTGATTTGTTCTGCTACCTTAAATGGACAGTCTCTGATTCAACAGCTGTCCACAATCAGATTTTCTGTATCCGAGTGGTTCTCAAGCCTTATTTTTTAATATCAAGAATTCCCCGCAAGGTTTCGTTTGGTTCCGTATACACTCCCATGCAGGGCTACAGACGTGCAAGTGCAAGGGTCCATTTAGAACCCCCTCAAGCTCAAGGAACCCTGCGGGTTCCTCTAGAGGGCCCATCCTTCATCCAATCAGGATAGAGATGGGACTTCCTCCAATCATGATCGAGCAGAGGCGGGCCTTGGTGTGCATGCTGTTGGCCTGTTGCTTGTCCCACCACTGTAGTCCATGTGCACATCTTGTTACGGGGGCGGACTGGGTTTTTTCCCCCCAAATCACTAAATGATATAACTCGCGGTTCCGCGGGTTATGGCCCTGGTTGGCGCCAAGGCTGTTAAGGTCGAGGTAAACTTTATTGTCCACAAGGGAAATTTGGCTCTGACTTTCACCCCTGCTTTAGAGGTTGTTTATACCAGTAAGACGCCTAGGGGCGAGAAACGACCTCGCCCATATGTGGAGCGTCTCTTGAGTGTACATGCAGGGTTTGATGAGGTCAGATCAACATATGGAATGTCAGAACAGGTCAGCTCCATATATGGAGATCTAAAGGTGGCAACGGGGGCAGTGTCTTGAATGTACAGGTTGTGATGAGGGCCCAGGTAGGTCCGGGCCTTAATTTTCGTGCCTGTTGAGAACTCTAGTTTTCGCCGGCTGCCGGGCACGGCTGCACAAATAACTTTGGGGCAGGCCCGTCTAGAGTTTAGATGGACAGGTATCAGTCAAAATAGGGAGACAAATCATTAACATGGTGAAACACATCTTGTTGACATCATCGAGATGTGTTTTTAACTGACCTTCGGTCGCAATAAAAGCTGCTCCATGCTGGTTTCACCAGCTGTCCTCCTTTTTTTGAGCGGTGCTTAACCGCTCCATTGACTGGCCGTGCGTATGTCTGTCTGTTTAGAGTACAAACAGCTGCAATACCCGCTGGGTGACCTAAAAGTGGCACTGTTCAGACTGTTCTGCCACAGTAGCCTAAAGGGCCATTGACACTGAGCAGTGAGCACAATAACTATTAACTGCAGCCTGCACCGCTCAGTTAACACAGGTGTGATTTATTCGGTCTCCACACTGTGTCAACCCTTCCATTCGAGTTCAACTTACATGATGCTTTCGAGACACGCTGGAGTTAAACTGTGTGACACAACATGTTTTCCATGTTGAGGTCAAAAGAAATCTCATCTCTTAACACGATGGAGGCCAAAACTCCTCGCAACCCGTAAGATTTAACCCCGTCAAATGGCGGGTTGTAAGGGTTAGCAAATGTTGCCGGTGTGGGTGGTATTTAAATACCCACAGTCAGGAACAGGCGGTCAAAATAAATTTGTGGGCCCCGCAAAATCGTCATTTCCCCTACTGTGCTGTGTACAACACACGTGGAGTCTCTCGATCAGTCTCTCTCTCCCTCAGGATCCCCCCCGTCTCTCTCTTTCACGCTGCCCCTGCTCGTCACTGTGTTACAATAATATATAGCCTACGTATAATGTCTCGTCGCAATATATACACTTTCCCTCTGTCTGTGACTGTGAGCAACTCCTCACAAATAAACGGTCCTCTCTCCTGCACGCCTGCTCAATCTCATTCCGTTTGGGTAATGTAATGGACGTATAAACTACTGAGAGAAATGAGATGAGATGAGATGTACTTTATTATCCCCGCAGGGAAATTGATACGTTACAGCAGCATAATGTAAAAAGGTCAAAATAAACAAACCGTAATCAACCAGACAGACAGAAAACACATCGGACACAAATGAACATAATCACAACAAAACCATAGGTACCACCACCCAATTCGGATGCCATCAATCTATTCAAAGGGAGAAAATCACGTTCAATCAGGGCTTTCAATAGAGTCAGTTTATAATGCAGGGATATTTGTAAAATGTTTTTTTATTTGCTGGAAAAGAAAGCCAATGCATGGTCACGTGACACAAACACCAGTAACATGCAGCATGTTAAAAGCAAATCGAATAGCGAGAAATCACCTACTGGTCTCTCAGTAGCTGACCGATTCCGATATTATACAGAGGACCACAATGGAAACAAGCCTAGGCACAGCGGGTGGGACCACAGACACAGCGGGTGGGACCACAGACACAGCGGGTGGGACTACAGACACAGGACCATAAGCATTGGGGGAGAGATTTCTTGCAAGACCATTTCACCACTTCTCAACCTCGCTTCATATAATTGGTCCTTATAATGATCATGATAAAATAGCACTATTTTTTCCTATACTCAGTCTGTGTCTCATAGGAGGGCTGTGGGCAGTTCAGAAACCCGTCCACCAGTGACATAATCGATGGGGAATCCAAGCTAAATAGAAACTGCAGGCTTTCTAGTCCTGAAAAGTTGCAATGCAAAAATGGAAGCCATCGTTCGCGCGATAATACAAATCTATACTTTTAAATCTTGTTCAAAAAAAATCTGCCTAACAATGATATCACTGGTGGACTGGTGGACAGTCCTCCTATGAGACACAGATCAAGTAGAAAAGAATGGTGGTATTATATCATAAACATTAGTTGAGGACCAATTATATGAAGAGATGTTGAAAAGTGGTCCTTCAACATAGTCTAATGCGGTTGGCAGGAAGGAGAGTCCATACCGCTCTGTGTTCATTCTGGGAGGGAAGGTGAGCCTACGACTAAAAGGTTGCCACACAGAACTAATGGCATAGAACACCAAAGTCCTGACGTCACTCGCTCATCTCCTGGTTCACGGAAGTAATTTCTCTAGTATGGAGAATAACATGGGGTCATCTTAAAATCGTATCATATAAGCATTGTGGTCCAAAAGTAAACAAGCTGTCTCTGCGATATTGTCAGGGAGGTGTCTCTGTATCGTGACAGTCAGACACTCATTATTATACAGTCTGTTTCTAGCGAAAATGTAACTAATTCAGTAGCAGTAACAATAACAATAGTTTTCTCTCAGTCAGTTGATTCTTCATATCCATATGAGTGAAACTGGGCTGGGATGACATGTTTATTTTTCAAACACAGTTCTTATATGAGGCGGTCTAAAATCCCCCTATGGGGATTACAATGCAAATAAAAAGTACATGAACCCGTGGATTTCAAGGATTTGCACCCTCTACCGATATTGACGTCAGACTTCGGTGCTCTATTAAAAACAAATGTTGTGGGAGGGAGTGGCGGACGGAAATTAACTGTGGGTGGTCAGAAATGAACTCTTTGCGGGGGCGGGCGGGATTGGTCAGAAATCCAACCGGAATGGGCAGGATTAAGAAAACACCCACGTTCAGGGCTCTACAATGTACATAAAAAGTCCCAGATATGATGAGAAAGCCTGATTGTTCAAAATTGTGAATTTGTGGGGATATAACTTAAGACCCAAAAAAATACAAAGAAATCATAAATTCATGGTGTAAACGCTTCTATAACCCACTACCTTCCCCTCAGAAAAACTGCAATCATCTCAAACAAGTCTCATCCTCACCCTCACACCTCTCAACCCTCACACAAAAGCCTGAAGCCACTTTCAACTGCACCTAAAACCTACACCAGTGGCTTTAGTTTAGAAAGCAGACAACCTTAACATGAATATATACTCCTGCAAGGACCTAGCTTGTTCGGCCTTGTTTTACACACACACAAACACACCCGCGGCTGCTAATCCGGTCGAAGGACTTTTTGATCCATTAGTGTAAAAGAGATGACATTGATTATACAAAGGCCTTGATGACATTGATTATACAAAGGCCTTGATGACAGCCCACACATGTTTGTGTAATCTGTGTGTGTGTGTGTGTGTGTGTGTGTGTGTGTGTGTGTGTCATCACATCCTTGTGAGTGTATTGCTCTGTGTTCATACATTATTATGGTAAATCTGCTTAACCTGTAAAAAGTACAGGTTACACACACACACACACACACACACACACACACACACACACACACACACACACACACACACACACACACACACACACACACACACACACACACACACACACACACACACACACACACACACACACACACACACACACACACACACACACACACACACACACACACACACACACACACACACACACACACACACACACACACACACACACACACACACACACACACACACACACACACACACACACACACACACACACAGCGGTGGTGGCTCAGGGGTAGAGTGCCTGGATGGGAACCGCAAGGTTGCCAGTTCGAACCCGGGCTCCCCCAGAGTTACTGTCGAAGTGTCCTTGAGCAAGACACTGAACCCCTAATTGCTCCCGATGTGCTAGTTGGTGCCTTGCATGGTTTCCGCTGCCATCGGTGTATGAATGGGTGAATGTAATGCACAATCTATGTAAAGCGCCTTGGATAAAGGCGCTATATAAATGCACCATTTACCATTTACACACACACACACACACACACACACACACACACACACACACACACACTCTCTCACTCCCAATTCAGATCAAACTTCAAAGGAGCTTTATAGAATACTTGTTTTTGAGTGGCGCACTTTGTAAAACAATTAGCCTATATTCCCCTCAAGTGAGTTGGAACATTACAAGCATATTTGTCCAAGCCAAAAGTCAAAACAACACAGATAATGTTGTTTTTCTCCATTCTTTTTGTGTTTATACTGCAAGAAGTTTCTCCACAACATGTTCATGTCAATGGCCTAGTGGTGGAAGAAGTGGTCGCGGTGCGCCGATAATCTAAACATTTGCTTTAACTACAACGTTTTCAATGAATTGGATTGGAGTAAAAAGTGCATTATATTTCTATGTGAGGTGTAGTGGAGTAGAAATATATGAAGTATTGAAAAATGGACCTAGGCCTACTCAAAAAAGTATAAAAGTACAGTTATTGAGTAAAAGTTACTTCCAGCACATAGCTCATGCATGATAGCATGCAGAACTGTAGTGAGAATGTTTATACAGTACACATTCACTGAGATGCACACAGACTTCCTGGAAGTGGATAACCTTTTGTACCGCTTCTTATCTAGTTGTAGCAGAAATAGTTCAATTAAAGGGCAAATAATCTGGCACTGTTATGTTAAAATAAGACTTGAATAGCTGTATATTGTGATGTCAGTGCTTTTGAGAATGACCATTTTTTTGCGGTTGGACTTCAGCACAGAAGCATTGCTAAAGATTGGTATAATGATATATTCACCAACAAAACAATACCAACTAACTTCGGGTTACTTCAGTAATCTCAGTTGTATAAGTGACTCGAAGAAGAGAGTCATATGGGTCCGAGCCACTTGGTGGCGCTGGAGCACAGAACAAAACAAACTCACAAGCAAATTTATTGGGTCGTGGAGCTGTCACTCAGCGCGATGCCCCCGGTCCCACCCTCAGGTATAAAACCGGTGGGCGTGATCGCTCGAGTCATTCCTCAACCATTTTTCTGCCGCATGCCAAAGCAGACGGGCAGTTCTTCTTAAAACTCCCGTAAGATCACCCCGGCTGACAGGACCGCTCCACGGTCCCCCCTTTCCAGAAGACACAGACACACGAGACGACAATGTGTGTCCCTCTCGTAAGGGAGAATGAGAAGGTTAGCCAGGTTACTGACCTGGTACTAAGAGAAGGCCCCTCCTCGGCCGGGACATGAACTCTCGGCAGATGCCACTACTGTATGTCACTGGGATATACCCACAAACAGGAAGAAGGAAAAACCAAATACACCATGCTGCAGACTTCCTGTTGTTCTCCACAATCATCATTTTAAATCTTGGACTGTCGGAAATGCAAATTCACTGTAATGTGTGTAAATATACACCAGATTGTTTGCTGGCAAAACAAAGTTCATCATCTGTTGCAGTCCATTTTAAGTCATAGGCCTATCGCCTGTGCTTCATTATGAGAACACAGACCGTATCCAATACAACTTTGACATTTTTACTTTGGTTGCACTGGTGGGTCTAACATTTTCATTTGTGCACAGTCACAATGGTTGACTATGGATGTATAACCTCACATGAGGATTCCTAAATTAGGTTACATTTCATTTTCCCCACAACTTCAGTGATCCTCTTTTTATTATGATTGATTGGTTATTATTGATTAGTTAGTATAATGCTTTGTGTTGTTCATCAGCTGCTGGTGTAAAGACACATGGTTGTGTTTGAAGGTTGTTTTTTAAATATATGTGTGTGTGTGTGTGTGTGTGTGTGTGTGTGTGTGTGTGTGCGTGTGTGTGTGCGTGTGCGCGCGATAAAGCGATGGTCATCTCCACTCCTACGGCCAATTCATGCTTTGAACGACAAGTGTATAGACCATAGCAGCTTCCCACTCACAGGTGAATCATATCATAATTCATCGTTATTCATATTGAGCTGCTGGTGTAATCACACATACTGTATGTACCTCCTATGCCCATCTTTGTGTGTTTGTGTGTATCACATAGTGATGATTTGATTGACTGAGCACGGAATGTGATGTATGATGATTTATGATCACTTCGCAGTGTGATATATTTTATTTTATTTCCAACTTTTTTGCAGCCATGTTAACTATATCTCCATTGTGGTCAGTGGTTCTCAAAGTGGGGTCTGGGGTCTGACTAGGCTGACAGCATTTTTCCAGAACACTTTCCCACTGACTTTCTGATGGACTCCTGCAGGCCACAGTTTCTCAACATTATGGTCCAGGGACCTCCAAGAGTGTACAAAATGGATCCTTACAGGTCTGTAACTCGTACGAATGGACCTGCACGCTTTCAGAGTTAAATTGAACGATGACTTCTGACACCTATTTTCAACCTTCATATAATTCGCCCTCACTATGCTCATGATAAAATGTTACAATTTACTTCTACTCAGTCTGTGTCTCAGGATGGCTGTGGACATTTCAGAAAACCATGTGCCACGTGGCAGTTTTTTTATACATTTTTTTCAAACATTTTTGATTTTGATGTTTATTAACTTGAGAACAATTGCTTCTATTATAGCATGGTAACTTTCCAGAAATTGAAAGCATGCCTGGCTGTCCACAACCCTCCTCCGAGACAGAGACTGAGTAGACAAAAATGGTACCATATTATAATGAGCATTATTAGTGAGGACCAATTATATGAAAATGGAGCAAGTAGGCCCTTAATTACCACGAGGATTTTGCTCTGTAGAAATTGGAAAAAAATGTCATCAAAAGGGGGGTGCGTGGCCATTTCAAATTCGGGGTCCTTGAAATGAAAAACGTTGAGAATCACTGTTGCAGGCCATTCCACACACCCTGTAGCCTTTCTGCTGCGTACGCCACACCAGGCAGGACGTAGTTTTCATGCACAAAGAGTGACCGCTCCTTGAAGTACCCCAGTACTTGGTACGCGGCATCCGGACATTCCGGGGTATTCGTGTTCACCCACTGTACGAACTGGGGGTTGTTCTTCTTGAGCGAGATAATGAGCCAGACGATCTGTTTGGAGACGAACTTGGCGGCCATCCTTGTCTTCTCCAAACCCTGTTGGGCGAGCGGGCGAAGGACGCGCACACATTCCGCGCAGAAGTACGGAAGGTTTGTCCGCAGCCACACGAATCCCTGCCTGGAGTAGACCGCCACCGAGCTCTGGAGGAACCTGGCCGTGTCGGAGGCCTCGTAGGAGCCGTGGAGCTGGACGTCGCGGGCGACGAAAGCGACGGCCGCCAACGCCAGCAGGCCCACGAGCAGTCTGGTCCAGGGGAATTCCTGACTGTTCGTTCTCCCATGCTGAGTTCGCCGCTTAAGCCTGATATACTTGGAAGGATCGCGGATGTCTCTGTAGCCCTTCATCTTCTCCTGGTTGGTCTTCTGGAAGGTTCTCGATCGGGGTTGTGAAGATGTCTCGTGTGACTGAGGCACTCCGAGACTTAAGTAGAGTAGACAAAGAATGCATGGATGTTACCCCACATTTTGCCCAAATATAGAGATTTTGCCAACATGACGTCAGTCTTGGTCAATTTATGGAGTTTCAAGCAGGCACGCTTGAAACCAAAATAGAGAGAGAGTCAGCGAGACAGAGAGACGCATTGTGAGATTGTAGATTGTCTATTTTCACCCCTTTTGTGCGACGAAGTAAAGCATGAATTCGTCATTTAGAAAAACACAAGTTGAAATATGAAGATACAAGGTTTAGGTTTCTGCCTGACAGCAACGATGCAACATTAAATCATCATCATCATACAATGTGACTGAGACTGTTGTCAAATCAATATCAATCAATCAATTTCTCTCCCGCTCCACAGTGTCTTCAAGAAGTCCAGCCCTAACGACAAGGTATGTAACCATTTGTTTTTAATTTACCAATTGAAGATAGGTTGAAAATTGTTTGATCACTCCTGTTGATCACTCTTGTTGATTACTCCTGTTGTGCACTCCTGTTGACCACTCCTGTTGATCACTCCTGTTGTGCACTCCTGTTGATCACTCCTGTTGACCACTCCTGTTGATCACTACTGTTGATCACTCCTGTTGATCACTCCTGTTGATCACTCCTGATGACCACTCTGTCCTGTTGACCACTCTGTCCTGTTGATCACTCCTGTTGACCACTCCTGTTGATCACTCCTTTTAACCACTCCTGATGATCACTCCTGTTGACCACTCCTGATGATGACAGATTGTAGAGCTGCTATTTTAGCAACTCCTGAATTGAACTATGTCAAAACTGAAAAATGTATATAGTTCACATTCACTAATGAAAGCGCACAGGCAAAATATCTAATATAATTATGTTTACTTATTGATTAAATAACATTGCTGTGATTTCACATAAGTGTTGTAACAGTGTGCCACCTAGTGGATGAATGTTGTCTCCATTATTGTTCCTTTAAACTCGTAAACTGGTGGTTTGTCCACACTATGGTGTGTGGCAGAATGATGCATTGTGAGCATGTAGCTGTAGATGTTACAGTAGGCCTAAGGTCATTGTGAGCATGTACAGTAGTTGTAGATGTTACAGTAGGCCTGAGGTCATTTCCTCTCATTAATTTGACTGCTCTCTTTTTCTTCTTAAGCTTAATTTACACTCAGTCGTGTGATGGTGTATCTTGCTAAAGAAAAATAACAGATAATACAAGTCAATAACACCATCAACTATGGAGTATAAATTTGCCTTTAAGTTAATTTTACTTTAACTGTCTCTCCTTCAACTATGTCTCTGTCACTCCTTTTTTGTTCATTCCTCTCTCTCTCTCTCTCTCTCTGTTTATCTCTCCTTCGCGCTCTCTCGGTTTCTTCTCGCTCTGTTTCTCTTTCTTTCTCTCTCTTTCTCTCTGTCCCTCTGTTTCTCTCTCTCTCCTTTCGTCCAACATGGAGGTGGTAGATGATACTCAGTGTAACGTTCGTCCACCAGCAAGGGTTGTCTACAAGAAGGGTGTGCACAGGCTGGGGGTTAGTGTGTGTGCGTGTGTGTCGCGCGCGTGTGCATGCATGCGTGTGCGCGCATGCATGTGTGTGTATACTTTTAGGTTGTCTGTTTTCCTCCCCCACTAGCTGTGCTGTGGCTTCCCCCACAGCTCACGCCAGTGGCAGCAGGGCTGTACTCTTGCTCTGTGTTCACACTGTTGTTGTTAAGAGAGGACGATCGGCACAATCAATTCTTACCTTTTTCTGTATTGTATAGAAAAGGAAAGTAGGCCTAAATAATCCTGTTATACTAAGATGTATGATGTATAGTGGTTCTACAAGCAAGCATCAGTGCAGGCGGTTTCAGAGTTACTTCTCTGAAAAAAAGAGTTACAAGGTCCTATAACTTAATTGTGGAAAGAAATGTACTGTTACTTGTGCTTAAGTAAAGCATGTACTCTTGTCTATGAATACTTAATTTAAACATAATTTAAAATAAAGTACTTTTTTTTTACTCTTACTTGAGTAACATTTTGACTGAGCTACTTTTACTTAGTAACTAGTGGAGTACATTTGACCAGGTCATATATGTACTCTTACTCAAGTACTGCATGGGGTCGAGTACCCAGCTGTCCACCTCTGGACATCACAGGCAAATATTGTACTTTTTACTCCGCTACAATTACTGTATTTGACAGATATTAGTTATAGTTACCTTGCAGATTGATATTATAGTCTTGTGGGACAGCATGCACTCCCTGGAAATGTACTGTACTTCAAATCAGAAGGAAAATATGTGTACAAACTATTGCACATACCATTTATATATTTACATGTATTGTATGTGTTTGTGACAGTTGACAGTCTATCTGGGGAAAAGGGACTTTGTCGACCATTTAGACCATGTTGATCCTGTTGGTGAGTGCAACACGCGCACGCGCACACACACACACACACACACACACACACACACACACACACACACACACACACACACACACACACATACACTCCTGTT
>NC_137881.1:19370711-19440711 GCF_963924005.1 Protomyctophum bolini | reverse complement strand
ACAAGGGCAACGCACGCACACACACACACACACACACACACACACACACACACACACACACACACACACACAGTGCCACCTAATGTTTGTATGTTAGTTTATGACAACGTGCATATACAGTACATTCTCTTTATCAGACTCTCTCTCTCTCTCTCTCAATTTCAATTCAAAGGAGCTTTATTGACATGAGAAAACGTACGTTTACATTGCCAAAACAGAAGTGGAACAAGACAATCAAATCAAAAGATTGTGCATTTTCTGTCAGAGACAGTTATACAATATACATCCATATAGGAGACGTTAGCTTTATACTTTTGATAAACAATGGTTTGTATTCCTTAAGGTGCTTGTATTCCATTTGACATCCTTCTCCTCTCTCTCTCTCTCTGTGTGATAGGGATGTAGCGGTGGAACTGCCATTTGTCCTGATGCACCCCAAACCTACAGAGCAGCCTGAGCCCAGCTCCCCAGTGGAGTCCACACCACAACCAGGTAACGCACGCACGCACGCACGCAGACTGTGACTATCATCACCGTTATTCATCTGTCACATAACTTGTTGTTCATAGACAAAGCCATATAATTATTGGTCTATCATTATTATTCATGCATACTTGCTCAATCATTATCATTAATGTGTACTATAACAACTTGTGTTTTTATAGTTGCTCCAGAGACAGACACCGTGGTGGAATCCAACCTGATAGAATTTGAGACAAAGTGAGTGTGTGTTTGTTCAACATTTCATATTCAGTTGTTGTCTCCACCAGGCCGAAGACATGGCGAGAGAGTTTTGCACGTCCGTCCGTTACCAGCTAATCTCCGCCACCGTTGGCCTGATCCATGCCAAACTTTGCTCACACACACACACACACACACACACACACACACACACACACACACACACACACACACACACACACACACTCTCAATTCAATTCAATTCAAAGGGCTTTATTGGCATGAGAAAACATATACGTTTTGGGTGGGAGGAGCCTCCTCCTCCCACCTAGCCTCGGTCCCAGGCTTACTCATCTGCGAAGAGAAAAGCCTGGTCACAAGTTTCACAACCTAAGGCAGAGACGCTATCGGCAGAAGTGTCAGTGCGGAACATCCGTCAGATGTATTTCCCGCGGATACGATATCCGACCAATCACAACACTTGTTTCATTCACGGAGAATGTAAACTGATTTGTAAAGCATCAAAGTAATTTCCTTGAGTGGTACTTCCAACAGAATCCCGCAACTTCTGCCCAAAAACAATGGTATTGTCCAACGTGCCTCCCACCACTGGAATAGTCTTCCTACCAAATTAAGAGAGACCATACATTATTTGACTTTCAACTTCAACCTTAAGAGATGGCTTAAAGCAATCCAATCTTGTAATCATGGGTAATACTTCAGCTCTTTTATTTGTCACATTTTACCATAATTGATCTATCTCTCTCTCTCTCTCTCTAGTAATTTCTCTCCGGAAGAGGACTTTGTCTTTGAAGACTTTGCTCGTCTGCGGTTGACGGGGATGAAGGATGAGGTGGAGGAAGACCTTTTTTCCTAGAAACAAACACACGCGTGCACACAGATAGGGCCGATTCGTACTCCTATTTTACCGCTGTTTCGACGCTTTAGTGCCGAAATGATTTCGGCTCGTCAGAAATTTTCAGTAGCACCGAAGAGCCGACTTTAGGACGGTACCCGCCCCCCCCGAACCTCAAATGACGTCAAATTGTAGGCTCTACAGAGCCGAACCGACTTTTATTCGGCTCTAAAATAGGAGTATGAATCGGCCCTTAATCGTCACATCTCCTCAGCGCTCGCCGTTCTCCTTTTCATCTCCTTCCATCTCTGGTGTCATAGATATTTTTAAGTAAATGCAGGAATATCACAATGTAGAGTAAAATACAAAACAAATAGTAAAAGTACAAAAGTATTGTCATCAAAATATACTAATTGCAAAATGTGTAAAAATCGTTTGAATATAGCTCAGAACATATATGTTGTGATCGATGAGAGTAAGCTTTTAAGCCCAAACCACCAAAGGGTCGGGTTGGGACAAAACGTGTTTTTATGGTAGACCATACCAATGCAATTCATTGCTACTCAATGCATTGGTATGGTTTACCTTAAAAACCGTTTTGTCTCAACCCGACCCTTTGATGTAGTTTGGGCTTTAGATTACCACTAAGTATAATGTTCAAGTTGACAAAGTATAAAATAGGGCTTAGGTGTTGGTTACTGTAGTGTTGTGAATAAATCTTCAAAGTAACTTGTGACTGCAGTAGAAGAATATTGAAAAATGTAAATACTCAAGGAAAGTCAGCATTGTAGGCTACTTAACTACAGTACAGTACCTCAGTAAATCATCCCTAGTTGGGTGGAAACCTCATATGTCCAAAACTGTTCGTTTTCAGTATTCAAATTTAAAGCTAACTTTCGATACTTACTTCGATACTACGCTGTAGTATGATAAGAAAAAAACTTTTCATTTCATCTTCCTGACAGCAACGAAATGTACATTAGTTACGTACTTCCCACCAGTGGCTGTTTGTGTGAGTGTGAGACTGGTTTTAACTTTAGCCGTGCAGGTATGAATATAGATTTACATTTATACCCAATTATATGTTACACAATATTATAGATTTACATGTATATGTTATTTGTGTACTACTGTAAAATAACAAAATATTGCAGATCGTTGCTGTCGGGCAGAAACTGTGTATCTCAATATTTCAATTGTTTTATTACATTGGATCCATTGGAACACCTTTTTTTCCCCCCTAACATTTACTGAAAGGTGTGATACTTTTGGACATAAAAGGTTTCTACCCGATAGTGGCAAGATCAAAAGTTCCTTTTAGCAGGGATAGTGTGAATATATCGAATTTAGAAAATATTCTAAATAAGGAATTTTTATCATAGTTTATTGTGAATTGGGGTAGTGTAAGTGATTTTCTTTGGTTAAAATAAGTGTTAAATATATAGCTCTATATTCGGATTGCTACAGAGTGTGTGTACAGTAACAGAGTCTCCATCCATGTCTCTCCACATCTTTATTGAACAGAAAATGCATTTTCAGGTCGGGATACCAATTGTATCCAATCAGGACAGAGAACTCAGTCAGGATACAGATTAAACAAGCTTGAAGCAAGCATGAAGCATGAAGCTGATGATGAATGGGTACTCTCCCCTGATTGGCTGAAATGTTAATTGCCACTCATCTAAAAATGTATTTCATGTAGAGCTGGAGAGATGGGGAGACGCCTGTTATTGAACAAACAATTCATATCAATTCTAAAACTTTTTCACGTGAAGGACCCCTATATTTAGCCTATATTTATATTATGTGAAAATATTTTGTGATTATGTTTCCACTTTTTATTTTCAGCCAATGTTTTTTTCGGGTTAGAGAGATTACGCCCGGGGGTATTTAGGATCATTAAATCAAAGCGCCCAGCGATTTACAGCAACGGAGCACATTTAGCGACGCACCAGGCACTATCCCGGATGTAGCTGAAGTAGCTTGATGTATAGCCAAAACACTCCCGAGGCGATCGACAACGGAAGGTATGATTAATTCTAACGTGACGATGGTCCGTCTAAAACATAAAATGGGGGGGAACATTTTCGATGACATCGGAAATGACATAAAATGTTGCGCAACAGACGCTCCCAGCCTGTGGAGCGATGCGATCGATTTCATATCAATACATCTCTGTCCTTTTATTAATCTCCGTCCTGAGCGCTGGGCGTTACTATTTGATAGGACGGAGAACTCCGTTTATGCCGCTCAGGGTGTTATTCTGATTTTGATGCTATAGCCAATTTTGACTCATTATGCTGGGGACTCCCTGGAACCCCATCAAGGACCCCTGGGGGTCCCCGTACCCCACTTTAGGGAAACAGTGCTCTATATGAAATACCCATATCACAGTATAGAGCTATTTAACAAAATCATGCCATCTTTAAGTGGTCTGTTGATTTTAGTGCCCTCTGGTGTACCTGAGTGGAATCGCTGCTGTCTGACTCAGACATCATTTAGCCAGTCTTGTTTTGTTTTCTCTGTTCATCCTTATGCAGCATCCTACATTATTACCCTTATGACCCTACAGTATGTACACTATTACCGTTATGATCCTTATGCAGCATCATTTATTATTACCCACTTGATCCTTATGCAACATATCCTACCTTATGACCCTTATGCATCCTATAATGTGACCGTCATGTTGGTTTTTAGACTATTGTGCACTGATTTAGTTGTGTGCACTTTCTTTTTACCTAAATCAGTGGTTCTCAAATGTTCATGTGATCCAAATTAACATGTATTTGGCCATGGACCCCCATAGGCAAATATTTGTCGTATTGCAGCAATGTGTTGAGATCTTGTGGATCTGCTATTTTCAAGTAGTCAATGTATAGAGTTACTGTAAAGTGGTTAAACTAACCTATATGGAACCAAGGACCCCTGGGGGTCGCCGGACCCCACTTTGAGAACCACTGGCCTACTCCTAAAGGAGCTTAATAATATAAGCTATACAACCTATTAGTGAAATTAAGATTCACATCATACTGTACTTCAATGCCACTGGGAAACAATTATATGAAGATATATACAGTTCGCCTGGTGTTAAAGGAAACTATAAGCTATACTGTAAATGCAATGTTATTTTAGTCAATAAAATGAAATGATGCTGTTTTATTTTGTACTGCATTTTAGAAAATAAAGCAATGATTCTAAACAACTAGCATGCATTGTCCTGTGTGTGTAAGAATGTGTACACATTCAATAAAATGAAAATCTAATTACAATTATCATAGTTAGCTAGATGCTCTGTAAAATTGGGTTAATGCAGCAGTGTACAACTGCACTCTCACTGAGCTAAATAGCTGCATTTTGGCATCAACATACACTTAATATTTAATTCACTCTCACAGCTAAATAGCTACATTTTGGCATCAACATACTTAATATTTGATTAACACTACTATCTAATTAATACCCTTTTCACAATCTTCATATAAGGTTTAATAGGAAATTAGCAGCTCACAAAAAATGGTGGAAAGTAACAGAGTCCACTAAAGCCCTGGCAAACAAACCCCAAATACCGGCAGGCAAAAGGGAGGTCATTAACTTTAGGGCAAACATGTGCAAAAACACAGTAAACAAAAGTGTGACAAAGTGCAGGTGTGACTGTAAACCTCCACTGTGACTGGCTGGCTGACTGTGGGCACCGGGAGTGTGCAAATGAGTGGTAGTAGTCCGGCAGCCGAGGTGGACGGGTGGGACTGAAATATTGTCTATACATACATTCATGAAACCACTTGCTGACCAGTTGTTAGTATTGGGATTTCTTTTATAGGGGTTTCTTGTGACCCTACCATTAACATCCTATATGGCAGGCAAAAATGTCAAACTTTCTTTTTGCTTTAAGTAATGTGACATGTCAAACTAGGGGGTTTTCATGATTCTGAATCTATTCCAAGCATTAGTTTTGCACAAAATACACTCCTTGGGATAAAAACGGCCATAGACATAATGACAAATGTGATGAGGTCAGCACATTTTGGGCACATTTGGGCAAGTGGCTATGGATGCTGGGTCTAACACCCTCAAAACTAGTCCTTACCCGTTTGATTACGGTTGAACGATACAGACTATAAAAATTCTGCCTGTGGTGTTTTAATCGTCCAGAGATCTTGTGTACCGATTTTTGTGAGATTTGGACAAAATCTGTGTTTTTTGAAGAAATTTCGAAATAATGGAAGATCTTGGGTGTGACCCAAGGAAATCCAGAATTATTTTTATGATTTACAGTTCAAGAGTTATAGGGCAAACGTTAAAGTGCAGAGTATTTAATCCAGACCGATTTACAGTATCTAAGCAAGGTAAACACATATCAAATGCAGAGAGACAGTGTTGTATCCACAGCAATAGGTAAACCAAACCACTTATCATCAGTCTAAAGACTATAAACCAGGGGAAGGGTACCAACATTGGCACAGGGGAGGGTGAGCAATGAGCATGTGTGCATGTGAGAGAGAGTTTTCTGAGAGGTGCCTCCACTCCATTACGCAGCTCGTGTCCCTGTACGTGTCCCTGTGTACGTGTCCGAACACGGAAGGCTCGCCGGAACAGGGCAGGCCCCCTGGGCCTGTTCCTGGGGTCTGGATGCTCCGGGAACCCCCCGGGGACCCCCGCGCGGTAACTCTGTCATTTCTCGACCATTTTAGATGCGGGAAGGCTCACCGGAACAGGGCCGCCCCCCCCTGGGCCTGTTCCTGGGGGTCTGGATGTTCTGGGGACCCCCCGGGGACCAACTCAATTCTCATTTCTCAAAGATTTTTTCCAAAAATAATCAAAGTTCAGTCCAGAGCACAGTACACTACAATACAGTACAGAGCACAGTAAAGTACTATAACAATAAATGTATATTTGCACCGCTCAGGTTGTTAAATTATGTCCACTCTTCTATTATATGGCACACTGACTATAACAAGACAATGAAAAGATGGCATGGCAAAAGGTTGCCAACTGTATATGTATAAACTATAGGATGCCAGCTCAAAGTCTCTGGCATCTGTATAAAGTAACATGCTATCTAAATTACATTTACTGTAAACCTTTGCATAAGCCTGGTCATGCATGACTCACAGTGATGGCATCATCAGCATCATGATTATACTTTGCTACTTTTTTATGATCAGTATAGTGGAAAGCACCTCAGTACATTTACTCAAGCATGCCTATATACTTAAGTATTTTGTCTGTATTATTACTCATATGCCTATATTTGATATAGTTAACTTCTCCTATATAGGCCTAAACTATACTTCTACAAAGGCTGCATATCAGATGCAAATATTGTAGCCTGTCTTTATTCTCTCAAGTATTTCAAAGCTGGGTTGTTACAACTACTTTTACTCAAGTAAAAACACGGTCACCAGTGTGATATAAAGAGAGAGGATCCGCCCTTCACCCCCCCTGTAATACGATTCGACATGCTGCTTTTTCACGCTGTTACAACAAACGTGGTGGCCCATCTTAATCTGAGTCTGGCTTGGTTTCAACAGTGGTGGAAAAATAACCTACATTAATACATTTGCTCAAGCAGTGAAGCACTTCAAGCACAGGCCTAAGTGCAATTCTGACTTTCTTTCTGAAGTAGGCTACCTTTACTTTTCATGTATTTATACTTCTTCTCCACAGCATATCAGAGATGCAATATTGTACTTTTTACTCCACTACAATACAATGTAGTTACTGCTGACTTTGTAGATTTAAATTAGTATTACAAAACACACATAGGCCTACATTAAACATTTTTGCCCTATTTTGGCCTAAAAATATGGTACCATTTTAGATGGTCTGTGTCTCAGGGGAGGGATGTGGACATTTCAGAAACGTAATATTTCTAACTTTATTTGAGGAGGCGCAGTGAAGCCTGTCCTGGACGGGGTAGCCGGGACGGGGAGCCACAGGCCCAAAAACTCAAGGAATAAAGATTAACCTGTGATATCATGACAGTTTTGCATGGAAAACACTCCTTGGCCTAAATTCGGCCATAGCCACTTGCCCAAATGTGACCGACCTCATCACAGCCGTTTTTAGGTCAATGAGTATTTTTCGTGCAAAATGTAGCTTGGAATGGATTCAGAATCATGAAACACCCTAGTTTGACATGTCACAAGCTACTTAAAGCATGATCAAATTTGGCATTTTTTACCCTATAGGTTGTCTATGGTGCATGTGCCATACAAAAATGTCCATAAACTTTTTTTCGCGATGTTTCCGGCAGAGCAGACCTCTCATTCTGTGGACCTTAATGACCAAATTAATAGAAAAAACACAAATAAAAAGTATGTAATGACATCACAGGTCCTCTCAAATTTTGAGCACCAGTTTTTAAGTTGCTCGATTCAGTATTTAGATATTAAGTTGTATCTACCCCGCCCCTTCCTATAGAAATAACCCATTGTAACTTCAAACTCCATTCCATTTCAACCATTTTAGATTAAGCAAAAACACATTTTTGCTCACCTCCCACCGACAGCTCGGTGAGGCGATTTTTGCATTCTTTATTTTGTTTTCCTTAGACTAAGGTTAGAAATAAGTTAGGGTTAGGCATAGTTTTAAATGGAGGTAAGTGTATCACCGTTTGACTGAGGTTAAGGTTTGGAATAAGGTTAGGTGTAACCGTTTAAGCATAATTTACTTAGGTCACATTTACACAAAAGGGGCGACTTCGTTGGTATTCCGTGAGATGCCTGTGTTTTTGTTTTTTATTACTTTTTTCATTTATTTTGTGGAAAATGAAAACCATCAGGGAAAGAATAAGGAAAAGATAAGAGGATAATTGAATATTATCAAATATCTCAATACTGAATCGAGCAACTTAAAAACTGTCTGGGGTGTTCACATAAGCCTGAGTAGACGATGAAATGACGTTTTTTTAAAGTGAAATATCCATTTAATGCTTCTATTTCAGCATGCTAACATTCCAGTAAGAGAAAGGCTGTAGTTTCTATTAGCTTGAAAATCCCATTTGATGATGACGTCACTGTCACTGGTATAGGCACTAGGCAGGTAACAGGTTTCTGAACTGTCAACAGCCCTGAAGTGAGAGTGAAAGGAGTGAAAG
Organism: Protomyctophum bolini; assembly: GCF_963924005.1. NCBI lineage: Eukaryota > Metazoa > Chordata > Actinopteri > Myctophiformes > Myctophidae > Protomyctophum > Protomyctophum bolini. The sequence continues at coordinate 19,432,072 of NC_137881.1, read as the reverse complement.
GACAGAAATGGTGCCAGGCCCATTTTATTACAAACATTAGTGATGACAAGATAGGTTGAAAATGGGTCCTTTAAGTAAAAACATCAAATAGAATATATGATTTCTGAATCATATTTCTCACATTGTCCAAGTAGCAAGCACAGTATACTCAATCAACACTTTTCCTTCGCTGCAAAACAGTGACCCCTGGCGGCCTCCGAATTCGACAGCCCCTCCAACTCGGGCGTAACAACGGGTGTGAATTGTGCTGCAGTCCACAGACCCGTTCACTGCGGCTGACGCTGTCTGGTTCAACGTAGTTGCCTACAGGATTAAACCAAAGAGACGTCTTCTTTTTTTTGAAGAAAAAACCTTTAAAAAAAACCTAGCCTCAAACTAAAGATTATCAACCTGACTATAATAATATTTAATCTAAAATAACGCAGCTTTTCTCTGCTGAAAGCCCGGGTGGACTTTTTCCTTGCTCTTCTTTTTCAGGCATGGAGCGCAGATTGTGTGTGGCTTTGCTGGTGCTGTCTGTGTTGGCAGTGAAAGGTAAGTCTGCACCGGCCGGGGTCTACTTCTTTTGTTGGCTTCCACACAGCATGGCATCATGGCTGCATGGGGGACTATATTATGGGATGGCAGAGACAGACACCGGTGTTTTCCAGCAGGCAGCGTTTTGTGTTGACGCCGGGCCGGGGACGGGGTTATATAGTTGCAAAGAGAAGGGCCGGTCATGCATGGCGTGTGGTCAGTCAGACAGTCACACTGTTATAAGGTGTTGTTATAATACAGCGCAGCGGCGCACACAGCTGTTTAAATAGAAAACCTCCTGATCTAATGCACCCTTTAAAACCCGTTTTTCTCAGTGTTAATTTAAACTCTGGGAATTGGTTTAATTTGGACACTCTCCGAGAGTTATACAAATGTCACTGTGCATGGGTTTTGTGTGCAGTTAATCACGATGTCTTGACATATTAACCATATTTATATATATATATATTATTATTTTTGTTTTACCAATTAACCTTCATGTTTTAGGGCAGGGCAATATCGATCACATCAAATATTATACTTTTATTTTTATCAATGTCGATACTGTGGCGATGACTAGGCCTATTAGTGCGTTTGTAATATATATTCACACAATAATTAGATGTATTATTAATAATAAATACATATAATAAATAGGCCTAGTAAATTAGGCAAGTCATTTAAAGGAAATAATAATGTCAGAAAATGGCATACTTTGACCATAATCCAGTTTATCAAAGAAGGAAAATGTATTTATAATAATATTGCAAGATTTTGTATCCAAAATCCCAGACAATATTGAACAATATTGGCATACTATTGATTCACATGGCCAGCCCCATAAAGCATGGCTTTCATGTTCAATGTTCAATAAAAAGGTGTGTGTTTGTGGCTATACAGGATGAGACAAAGGGATGGAAGTATATAGTGATGGAGAAAAGGAAGCGTGGATAAAGGGGTTTAAATGCGAGGTTCTCGGCTGGATGGATGGATGTGAGTGAGGATGGTTTAGCAGTCTGGTCACATCATTTGCCGGTAACGGAACATGGTGTACCATGCAGGGAGCTGGGAGCGTGCATCCTCTAGGAGACAGTACACATGTACAGCTGTATTATGCATCAAGGTTATTTAAAGAACCATATCTTTCAATGGTTCTTGGTCAGTGCAGTTCTCAAACATTATTTTATAAACAAATTAATATGGATTATTTTTTTTCAAGAATCTTTGATGTATAGCCGATGTGCATATGGGTTAAATTGTTTAAACAGATTTTGATGCTATATGAACTCATTTTGCTTGGGGACTCACGTGGAACCACCTCATGGATGCTGTATAGGGGGTCCCCGGACCCCACTTTGAGAACCACTGATATTCCTGCTGGTGGTCCCCTCCTTTCCCCCATATCACACCAAAACCAGCTTGAGATCGGCAATATTTTATCGTTGAATTTTCGCCTGTTGGATCTACAAAGATACGCCCTTAATGGAGGATGTGGGACATCCACTTGAACCCCATCATCCCTATTCTGGCTGGAACATTCATTCAATCGAGTGTGTTCAGAGTTTTGTAGATCTGCAATGCAACTCAGGGCCGTTTTAAGTAAGATCCGTAGATACTAGTATAAGATTAGAGGTTATAAGTATTTGAACTGATCATAATATCCTTGTGTGTGTCCACGTGGATTCAAGACGAATGCCGTTGCAGTTAATAATGCATGGATTGCGATGAAATAAAAAAGTATTTTGGGATTCATGAAATGCGCTGCAGTGAATACATGTTTGAGAGACTCAATTTTGTATAGCTGATTACATTATGGCAAACAATAATGTATAGCCTACTGCTTAATTGGGATGGAATCTCTCGCACGCACGCACACGCACACACACACACACACACACACACACACACACACACACACACACACACACACACACACACACACAGTGTCTCATTAAAGACACCCCTCCTCTCCTCTCGAGACAGGTGCCCATTCACCCCCCGAGGGTGGCAGTCTATGGGCACACACGCACGCACACACACACACACACACACACACACACACACACACACACACACACACACACACACACACACACACACACACACACACACACACAAACTGTTGTGCGGGTTAATCCTGAACCATCTTTTTAAATGTATTCTATTGTGTGTGTGCTTCTTTGTGCTTCTGTCTTCTCTGTCTATTATCAGAACTGAATGGTAGAAAATTGATTCAGAGTGAAGCAGGCATGGTATACTGCAAGATCTGGAGGACAGAAAGAGAGAGAGAGAGTGAGAGAGAGAGAGAGAGAGAGAGAGAGAGAGAGAGAGAGAGAGAGAGAGAGAGGGAGGGGGGCAGACAGAGACAGAGAGCGATAGAGAGAGAGACAGCGAGGGAGAGAAAGAAAGAGAGTGAGTGCGGAGAAACAGAGACAGAAAGAGACAGACAGACAGACAGACAGAAGGAAAGACCTTGGACCCCCATCTGAAAATATTTTGTGCATATGGCACCATACAAGATTTGTGCAATTAAAATTGTTCACAAATCTTGACACGTTTCTATATTGAGAACCATTGCCTTATTCAATGAATCTCTTGATTTGGTCTCAGTCTCAGTGACGGACAGTAATTTACTGAAGTGCATGCATGAATGATGTCATGTATGAATGCTGTCATGACTGATGTCATACTTAACTGTACATGAGTGATGTCATGAGTGATGTCATGTGTGTGTGTGTGTGTGTGTGTGTGTGTGTGTGTGTGTGTGTGTGTGTGTGTGTAGGTTTTGGTGAGGTAATGTCCGTCCGTACATGAGGTGAGGTGAACGCACCCTGATTCATCTACCCGCCGCGGCCTATCTATGTGCGTGCATGCGTGTGTGTGTGTGTGTGTGTGCGTGCGTATGCCTTTCTAGGCAACAGTTGGCAAAGAATTAGCCAAGATTTTTCAAGGCTGCACTACTTGTGTTTTGGCTCATCTACAGTGTAAACAGCACAGATAGTCACAGCACAGAGCACGTTTTGTGTGAGTGTACTTGCATCACTATACAAGTGAGGGTCAAACATCCACACAATTAGACAGAATAGACATTGTAACGTTTTCTTTGGTCACTTGGACCTTCATCATGCGTGGCTGTCAGGCTGATGAAGGTCCGCACGTACACAGGTTGCTGTTCTGTCTTCCAGTGATATTTGGTTTTTGTAAGCTTCGTGTTGGTGAATAAACACTTTTTGGTTGCACTGTAGGAAGACTACCTCTTTCGTTGGTGTTTCTCCAAGGTGGGCGACTGGGCGTGGTTATATGTCTAGCTTTAACCTAATCCTCACTAAAAGTATATGCCTAAAACCTAACCTTAATCTTAACCATATTATCCATATATGCCTCACCTTAACCTTAACCTTAGCCTTACAGAAACTATGCCTAAACACAACATAATTGCCCAGACTCTTTGTACTGTGCTTATGCTAAACATAAACACATTTGTAAGGTACAGATTAGAACACTGAAGTCCTTAACCCAGAAACCTAACCTTAAACTTACAAAAACTATGCCTAAACATAACCTCAATACCATGCCCAGTCCTCAATACCATGCCCAGTCGCCCACTTGGGCCAAACAGCGGTCCGATGCCAGCGCCTATATGTACTAAATCCAGCCGCTATGATGGGCCATATTTTCCCAAGTATTTTGAATGTTTCCATTACTTTCATCCACACACATTCAGTTACTAAGTTTGTACAATTGTGTGACTTTCTTTCTGACACACACTATAGTGTGAGCAGCTCACTGCTATACTGCAATCCTCCTACACAGAATGTCAGGATGGTGAAGCAACATCCAGTAAGTTATACTAACAGTGCAGTGTGTGTGAGAGAGACAGAGAGACCTGTGGGAGTAGATTTGGGTCAGTAGAGTAAAGTTCTTGAATGATCAGGCTGTGCTGTGCAGTGTTATGCATAAAACTCTCTTGTACATGAACAAATAACTTAAGCATATTGTGTTATTATGGCCATCTTTATTTCGGGGTCACAGATGTGCCTCGTACGTGTGAGATTAGAAGTCGGATCATAGTAAACCTTTAATCCTCATGATGTTGTCGGCTATTTTCACACAAGGTAACGAGAGTAATGCGAGCCATTCAAATGTCAGTAACCGTAACAGCGTTACCGAACTGGATGAATGTCGGATAAATTACTTTCTATGGTTACCGTATATTGTTATTTTTCTTAATTTTATATGTCATTAGTCATAGTCATTAGTCAACAATATCCCCATTATGAGAGGCAGACATTGGTTCGACCGGATTAAGGTTGGTGAGGGATGCGTTAAAACGACCGGATTAAGGTTGAAAGCATGCACCACAGAATTATAGCAGAAATAGCAGTTCTTCAGAAATAGCAGACCTACAACGCATCACATGGCGACGCCCTGTGAGCATGTATATTTTTGCTATCTAGCTAAGAGTTTTGAGAAAGGACATTTTGTCTAGTTAGTTTTTGTCATGGTGATCGAGACTCAAAATGCAGAACAGAGGTCGAATCAACACCTATAATCTAACAGGGGACAAAAGGAACTGAGTCTGAGGGTTTAAGTAGACACACAGGTGACAATCAACATAGGGATTGGCTGGGAGACTAACAGGACACAGGTGGAGAAAACTAGTAATTACAGGGAGTTGAGACAACACACAGCAACAACAGCAACAGAGGAAACCAAAAGACACTAGATAGGCCTACAACAAAATAAAAGTACACCAATATAAATCATGACAGTTCTAGTCCATTTCGTAAACACGCAATACAGTTTCAGTTTTATCGATTTTATTTTCATTTCGGGTAACTAAAACGTTTTTTTTATGTTTTATTTGTTTAGTCGTAGTTAGCATTATAACCCTACAGCAGAAACCCTGATGAGGTGATCTCACAGGGTGTTATTAAAGGATTCATTTAGTGACGTGATGAAATACATAAGCTAGATGATTGTGTGTGTGTGTGTGTGTGTGTGTGTGTGTGTTTGAGAGAGAGAGAAAGTGAGAGAGAGAGAGAGAGAGAGAGAGAGAGAGAGAGAGAGAGGAGAGATAAGCTCTTGATTATGTGTGTGTGACACCACCTCATGTTCATTTGATACTGTGTGAGAACCACTATACCCATAAGGGTTAGGGTTTGGGGATGGGGTTATGGGGCTCCTTAGGGTTAGGGGACGGGGTTATGGGGCTCTATGGTCAGAATATTGGGTAGTCGGATTTATGGGTGTCAGATTATTGGGACGTCAGACTAACGCAACGCACCCTACAGCGACACACAATTAAATGCATCAAAAGTAGCTATAGAACCTCGAGACATGGTGCAAAGCCACGCTTTTTTAGCACATAACATTGAATGAACACCAACGGTGGGCCGTCAGAGGGGGTGACGATCACACAGCGTTGCGCGCAGTCACGATGACATTAACCTTTACTTGGTCGCACTTTGCAAGCCAGGCAGTGGCGAATCATAGAGTTTTAAAGGAAAGAGTGAGGAGCGGAAATGCAGAAGCGGAAATGCAGTCCCAGCTCTGACCAGTAGGGACGAGCGCTTCAACGTTGGCCACAATGGCCAGCCATTCTGGGGGCTTGAGGTCAGGTTGGTGCCAAGCAACGTAATGAAAGGAAAGGACGCGTGTGAGTCACGTGACTGGAGGTCGCCATGACACTCATGTCCATATAACTCTATGGGAGCACTTCCGGGCCTCAGTGTGAGAAGTCGCTCCAATGAATTACAGCCGCGAATGAGGCGTCTACTTTTCTATGTCAACGGGCAGTGGGCCCTTTGAGCATTATCTCAGGGCGCTATACAAATGTCTTCCTGTAAGTTCACTTACGACATACTATTTACTGCTCTATTTTGAAGAGGAAGAGGAAGTCAGTTTCGGTTGTAGCCAAGCTGCCAAGATTAGTAAACAGTGGTGGTGGATTAACCCTTTTATCCAAAGTTCATATATTTACCATATGAAACGCATGCATCTTTGACTTAAAACCATGTACACACTTTGGAAGTACATTAAACATGGAACCTCTGGTTCGGCGGCATTAGGTGAGTAGTTAATTCAGTCTCACAATGGCAAAATCATCATCAACAACAACAGCTGCCCAAAAAAAACATTAACAGGTAGGCTACAGTACAGTTACAGTACTGTTACTGCCTGCAATGTACAGTACTTGGCAGCCGTGCCATTATATCTTATAAACATTTTAGTTCATTAGTTGAAGTGGGTCCACCGTGCACTGTAGGCTATCTTGTTGTACTCTCAAATTTAATCTGTGTGAGAGAAAACTGCAGTAGCCGGGTCTTACTGTACACTGTACAGTAAGACCCGCAGTTGCACGGATGTGTTTGTTTTAAAGCGATATTATGAAGTACTGTACTTAAGTTCAATTTTGAGATATTTGAGCTTTACTTGAGTATTTAGAATTTTACTTACATTTACTACATCTCAGAGGCAAATATACTTTTACGACACTACAATTATTTTAAAACTTTAGTTAGGCTACTTGTTACTTTGTAGATTTTGATTATTTATTATTAAAAAACATACATGAATCCTTTTCTGCCATTTGAAAATAGCTAATCTACAAACTCACATGCTGCGACGCATTGTGAGCTTGTAGATCTGCTATTTGTGAGCTTGTAGATCTGCTTTTTTTGCAGTATTGATAGCTTTACTTAAGTAAAAATTTGAGTACCGTACTTGTTTATATGACAACAGCAGGCCATCATTTTGAGTGGTGCACTGAGTGTTGCACTGTTGCCTGCTAACTACAATGTGTTGCATGTGTGCAATGCGAGAGACAGAGACAGAGAGAGGGAGAGAATACCACACTCTTACTTGTGTGAGAGAGAGAGTATTGTCTGCTAATTCCCCCACACGGTAACTCTGGCATTTCTTAACCATTTCGGACGTGGGGCGCCTCGCCAGAACCGGGACGGCACCCTGGGCTCGTTCCTGTGGGTCTGGAAGTTCCGGGGACCCTCGGGGGCCCCATAACTTCGGAGTTGCACCACTTGACTTTGGAGAACTGGGCAATGCACAGTATACTGCAAGGTCAACGAGGAGATCAATCTAGTCCGATTACTGCACTGGTGGGGGGGAGGGGGTTTCCCAAATGATTTTTACATTGTTTTCTCACTCAACAGTAAACAAACAGTGGCCTATAAGTTTATACAGGGTATCTGCACATTTCTAAAGTGACAATTTAAGGACTCTGTAAGACCTTTTTATGCCTCTAAAATTAGTAATAATAAATTACTGCATCAAAAAAGAATCAACAAACTATTCTATAAAAAATAGAATCTAAATGTATCTGCAATTAAACAAAATGTAACGCTTCAACTGCTACAATTCCAAGAGCTTGTCAGGATTTGTGTCCCCAGTTCAACTATATGACTATTCTCTCTCTCTCTCTCTCTCTCTCCCTCTCTCTCTCTATCTCCATCTATCCCTCTCTCCGCCCACTCTGCTCTAGCTGCCTCTCAGGACTTTGATCTGGCTGACGCCGTCGCCATCGATGAAGATGTCTCCACTAACCCACGTAAGAACACACACACACACACACACACACACACACACACACACACACACACACACACACACACACACACACGGAGCAATGAAAACCAACGGCTGAAGGATCCATGGTTGTGATGTCCCTGTCTCCCTCTGTCTCTCTGTAGCAGCCACGCCTCCATCAAAGCCAGCCGCGCCACAAGGGGGTATTGGAGCAGGTACTGTAACTGGAGTAGTATGTCTTATTATCTTAGCTTACCAGGTATAATAGTACAATAGTGGCGCAAACTTTAACTCAACTAATCCATTTAACAAATGACCTGCTCGTGAAGGACCGTTCCACCAATTAGTCACACACACGCGCACACACACAGGCAATTAACCACGATAAGGCGTCGATACTGTGATACAACATATTTATCATGGCCTAGTAACAGAAATCTGTTCTGATTAAAATTATTATTATTTTCCCCCTTCTGTCCGAGGGGGGGCTGTGCCTAACACAATGATTCATTGTGTTTTCTGCAGATCTAGACTTGAGTGACGCCTTCGATGATGATGTCACCACCACCAAAGCCCCGCCCAAAGTGGTTCCCAAGGCCACCAACGCCCCGGTCAAACCCAAACCTAAACCAGGTACATGAAAGCTAAAAACACATCTGATTGTTTTACGTATAGACATTAGACAGACTTATATAACCTTCCTTAACAAAAATAAGTAGCAATACCACAATGTAGAAATGCTCCGTTACGAGCAAAGGGCCCTTTATTCAAAAGCTTTGTTCATTAAAAGTTTAAATTACGTCTTGGCTTTGAGGAAGGCATTGGCTGCAAAACTGTAAATTCCACTTTTGTCACTTGAATCCCCAGCATCCCTAATATTATTCCGGCGGGGAATAAATACCTAATTTACAAGCTCACAACGCTTTTGCGTTGCAATGAGTTGTGGGCTTGTAGATGGTAGCGTACGATGCATTGGTCCGGCCTCCCATTAAGGGCAGTCCTCTTGTAGATTGGCTATTCTTGACGAATCGATATGTGGACAGCTCCGTTTCAAAGTGGTATCGAATTTGCTCGACAAAAGCCAATTCATCCTAGTACATGACGGAGGACAATTTCGCAATGAATTAAAATCTCTGCGATACGATTGTTGTGAGCGGTATTTTATCACGATAAACGCTAATAGCGACTATCGTCCCAACCCTATAGTTTATAGCAGTGGTTTTCAACCAGAGGTCCAGGGACCACCAGTGGTCCTTGAGGGGGTTCCAGGTGGTCCCCAGCTAAATAATGGAAAGTTGGTAACCAAATTGACCTGTATGGGTCCATTTAGTTTCATTTTACACTCTCAAGAGTTACATTATTGTTAAACATCTGCATTACTTAATTTACAAGAAGTCTACACACATTTGAGAATGTAGATTTATTTTGATAAATGTTTGCCAAAAGCATGGAATTGTAGACAAAACTACAGTTTTGGGTCTGAGAGGCTAAATCTCATCAAATGGTGGTCCGTGGCTCAAATGCAGAATAAATAATGGGCCTTGAAATGAAACGGGTTGAAAACCACTGGTTTATAGTAACACAAAGGTGTGTGTGTGTGTGTGTGTGTGTGTGTGTGTCTATGTGTCTGTGTGTGTGTGTGTGTGTGTGTGCTAACTCCCGACTAACCTCACTACCAGATGAAAGTGTCTTCCCCTCCCTGCGTCCAGAGCTGCTACCGCCCCGCTCCTCCTCCAAGTCCCCCATCCTCACAAGAGCGCCCCCTAGAGCCCGCCTGCCTGGTCGGTACCCGCTCAAAAAGACAATAACCGCTGTGCTCCCATTGCCTCTCATTCCTCTCACCCTGTGTCCTTTTCATCATGTCTGCTACTAGTACGCGCCCAAACCCCAGCCCCCTCCATTGTGTCAAAGCCACTGGTGGAACAAGTACTCACATTTGTAACTTAAAGCTGTTTTAGGGACAGGTAGATTTTTTATGGGTTCTAATCTCAGTCCAAGGGAAGGTCAGCTGATTTTGCTGCGAGTCTGAAAGCATTTTATTAGGGTACATACATTTTCTCTGTGGGTACACTTTAAAAAAAATAAACCTGTCCCTTAAGCAACTTCTTTTTTTGCGTGAATAAAATCGTGTATGTTGTATGTATCTTAGTACAGTGTAACTTTTGCAATCAGGGTGGTTGTATTTTGTCTCCCTGCTCTTCAATGAAGACATTTTAGATCCTCTGTCTAGGTTTGACACGACCTTTGACACCATCCTGTTTCCACCAATGGTCAATGCCTGCTCACCTTGTCGCAAAGTTGGCGTTGCCAAACAATGACATCAAAAGCATTGTTTCACGTCGTGGAGATTACTTGTTTTACATCAAAACACAGAATACATAAGGTATTTTTTGCCACACTATATATTTAGTATTATTAGTAGGGCAAAAAAAGATATTCCTTATGTATGCATGTCTAGAAAATGTCCATATTTGGAGTCCCAGGAAGTGGGAGTCACCACCCCCTAGCATCCAGATTTAACCCCAAATTCAGGTATTTCTATGCATTTTTGTTTTTGCAGATGAATCTGATACTAGATTTTGGCACGGGGGTGCTACAAATGGACGTTATCATCTCAATCCACAGCCATCCACCACCACGTGTCAACATCTGACACAAATATTATAGAGCATAGCAGTGGCGGCCATTTTGTGGTTCCACATATAGAAAGCCCATTCATCTTTCACATAGAGATTTCAGAACATATTTATAGGCCTATTGATTATTTTTAAGCCATCCAGGCTCCTGGTGAATCATGACCTTGTGATTCTGTGTTAAAAACACATTTGAAAATAGCAAAGGAAAGTGTATTTACGGTATTAATTAAATATAGTATATATTAAAAATTTATGTTTTGACACAGAATCAAATATTTTTATGGTCATGATTCACCAGGATCCTGAATAATTCACATCAATATTTTCAGAAATCTCCATCTGTGAACCACAAAATGGGCGCCACTGCTATGCCCCATGCTATAGACACATGTTGCCATAGTTACTAGATACGTGGTTCTCAATGTGGGGTTCGGGGTCCGGGGTCCTTGTGGGGGGGGGGTTCAGAGGGTCATGAGTTTATATAGCATCAAAATAACTAAACACTATAACGCTATTTCATACTTGGACCATTTGAAGATAGCAGATCTGCAAGCTCACAGCACGTTGCAATGTAGCGCGTTGTAAGCTTGCATATCTGCTGTTTTCAAACAATTCTTTTTTTTTTTAGTAATGGAAATGACTATTTTCACTTTTTCACTTAAGGTGAAAAAGTGCAGCGTTTTTCCGTCGGTTTTCTGAAAAACACATCCAGTGTGCAACTGTATTTTAGGGGAGGAAGATTTCAATATTTACGTACCATAATATGACATAAATGTAAGGTTCCATACAGTAAGTATAAGAATTCAGGGGTGCCTTATTTACAGGGGTGACCTGAGACAAAAACATTTGAGAACCACTGGCCTATAATCCATATCAATGTGGCGGTTGTTTGAGAACCTATTTTTTGTGTTTTTGCCCTGAAATGACGACAGTGTTTTTGACGTTTTGACCTCTAACAGCCAGTGACGACTTTGACCTGGCCGATGCTCTGGACCCAAACAACGACGTAGGAGGAAAGGACAAGAACAAAGGACAGGGAGGTCGGTGGAACAAATGACTATTTAAAAGAATGCCTGGCTAATAAGCCTCATATATGCCTTAATGCACTGTAATTGCCCTCTATAATTACAAAAAGAAAAAATATATAAAACACCTTAAATGTTTTATTTATTTTAGAAAGAGCTCATCTTTTACTCAACGTCCGTCGCAAGTTGATGATGTCATTGGCCATGTGTGGTACAGCAATACATAATCGTACTTAGAGTAACATAAACATTACTAAAAAACTACGTAATACTGCTTATTGTGAGCATTAAAACTGTACTTAATCATCATACATCATCATCAACTTGCGACGGCTGTTGTCCCTATTTAGTAAAATATGAACTACTCCTAAAATAAAGAAAATATTTAACGTGTTTTAATTTCTTTTTGTAATAATAATGTAGGCATATAAGCTTATTAGCCAGGGATCCTTTTAAAGGACCAAGTCAGACATTTTCAACCTTTTCTTCATGTAATTCCTCACTAATGCTCATTATACTATGGTACCATTTTTGTCTACTCGGCCTGTGTCTCAGAGCAGGGCTGTAGTGTGGACAGTTCAGAAACCTGTCTGCATACACAGTAGGGAATCGTCGCTGGGGAATCCAAGCTAATAGAAACTGCAGGCTTTCTATTCCTGGAAAGTTCTCGCTTTATAAAAAAATACTCTGGTGTGAAAGTCAAGTGAGGGGCGCCCACTGTGGCTGCCACATGATGTCACAGGGGTGCATGACTAAGACAGACATGAAAAGTCCATAGACTTGGCTGCCACATGACGTCACACATGAAAGCCAGCAGAAGTTGGAGGAGCCCTCTTTTTACTTGCGCAAGCAGAGTGCTCAATTATTGTGGTCGGCTGGACCAGTAGTGGTATGTATGTATGGTAGGCTGGTTACTATAACTTATAATTGGCTGTTGATGGTGACTATAATTGTAATGTAATGTAATGTAATCTGAAACCTATCATAATTACGTCAACAGCCGATTATAACCACGCCTACCATACATACATACCACTTTCGGTCCAGCCGACCACAGTATACTACTATCAAGTTGCATACATGTATAAATACGTTACCTGTTACCCAACCAATATTGAAACATATCTTAATTACGTCAGCCATGTCGATGGTGATGTAATTAAGATATGTTGATGTTGGTCTAAAACTGTAGTGCGAAAGTCCCTCCGTTTTTTACCTAGATCACGCCCCCTGCCACACTGCCCACCGATGACGTCACTGGTAGGCAGGTTTCTGAACTGTCTAGACACCTGCTCTGAGACACAGGCCGAGTGGACAAAAATGGTACCATATTATAATGAGCATTAGTGAGGACCAGCTTGATTAAAATTAAAATGTACTCAGTTATTTTCCATCACTGACAATGGGCATCTGCAGCAGCAGAGAGTGCAGGGTCCGGTGACGTACCCTGTAGGTGTTGACGTCATTTCATATGATTTACCAGACAAAGAGGCTGGTGGTACGCGGGGGGACGGACCCCCCAACACAAGAGAAAGCGGGGGTAAGACGAAGAAACCCTCGACCTCTGACCACTGTTCTTAACGGCCGTTCTTACTGACTTTCTTACTGCATGTCCACTTCTGTCCACTCTCTCACAACATACGGTGCAGGTATCCCCTTCTCACAAGCTGGTGTAGTTTTTGGTTAAAAACTCCCAGAAAACAACCCAAAACAAATGTACATTTTGGTCAACAAGGGATCCTATAGTATTTCTAGGGCAGTGGTTGCCGAAATGTCTTTGCTCTTCAGCTCAAAGGAGAAAATAAGCTAGCTGTCTTCCTGGGACCCAAACTAGTAGCAGATCTAGATCGACAATGTGTCGCATATCGATCCAGCCAGTTCCATGGTATCATCTCTGTCGGGTGGAAACCTCTTATTATGTACAAAACCGTTACTTTTCAGGATTCAAATAAAATAATAGCAAAAGCAGCAGATCCTAAAGCTCAAACCCACTGAGCTTGTGGATCTGCTTCTTTTGATCTTTTTGTGTAGCACTGTAGTATGATCAAGTAGGCTGTTATTTTGACGGAAAAAAGATCCACAAAAAAATTAAATATGGAGATAAGAGGTTTCTGCCCGACACAGCAACAGTATAAATAACGTGGCAGATCAGATAGCTTCCTGGGTACTGGCTGGGACACACGAGGGGTGTGTGGTTGCGGTCCTACCCTCAGCTCCCCCTAGCTATGCTGGTTACCAGGACTGGAGTGAAAATGCACTCCTTTGTTGTGAGATTGTGCACTATGCATCGTTTAGCGGCTCTGAGGGGCTGGTTGGTCGCTGCATGGTGGCGGGTCTTTGTGTGCTTCTTGGCTCCACTAAAAACCTAATTTATTCCCTGTAGTGTGACAGTATACTCCTTGCTGAACCTGAAGTGATTTACAAAGCTGTTACCTTGTCCGTGTTTTATTTCCAGCAAGCATGTGGACGGAGAATAAATCAAAGGCAGACTTAGCAGAGTTTCAACCTAAATCTCATTGTTCTGATGTATTGTCTTTATCTCCTCTCTTTCTCCCCTTATCTGAGGTATACAGTGTAAATGCACACGGCATGTGGAGAAAGAACAGAGGAAAAACTAAAAGAAAGAACAAAGATTAGGGGAGGGTGACACACAGCGGCATGAAATCAATCCAGGGGGACTACACTGTCTACACTTTAGAGCCTATGTGGTACACGCCCAAACCACGCCCTAACAGCACACACACACACACACACACACACACACACACACACTCACACACACACACACACACACACACATTAATGAACACATTTATTCTGTGCATTTCTACACAAAATGTTGACGTCGCAAAGTGCTGACATTTCATAGATTCTGTACATGACGAGATGGCGTCATCCTTTGAGTGATAATTTCGTGGAGGAATACACAGAATTCCTTTTTTGTTTGGTCGTACATTTATTTGCCCATTCAATTCTGGGAAAGCATTTTAGATTTATATATACAGTATATAATAATATTATTTTTGAACACGAGAAGGCATTCGCAGAATCGGCCTCAGGTCTAAATGGGTTAGACGTTAGAACAATGGCATTTATGTTGGTAATCGGTGAAGTAAGCCTTTGAAGCTTAACTCTTTGCTACTCTTTTCTACAATCATGTCTTGATATTTCTCTTCTCTGTCCACCTGAAGCAGCCTTGGACTCTGACACACTCTCACACTCTCATTTTAAACCCAGCGGTTCTCCTCAAACTGTCAGAATGGAGAGAACAGAAATTTGTGTCAGTGTCCAAGAAGAAGAAACACATGACTTCCTACTGATCCCTGTGCTTCTGTTACCATGGTTACTATCCGCTGGGGAGGTGTGCATTCACACACAAACGATTCCCTAACGTAACACACCTGTGTGCGCGTGCGTGCATGTGTGTGTACGTGTATGTGTGTGTACGTGTATGTGTTAGTTTACACATTAACAGGTAAGGCGTGTGTGTGTGCATGCATGTGTGTGCACACGCGCGTGTGTGTTTGTGTGTTACATGATGTAATCTACTCTAGCTGGTGTGCTGACTGTCTTTGATGATGTCATCTTCTGCGGCTGGTGTTGATGATGTCATCTCCTGCGGCTGGTGTTGATGATGTCATGCTCTGGGGTGCTTGTGTATTGATGATGATGAGGATGATGATGATGGTGATGATGATGATGATGGTGATGATGATGATGATGATGAGTTCCTGAGTAAGACACTTAAAGGACCACTTCACCACTTTTCAACATCTCTTCATATAATTGTTCCTCACTAATGTTCATGATAAAACACCACCATTTTTCCTACTCAGTCTGTGTCTCATTGCGAATGCAGTGAGCACTAACTATGAGACCTAGCCGATCATGTCTGTCTGTCTGTCTGTCTGTGTGTCTGTCTGTCTGTCCCACTGTTACGTCACCATGACTCAGCCATAACCATATAAGGAGTCCCCAAAGCAGCTATACGTCCGAGCTGCGTTCGCTTCCCGCGTTTGCGCGTCTTACTTGTATAGAGGGCTTTGGGCAGTTCGGACACCCGTCCAGCAGTGACGTCATCATTAGGCATAACTTTTTTAAACAAGATTTGTTTTAAAATATATTTAGATTTGTATTATCGTGAGAACGATGGCTTCAACTTTTGCATTGCAACTTTGCAGGAAAAGAAAGCCTGCCGTTTCTATTAGCTTGGATTCACCATTGATGATGTCACTGGTGGACGGGTTTCTGAACTGGTCCTCACTAAATTAGCACAATTTATTTTTCTACTCGGTCTGTGTCTCATAGGAGGGCTGTGGCCAGTTCAGAAACCTGTCTGTGTTTCATAGGAGGGTTGTGGGCAGTTCAGAAACCTGTCTTCCGGTGTCCTCATCGGCTTCCATTATAGCATGGTACATTTTCAGGAATAAGTCTGGAGTTTCTATTAGCTTGGATTACCCATCGATGATGTCACTATGGAAGATGCGTTTCTGAACTGCCCACAGCCCCTCCTATGACACACAGACAGAGTAGGAAACAAATGGTGCTATTTTATCATGAACATTAGTGAGGACCAATTATATGAAGATAGGTTGAAGAGCCTCCTAGTGATTCCCTGGTGCGATGCAACTTTTCTGTCCTCTCTCTCTCTCTCCGTGCCCGGGCTCCTCTCTCAGCTGTTCTGAATTCAGTTCACATGCGTGTGGACTGAAACCCTGCACAGCTAGGGCTCCGAGAAATGCTGACAACCCGACAGCACACGTGTCTCGCATGGTGGAACAGCTCGTGCGTGCGTGCGTGCGTGTGGGTGGTTGGGTTGCCAGTTTCTGTGCGTGCTCACTGCTGCTAATCCCCCCTTTTCAGGTTCCTTTTCTGACGACGACCTGATGAACGTCGGCAAAGACGACACTTACAAACCCGACAAGGGCAAAGGTAAAAAACAACTAATTAACTAATTTTAGTTATTTTAGTATTCATTTCAGTATTCGTTCATTCATTCATTCATTAGTTCATTCATTCATTCATTTTTGCATACAATGTCTTTTCATTAAACAGTAATAACAGAATATGAGCTGAAATCAGATGAGATGAGAGCGGATAATGCCAGACTGAAGCTGGGCTTAAGCTGGGTTTTGCAGAACCGAAACCAAGAGGAGAGAGTGGAGAGACAGAGCACATGTTAATCCAGTTTTAGCTGGATTAGAGTTTCAGATGGATTTGACTGTCCTCACCTGCAAAACGTATTATGGACAAGGACTGATCTCCATTGCTAACTCCACTGTTAGCTTTAACTGAACACTGCATCATCCACTGTGTTGGTCTATTGTGTTCTCAATAAAAGCATTGTAAAGATCTGTGAGACAGCCTGGTTCACTTACACCCCAAAGATATGGAACGAGTCAGTTCCCTAGATAACTCCAAGAGAAAGTTTAAAACTTTTAATTTCAGCCTTTGACTAGCTTTTCACCCGGCTGCACTTTTGTACTGCACTCTGTTTCTATGTAGGTACTAGTATACTTTATATATTCTTTACCCGTAACTACCACAACTACCTAAGTGGCACTATCCGCTTCTTTGACTGGCTTTGTGTGTATGTACTGTACACGTATGTAGCATGAGCACCTGAAACGGATTAGCAACTCACTATACAACAAAAATAGCACAACTTCAAAAGCATAACAATAAGTCAGTAACGAGTCAGTAATGAGACTGCATAAGGCAGTAGAGATTTAGTAATAAGAGAGTCAAATAAATTGACCCAAGAGACATGCAGCTTAGATTTAGTTGGTGGATGTTTTGACCAGAAACAATGTCACTGTGTTTTCAGGTGGTCAGCCCGGTGGTGGTAGTGATACAATGGACCAATCTGATGAGAACTATGGTAAGTGTACTCTTTAATCTTGCGTGTCTCCAGTGTGTCTCTCAAAGGGCCCCTATGGACGGCTGCAATTCAAAACTGGCCCCCGTCAAATCTGAATCCCCCCCACGCTTTTTCCCCTCACTGTATATGTTTATTTTCCCGTTTTTACCTCCTTTATGATGAATTCCTGTTCTGTTCGTTGGCTATATAGAAGTGTCTATTTGTACGTCTCTAAATGTTTTGATGATTTGAACATTGTGGACCCTCTTGTAAACAAATGTAATGCTTTATTGGGTCGTCCACTCACAGTTAACAGTCTTTGTATTGAGTTTGTGCTGAAATGTACTGTAATTCTGCAAACTGTTAATAAATATTTCAATCAATCAATCAAGTATAGTTGCTGGCCAATATTGATGACATCATCTCCATATATGGTCTTAACTGCGACAGCAGGTCGCATTTACTATGACATCTATGACATCTACTATGATATCCATCCCTGATGATGTCACGTGATGTCACAATGACTTGGGCACCATATACAGTAGGCCTATGGGGGCTTGCCTGGGGTGACCAATCAACCAACCAACACACACACTGATGGGAAATGCTACATTCCATAGTTAACAGCGACATGCGGTTGCAATTAACTGTGACCTTCTAAGTTAGGTCTATAGTAGGGGGTATGGAAAAAATGCCCTCTAAAAGCCGGTCTAGTGCATTCATATATATAATTAAATGTTCAACATCATTATTATTATTATGTGCATGCATGCATATAAACCATGCATCCATGTACCGGCACGTGTGTGCGTGCATGCTTATGTTCGTGCCTAGGTGCGTGCTCACGTGCGTACGTGTGTGCTCGCATGCGTGCGTGTTATGTGTGTGTGTGTGTGTGTTTTCAGACAACATGGCAGAGACGGGGACCATCGCAGGGATTGTGAGTGCGGTTGCCATGGCGTTGGTGGGCGCGGTCAGCAGCTACATCTCCTACCAGAAGAAGAAGTTCTGCTTCAGCATACAGCGTGAGGACACAACATCAGTGTTTTCATTTAGTTTTTGTCACATTTTTGTCACCTGGAATGCCTTAGTGTTAGTCTAGTTTTAGTCAACTAAACATCGTAAGATTTTAGTCGACTAAGTCTACGGTTGATTTAGTCACAGCGCGACACGTTGCATTACTGCAGTGTTCTGTGTACCAATGCTGGAAAGTAACTATGTACTCAAGTACTGTATTTTAGTAAAACGTTGAGGTATTTCCAATTTCCAATACTTTTACTTCTACTCCACTACATTGTACTTTTACTTCACTATATTTATTTGAGAACTTTAATTACTAGTTACTTTGCAGATTTTGGTTATTATCACAAAACACACATTAACCACTTCGGCCCTACAATATACATTCCGGCCATTTGAAAATAGCCGATCTACAAGATCACAATGTGTCGCATCGCAATGAATTTGTGACATTGTGATTTGTATACATTTGAAAACTTGATATGGGGCATTCTGCATACATTTTTACTTTCTAGATTTGCAATTCCGACATTTACTCCTAACAGAGTATTTCTACATCGCAGTATTGATACTTTTACTTAAGTAAAAGTGTAAATTGAACTTCCTTGTTGTTGAAATGTGCTACAAACAAAACTGCCTTGCCTCTCCTTGCCAAGAGATGTTGCATTGTTTTGTTGTCCCTCCACCAGAGAGCTTGAACACTGACATGGTGAAAGCTGAGAACCCTGAAGCTGTGGTAGCTACAGAACCGCAAGGTAAACGTCTGTCGCGATCTCCTCCCCCAGCGCTTTTTGTGTTAAGATTGCGATGATGCCGTGTACCTTGCCTCATTTAGCCACTTGAAGCCTGTCATCCATATTATTAGGACAGATTCTGGGGTCGTCGTATTGCTCAAACTTGCAAACTGAATGTCGAACTGAAATTCTCGTGCTAGTAAACTAGAATTCAATGTTGCATATAGCTCTAATCTGATTCAATGTTCTATGGCTTATTGGCTTTAATGTTGAAATGCATTCAAGTTGCATGTTTGCGTGACTCAAGTTGATCTCGTTAACTGTCTTGATATGTGCCTGTTCCTGTGTATACCCATGGGGGGGTTTTGCTTAACGTTCCCTGATTTCGCTTAGCTTGCCGTTTAGACATCTCCCATAAGCGGAGCTTTTTACGCTAAAATCTAACGGTTAATCGATTCTGACGTGAGTGCTTTTCCTGTCTGAATCTTATCTTATATATTTTCTTGCAGTTCAGCAGACGCTGTTGGAGCCCGCCAACGCAGAGCCTCCCAGCGAAGAGAACGCTGTCTAACACACACACACACACACACACGCACACGCGCACACGCACACACGCACACACGTGCACACACACACACACGCACACACGCGCACACGCGCACACGCGCACAGTGCACACACGCACACGCACACGCACACGCACACACACACACACACACACACACACACACACACACACACACACACACACACACACACACACACACACACACACACACACACACACACACACACACGCACTATGCTGTCAATATGAAGGTCATGCACCGCTTTGTGAAGGACATTCATACCTCCTGGTTGCTCACTGAACCGTGGAGATACAGACGCTGGCTCCACCAACAATCTGAACCCAGCTGAGGTTCTAGCCTGCTTTGAAGGCTCTTCTAGAGCCCACCTGCTGTTTTCTTGGGAGACAAATCTGACCCCCCCACACATCCCCCACATAACAGTAACAGGAAGGGTGTGGTACACCTGCAGGCTGTCTGGGCACCTCCATGTCCAATTGGCTACTCTTTTGGCCCAATATGAAAAAGCTAAATACAAATTAAAGAACTAAATGTATGCTTTGGAAAATGGCCAGAAATAATGTAAAGGTATACATGATTTGAAACATGTTTGAAGGTTTGATATTTAAAGCCTAATATTTCCATAATTGCTACAAAACCTGTGGATTGTTGAAGGGTACATGGCCAATTTCACAATGAGATGCCCAGACTTCCCAGGTTCTTCCCTCTCTTCTTGTATCCCCACATAACACAACTCTTGCCTGTTAGAATGTCCGTTGACCAGCCGGTCACTTCTTGAACTCTACCCAGCAACGCGAAATCCTCTCATTTAACTCAGCGAGTGAAGCAAAGCCTTCTCAACGTGAAGGAACCCCCCTTTGATCTCTATAGGACTCCAATCTACACTGTACTAAAAACAAATCTCAGAGACCCGTAAGGGTCCATTTGGTTCACTTGCGGAGGTAAATGAGCGCTGAGGATTTTGCTGTGAATCCACACTATGAAAGCCTGCCAAGTGAACATGTACATTATAGATACTTGTATGTCTGTTTTATTTATTAGACTGTTGAAACACCACTAACGCTGCCTGTTTACACAAATGTCCAAAAAGAAGGGTTCAAGTACAAGTACAAGCATGGATTATCATGGAATTGATCCGGAAAATGTTTGGGAACCACTGTGTTATACATTTAGGCAATCTTTATATATATAAAAAAAGAAAAAGATAGAGAGAGAGAGGCTATACTTCAATGGAAGTAGCCTTGTCTCAGCCTGATTGGTGGATTTGCTTTGACACCTTAAAGAAGGAAGCAGTGATTGGACAGTGCCTATAATTATCTACAGGAAAGAATCATTGTCAATGTGCAATGATCCAAATTGAATGTTAATAAGGGAAACGTTTCCCATTCTCAACCTGAAGCGCATTGTTCTGATTGGAGGATATCTATAATACTGAGTGGCAAAAAGAGAAGGATGGAAAAAAGGACCTTATAGGCTATATGTCTTCTGTGCATAACTCTGTGAAATGTTGTCATGCGTGTACAGTAGTACGTACAGTAATCTACGCTATGATGGGAATCATCGGCCATTCATTTCAATAGGCTCTATGCAGCTATTTGAGAGAAATTGGCCTCTTCCATAATTCCTATACCATTCGATGATACTATTAATGAAGACTCTGTTCCATTCATGGTCAAACAGAGTCATATGGCGCTGATATTGTGCATGTTGAATCACTGGAAACACTCTGCTACACCAGTGGGTCTCAAAGTGTGGTCCAGGGACCCTCGTGGTTACTTGAGGGGGGTTCTAAATGTCCCCTTAAAAGGTGTTAAACTCAAGAGTGGAACAGATGGAACAAAAAGGACCCTTATGGGTCCATTTGGTTCCCTTTGTACGCTCTCAGACTCAGGGTCAAGGGATCCTTGAAATTAAACGGTTTGAGATCCACTGTGCTACTACTACTGTACATGAAATGGAACAGAGCCTTAATTAACGTCTTTGGTAAGTCTTGTGAAGGAAGAGGAAGAAGCTATTTCTTTCCAATATGGCTGCTGTATAGTTTCTCACCCAGCGCATACTCCTCCATCATTGTGGCAATAATTAATCACATGCACGGTTTTGTGTGGTCACCGCATGCACTCGTCACAAACTACCTCCAGCACATTGGCCGATCTATGAACCCCTGCGGTCAAATGGGATTAAACGTACAGCGCCAGAGTCGACCACACATTATTCACGATCGACAAACACAGACGTAGAGATTATTTTTTGCCACATCATATTACAGATTTTCTCACACCAGAACACTGGGATTTAGTTTAGAAAATTGGCAAAGGTTCCCTTCAATGCCTGAACCAAACTTCCTTGAACCGTATTTCCTGGTTAGTCTTTCTCTGGTGTCCCTGGTAATGTATTTGTTCTTTTACAAAGGTTCCCCCTTGAACCCACTGTATGTTTCTAGGGGACATAATTAATGTGGGCTCCCAGGGGGTGTAAATCTTCGAACATGAGCTTCAGTTTATGTGGTGTTTTAGAAGAAGAAAAAAATCAATGTCCCTTTTGTGTCTCTCTTGTATAATCCTTCTGAAGTCTTTTGTAACATTAATACCGTTTTATATAATTGCCTTGCCCTCAATGGGAGAATTCTGCAGTTCGGTAAAAAGAAGTTATTCTCCGTAACTGTTGGGTGGAAGCCTTGTATGTCCAAAACTGTTACTTTTCAGGAAATGGATAAATGCATCCAATGCTTTTGTTACCGTAATACTTTTCATTGGTTCTATAAAACCCACAGACACACTTAACCAGTTTCACTTAATAGCAGAAATAGCGAGCTACATGCTCACAATCGCAATGTGACGCATTGTGAGTTTGTAGGATATTTTCATGACTTTTGTGTCACGTTCTTGAATGATGAAGTGAGGCATTATAACATAATATTCAAACTTGAAAAATGGAGATACAAGGTTTCTGCCCGACAGCAACGACTTAATACTTTGTGTATAAGTAGAAGCCGTGTTTTTATAGTGTCCATCTAAAGAACTGGCATTGGTTTTATTAAGGACTTTGCCTATAATAACCAAGAGCTGCTTTTTGGTGTTGAAGACAGAAGGGGTTTGTTAAGAAGTGGCCTGGATTTCCTCAAATCGTCTTAATGCAGAGCATTGTTGCGCTAAAAAATTGTCAAGTAGTGTTGTAACACTACTATTGAAGAGAATTGATAACAATTATAGATGGATAATTTAAAAAAAGTATTACCGGTGTATACATTTTTACCAAGGCGTGGAATGAAAATATCACTCCCCCAAACAAATAAACTTACACGAACAAATCAACCAACTGGGTAAATGTTATATGTGGCGTTACACCAAATCTCTTCACCAAAGATAGCAGATGTACAAGCTCACAACACGTTGCAATGCGACACATGATGAGCTTGTGTGTCCGGTATTTTCGGTGAAAGTTCCCCCCAGAATATGGATGCTATAGGGTTCAAGTGGTTATAGCAATTTAATTATTTGCATTCCTTTGGGAACAGTGCACAGCATTGTTCTCTGCATTAAGGCATTGCGCTTTGGGGTTGTACCAGGCACTGGTAAGGGTGAGGGTAGAGCTTTCAAAAGTGATTTGTGATGAAGATGATACTACTACTATTACTACTACTATTACTACTACTACTACTATTACTACTACTACTACTACTACTACTACTACTACTACTACTACATGCTAATATTTATACTGTCTTTTATTTTGTTGATTCTGTTAAGATGCCACTGCGTTATAGGCCTAGTTCTTTTCTCTGTACTTTACTGTAGTACAGCGTAAACGCCGGCCAATGAGGGTGAGCCCTGGGATATGACATCATCAGACTGAGACATGAAGAGGATGTGTAATCACTACTCAATTATTCTATGAATTACTTTTTCTGCCCTGAAAAAATTGTGAAAATAGCAGACGCACAAGCATGCATAGGCCTATGTGAGCTTCGCGGCTTGCACAATAAATTTGGCCCTGATCGGTGGAGTGGTTTGCGAAATTATCTACCGTACATAGACACACCGCTCTTCTAGACGGCTCCGCCTCCTAAGAGCCACGCCGTAAATGCGTAAAAGGTCACGCGCTCTACCAATCGAGTTTCGCTGAATTCAAGGAAAAAGGACTAGCTTTAATTTTCTAAAAGGTAGCAGCGCTATTTTTCTATTCCAATTATGAAGTGAGATATGCCGTATCGACAATGTGTCACATGCCACTGTAGCCTAACTGTTGCCGAGGAAATCGGCAACAACGTTTACAAATGGTCGCATGTGAGGAATGTAGTCACGTACAAGTCGTACACGGTGGCTTTCGAGTTGGAGGTTGTCTCCATACTGTGCCATACTGTGCCAGATAATCCAATATCCAATAATCCCAATAATTTCAACCAAAATAGTAATAGTAATTGATCTTACATCAGAACAAAGGAATTTAGGATGAAAATCAACAAAGTTACCCCATAAGAAGCTCATAAACATTCCCTGTTAATAGGTCCCTGTATATATATATTTATTTTCTGATTGGGTTAACACTATTTACAAGAGCTAAAGAGTATTGTTGTTAATCAGACCAAAACCCCAACGAGCTAAAAGCACATTTCTTAATGAATAAGCGTCGGTGAAAACCAACCGAAATAACGGTAAAGCACTTCACAATGTAGCGAAAGCTGTGTTGTTTTTCCCCTTTTTGGCTGTCATATCCCAGGGTTTCCCTTTAAAGGCCAACCGTTAACCCGCCTGTTCATTGAAGTACGGTCATACTTGAGATTATTGTTCTTTTTATTTTTTTATTTTTGTAAATGACGTAATTTATGGCGACATGAATGATCATTGAGTAGCAATATTATAAAGCCTTGTTGTTGGGTGTAGCTAGCCTTAGGGTGTCAAATAGAAGCATTGCTTTGTTGAGTGAGGTTGCAGACAAGAAAGTTGATTGATGTGTTTGCTTGTAAATACTGCAGTGAGACGTTCTGTTTTTAACCCCCACCCCCAGTGAATGAGCGTTACATTAATATGAGAAGTATGCATAACCCTGAGCCTCGTCTCAATGTGTGAGTCATTTTATTTAGCCTTTCCTCCTGTCCTTTCTATACACTTTTGTTTGTGAGTGATCCGGTATTCTTTTTTGAGTGGTGCAGCCTGCACTCCATTGCCCACTGCCCAGCAATGTGTGTCCCTGGCTGGCTGGGTCCGTCCGAGCATGGAAATAGCATTTTCAGTACAGCACCACTCAGTTCAGATGGGTCTGATTTTTCTTTCTTTTTTACTGTAGGTCATCTATTCTATAACAATGGTTCTTTTTTCCCCCCCATCTGATATGAGTCGCATTATCGCATACAGGGGTCATGGCTTGGCTTGACGTGCAGTTTACAACTCTCAGAATTATTTATGGCTGTCCCTGAAAATCTAAAATTAGAGAACTGTCCTACTGGACTCCATAATGTGCCATAGTAAATCAGTGTCAAATTCTGAAGAAAACATGGACACTGACATTCAGTAATTGAGTCTTATGATCCAAAAGGACATTACAAAGTGTGTAAAAAAAAAATAAGACATTTTTGAATTTGCCATGGACTAGTCCACATACACATTTGTCCATGTACAGACCTATTGATGACCACTGCTTGCAGACCAACCAGCCTGGCAATGTGAAGACAGAAGGCATTGCAAGCTACTTCGTTTATTCTTTTGGGGGGGGGGGGGCTGCACGAGACAGGCGGCCGCATAGCGACATTGGCCCTAGGTGCTCACACCTCTGCAGTCCTGCTTCGACTGACTGGCAATGGGAAGTCTCCCTACTTATATAGGCTAAGCCCCTCCCACGGACCATACCAAACCTAAATTGATTCCACAATTACCCCAGTTACTCCTCAATGTCCAGAGACATCACATTTCATATACACATTTAAAGTGTTACATAATATTCTATAAATTATCCACATAATATGATCCACATAATTAAAGAGTTCTCTAAACAAACCCTCCCACTGTTGGCATGTTCCCCATACCCCACAGCTGGTAGTTGCTCCCTTCAATGGAGTCAACAAGCAATTATCAGTCAATTAATTAGACACCACACACTATACATGAAGTCACAATAACAAATATCACTGAAACATAAATAATAATTCAAACTTTAGCCATTCAGTCTCAGTGGCAGGCTGAACTGCCACACAATCACAGTGCATCCTTGCACAAGCCGTGTAGGGTTTCGAATGAAGCAGCCATGAACAACCTGCCTTTAACAGTCTGCAGCCATAGTTTGGTGTGACCCCTTGATATTCAGAGGAATTTGTCCCCTTTCAATTAGTTGATTTAATCCACAAATGTGTCTACACAGATAGTGTTTGCACTCATATAAGTGGATCTGACAAACAGTAAATGTAACATGATTCAATCTGTTATGATTAACAAGCCACATTTAAGTATGTTCGTTTACAAGAAAATGTCAAGTATTTCGATTATCATCTCTTGTTAAAAATACAAGAACGTGTGCATTTATTTATGCAATGGATTTATTCACTCAATTCTAACCAATATTGTTCTGTACCCATACACAATGGTCAAAATGCATTAAAATTTACGGGCAAATGGTTATTAGGAACAGTAAATGTAACATGATTAAATCTGTTATGATTAAGAAGACACATTTACGTTTTTTGTGTACAAGAATGTCACTTTTTTCGAGAATCATCTCTTGTTAATAATACAAGAACGTGTGCATGTATTTCTCAAATGGACTCATTTACTTAATTCCAACCAATGTTGTTCTGTACCCACACAAAATGGTCAGAATCCAGTAAAATATATACAGAATTAAGCTTTGGAAACCTGGACACGCCCCTTCAATAACTTTTCCCCCTTCAAGTAGTCCTCCTGTGTCCTCACATCAGACGCCATTTTCACAGCACCTGCACAAACTTTTAACTTGTCTTCACTTCACCATTTTTTCACGTTTAAGGTAAGAATGAATAATATTAGCCGAGCATTTGATTGAGGTTCAATTTAGCAAGTGATTACATTATGTTTTGTTTAGTAGCAGCTGTAAAAAAAAAACGTACTGTTTGCTGCTTTACAACACACATCAAAGCAGACGCACGTGTGACGCCAGTGACGGTTTTATTTCCACATAAATGCACCGAGTGTGTGTGAGAGTGTGAGTGTGAGTGTGAGTGCGTGTGTGTGCGCGTGCGTGCGTGCGTGCTTGCGCGCGTCTGTAATCCACACACCTCAACAACCAGTTTGCCCCACCGACTTCAAATTTTGACACCCCACCACCAGAACTGCCCCAAAAAGGCCTCTGCCTGCATGGGCTCAGGACAGGCAAAGGGAAGTTACTATATTTACCCAGGGTAACTGGACTAAGCTCAAGAACTTGTTTACAGCCAGGCCCTGCTCATAGAACATTTCATGGTAGGGGTTCAATGCCTTGTCCAAGGGCACTTCAGCGGTGGTAATTTTAACGTGCCGGTCCGGGGATACGAACTAGCGACCTTCCGATATCAACATCGCTCCGCAAACCGTTCGGCCACCGCTGCCTCTTGGCAGAGAAACAAGAGTAGCAAATACAACTATTTACATGATGTCTTACGTTGCCATTTAGTGCCCTAAACAAACATTAAAGTCCATGGACTAGAAAGAAAGAAAGAAAGAAAGAAAGAAAGAAAGAAAGGACCTACATACAGTAGGGACATTCTTTGCCACCATGCCAGTAATGAACGACTCACAACGAACCTCAGTGACCACGCAACAACGTACATCAACTAATGTCAATCAGTCTTCTATTGAAAATTAACCATTGGAATTGATGGCTGTTATGTCAAAGCCCAAAAGCTCCATCTCCAACCAAATGGAAATAGCAAATTCACTCATGGGATTATTGAAGTGATCAAGAGCCACATACACACACACATACTGTTCCCTGGTACAACAACTGAACTCACATACTGTACAGCAGGTACAACACAACAGACCAACTCTAGATTCACATGATGACTATAGCATTCAACCCCAGAGCCAGAACCAGTTCCATTGCCATTTGCCACCCGGTCAATGGGTCCCAAAATGACAGCAATAGCACACCAGCTTGAATCACACGCATTAAAAACACAAGCAGTAGCCAAGAAGCAAAAGACAAAGTTCATACATACCTTGAGCTGTCGACTCTTCCACTTGACTTCATAAGATAGTTGTAGTGATGCCAGGGGAAAACTGTGGCTCTCTCTCTCCAGTTCATGATGAGACCTCCAGCAGCTCCTCCAGACTCCAGTCATCTCATCTCCATCCTCCATACATCTGGCTGGCTAGCTGGCCATGCAGTACTTCTCCTCCCATTATCAATGGCCCCCAACCAGCCTCATTATCCTGGCTGCCTGATCTTCTCACTCAGCCTTGGTCTGGATGTTTCGCACTACACAGCACATAGCAAGCATTCTGCTGTAGTGCCTTGGTCAGGGGTTTAGGGCATAGGCTCCATAGGGTCCAGCATTCAGGGGTTTAGGGCATAGGCTCTATAGGGTCCAGCATTCACAGCATGTCATGGTCAGGGATTTAGGGCATAGGCTCCATAGGGTCCAGCATTCACAGCATGTCGTGGTCAGGGGTTTAGGGCATAGGCTCTATAGGGTCCAGCATTCAGGGATTTAGGGCATAGGCTCCATAGGGTCCAGCATTCACAGCATGTCGTGGTCAGGGGTTTAGGGCATAGGCTCTAGGGTCCAGCATTCAGGGGTTTAGGGCATAGGGTCCAGCATTCACAGCATGTCGTGGTCAGGGATTTAGGGCATAGGCTCTATAGGGTCCAGCATTCACAGCATTTCAGGGCTCTATAGGGTCCAGCATTCACAGCATGTCAGGGCTCTATAGGGTCCAGCATTCACAGCATGTCAGGGCTAAGAAGAAGCTGATCTTGGGGATCTGGGGTCGTCACCCTGGCCCGTGTACCTGTGGAGCAGGTTGAGAGAGAGACCATATAAGCTTTGAGTATTGTATTGGCTATTTCCCCATATATAAGCCCACAATGGGGGTTGGATTTTTGTGCTAATTTGCTTATTTCCATCGAAATAAGTAGTAAAGTGTGCCGCTTGGGATACTATTTACATTATGATTTGAGCAATGGAAATAAGCAAATTAGCACAACACCCCAATGCCCTATTCAATTAAATTCAATTCAATTCAATTCATTGGGGGTTTTAGCCGCAATTTGCAACTCTACATTTTTTTACAATGGGCTGAATCCAGAGTTGCAAAAACAAGACGTGAGGGGGAGCGCTTGTTTAATAGAATCTTACCTGAGGTAAGACACCCAAAGAAGAGGCCGACACCCTAGGGAGGGAGGGACGCTATTAAACAAGCGCTCCCCCTCACGTCTTGTTTTATGGCACGTTGAAAAAATCCAAGATGGCGGCTTGGAATAATAGTTGTGGAATATTTTGGACAGAAAGTAGCTCATAACATGTGAAAAACAAGCGACAGCAGATTGAAAGAGGATAATTCAAGCTTGGACTGCAGCTGCAATGTTGGTGAGTTTAACGTGACCAGGAGATCACAAACCAAAAAACATGAATAGGAAGTGGATGGAGGGTATTGCAACTCTGGATTCAGCCCATTGTAAAAAAATCTAGAGTTGCAAATTGCGGCTATGGGGGTTTATGGTAGGGGAAAATAGCCAATAATGCGCTTTTGCAGAAAATAACACCTGGACCTCTTTGGTGGGGACGTAACAACTACAAAGAAAAGTAAGAAAGCCTTCTAGCATCGAATTATCCTACAGTACCATTTTGTGCGGGAACCCCTTTTGGTGATATAGCATTATGTTATGCTTTAGCTATTAAAAAATAGCAGATCTACAAGCTCTTAGCGGCGCGCTATGAGCTTGTAGGTCTGCTATTTTTGAAAAATCGAACAACGACTGACACAGAAACATAGCTTTTTCAGAAAACTGTCAGGATTTAGAAGACATTTTTAGTAAAAAAAATAATGCACAGCCATGAACAACTCTCTCCGGCACCACCAGTACGTCCCTGCATTAGTAAAAAAATAATGCACAGCCATGAACAACTCTCTCCGGCACCACCAGTACGTCCCTGCATTAGTAAAAAAATTATGCACAGCCATGAACAACTCTCTCCGGCACCACCAGTACGTCCCTGCATTAGTAAAAAAATAATGCACAGCCATGAACAACTCTCTCCGGCACCACCAGTACGTCCCTGCATTAGTAAAAAAATAATGCACAGCCATGAACAACTCTCTCCGGCACCACCAGTACGTCCCTGCATTAGTAAAAAAATAATGCACAGCCATGAACAACTCTCTCCGGCACCACCAGTACGTCCCTGCATTAGTAAAAAAATAATGCACAGCCATGAACAACTCTCTCCGGCACCACCAGTACGTCCCTGCATTAGTAAAAAAAGAATGCACAGCCATGAACAACTCTCTCCGGCACCACCAGTACGTCCCTGCATTAGTAAAAAAAGAATGCACAGCCATGAACAACTCTCTCCGGCACCACCAGTACGTCCATGCATTAGTAAAAAAAGAATGCACAGCCATGAACAACTCTCTCCGGCACCACCAGTACGTCCCTGCATTAGTAAAAAAAGAATGCACAGCCATGAACAACTCTCTCCGGCACCACCAGTACGTCCCTGCATTAGTAAAAAAATAATGCACAGCCATGAACAACTCTCTCCGGCACCACCAGTACGTCCATGCATTAGTAAAAAAAGAATGCACAGCCATGAACAACTCTCTCCGGCACCACCAGTACGTCCCGCACAGCCATGAACAACTCTCTCCGGCACCACCAGTACGTCCCTGCATTAGTAAAAAAAAGAATGCACAGCCATGAACAACTCTCTCCGGCACCACCAGTACGTCCCTGCATTAGTAAAAAAAGAATGCACAGACATGAACAACTCTCTCCGGCACCACCAGTACGTCCCTGCATTAGTAAAAAGAAAAAGCACAGCCATGAACAACTCTCTCCGGCATCACCAGTACGTCCCTGCATTAGTAAAAAAATAATGCACAGCCATGAACAACTCTCTCCGGCACCACCAGTACGTCCCTGCATTAGTAAAAAAAGAATGCACAGCCATGAACAACTCTCTCCGGCACCACCAGTACGTCCCTGCATTAGTAAAAAAAGAATGCACAGACATGAACAACTCTCTCCGGCACCACCAGTACGTCCCTGCATTAGTAAAAAGAAAAAGCACAGCCATGAACAACTCTCTCCGGCATCACCAGTACGTCCCTGCATTAGTAAAAAAATAATGCACAGCCATGAACAACTCTCTCCGGCACCACCAGTACGTCCCTGCATTAGTAAAAAAAGAATGCACAGCCATGAACAACTCTCTCCGGCACCACCAGTACGTCCCTGCATTAGTAAAAAAAGAATGCACAGCCATGAACAACTCTCTCCGGCACCACCAGTACGTCCATGCATTAGTAAAAAAATAATGCACAGCCATGAACAACTCTCTCCGGCACCACCAGTACGTCCCTGCATTAGTAAAAAAAGAATGCACAGCCATGAACAACTCTCTCCGGCACCACCAGTACGTCCCTGCATTAGTAAAAAAAGAATGCACAGCCATGAACAACTCTCTCCGGCACCACCAGTACGTCCATGCATTAGTAAAAAAAGAATGCACAGCCATGAACAACTCTCTCCGGCACCACCAGTACGTCCCGCACAGCCATGAACAACTCTCTCCGGCACCACCAGTACGTCCCTGCATTAGTAAAAAAAAGAATGCACAGCCATGAACAACTCTCTCCGGCACCACCAGTACGTCCCTGCATTAGTAAAAAAAGAATGCACAGACATGAACAACTCTCTCCGGCACCACCAGTACGTCCCTGCATTAGTAAAAAGAAAAAGCACAGCCATGAACAACTCTCTCCGGCATCACCAGTACGTCCCTGCATTAGTAAAAAAATAAAAAGCACAGCCATGAACAACTCTCCAGTACGTCCCTGCATTAGTAAAAAAAGAATGCGCAGCCATGAACAACTCTCTCCGGCACCACCAGTACGTCCCTGCATTAGTAAAAAAGGAATGCACAGCCATGAACAACTCTCTCCGGCACCACCAGTACGTCCCTGCATTAGTAAAAAGAAAATGCGCAGCCATGAACAACTCTCTCCGGCACCACCAGTACGTCCCTGCATTAGTAAAAAAGGAATGCACAGCCATGAACAACTCTCTCCGGCACCACCAGTACGTTCCTGCATTAGTAAAAAAAGAATGCACAGCCATGAACAACTCTCTCCGGCACCACCAGTACGTCCATGCATTAGTAAAAAAAAAAAGCACAGCCATGAACAACTCTCTCCGGCACCACCAGTACGTCCCTGCATTAGTAAAAAAAAGAATGCACAGCCATGAACAACTCTCTCCGGCAGCACCAGTACGTCCCTGCATTAGTAAAAAAAGAATGCACAGCCATGAACAACTCTCTCCGGCACCACCAGTACGTCCCTGCATTAGTAAAAAAATAATGCACAGCCATGAACAACTCTCTCCGGCACCACCAGTACGTCCCTGCATTAGTAAAAAGAAAAAGCACAGCCATGAACAACTCTCTCCGGCACCACCAGTACGTCCCTGCATTAGTAAAAAAAGAATGCACAGCCATGAACAACTCTCTCCGTCACCACCAGTACGTCCCTGCATTAGTAAAAAGAAAAGGCACAGCCATGAACAACTCTCTCCGGCACCACCAGTACGTCCCTGCATTAGTAAAAAAAAAAAATGCACAGCCATGAACAACTCTCTCCGGCACCACCAGTACGTCCCTGCATTAGTAAAAAAAGAATGCACAGCCATGAACAACTCTCTCCGGCACCACCAGTACGTCCCTGCATTAGTAAAAAAAAAAAGCACAGCCATGAACAACTCTCTCCGGCACCACCAGTACGTCCCTGCATTAGTAAAAACAGAATGCACAGCCATGAACAACTCTCTCCGGCACCACCAGTACGTCCCTGCATTAGTAAAAAAAGAATGCACAGCCATGAACAACTCTCTCCGGCACCACCAGTACGTCCATGCATTAGTAAAAAAAGAATGCACAGCCATGAACAACTCTCTCCGGCACCAACAGTACGTCCCTGCATTAGTAAAAAAAGAATGCACAGCCATGAACAACTCTCTCCGGCATCACCAGCACGTCCCTGCATTAGTAAAAAAAGAATGCACAGCCATGAACAACTCTCTCCGGCACCAACAGTACGTCCCTGCATTAGTAAAAAAAAGAATGCACAGCCATGAACAACTCTCTCCGGCAGCACCAGTACGTCCCTGCATTAGTAAAAAAAAGAATGCACAGCCATGAACAACTCTCTCCGGCACCACCAGTACGTCCCTGCATTAGTAAAAAAATAATGCACAGCCATGAACAACTCTCTCCGGCACCACCAGTATGTCCCTGCATTAGTAAAAAGAAAAAGCACAGCCATGAACAACTCTCTCCGGCACCACCAGTACGTCCCTGCATTAGTAAAAAAAGAATGCACAGCCATGAACAACTCTCTCCGTCACCACCAGTACGTCCCTGCATTAGTAAAAAGAAAAGGCACAGCCATGAACAACTCTCTCCGGCATCACCAGTACGTCCCTGCATTAGTAAAAAAATAATGCACAGCCATGAACAACTCTCTCCGGCACCACCAGTACGTCCCTGCATTAGTAAAAAAAGAATGCACAGCCATGAACAACTCTCTCCGGCATCACCAGCACGTCCCTGCATTAGTAAAAAGAAAAAGCACAGCCATGAACTCTCTCCGGCACCACCCAGTACGTCCCTGCATTAGTAAAAAAAGAATGCACAGCCATGAACAACTCTCTCCGTCACCACCAGTACGTCCCTGCATTAGTAAAAAGAAAAAGCACAGCCATGAACAACTCTCTCCGGCATCACCAGTACGTCCCTGCATTAGTAAAAAAAAAAAAGAACAGCCATGAACAACTCTCTCCGGCACCACCAGTACGTCCCTGCATTAGTAAAAAAATAATGCACAGCCATGAACAACTCTCTCCGGCACCACCAGTACGTCCCTGCATTAGTAAAAAGAAAAAGCACAGCCATGAACAACTCTCTCCGGCACCACCAGTACGTCCCTGCATTAGTAAAAAAAGAATGCACAGCCATGAACAACTCTCTCCGTCACCACCAGTACGTCCCTGCATTAGTAAAAAGAAAAGGCACAGCCATGAACAACTCTCTCCGGCATCACCAGTACGTCCCTGCATTAGTAAAAAAATAATGCACAGACATGAACAACTCTCTCCGGCACCACCAGTACGTCCCTGCATTAGTAAAAAAAGAATGCACAGCCATGAACAACTCTCTCCGGCATCACCAGCACGTCCCTGCATTAGTAAAAAGAAAAAGCACAGCCATGAACAACTCTCTCCGGCACCACCCAGTACGTCCCTGCATTAGTAAAAAAAGAATGCACAGCCATGAACAACTCTCTCCGTCACCACCAGTACGTCCCTGCATTAGTAAAAAGAAAAAGCACAGCCATGAACAACTCTCTCCGGCACCACCCAGTACGTCCCTGCATTAGTAAAAAAAGAATGCACAGCCATGAACAACTCTCTCCGGCACCACCAGTACGTCCCTGCATTAGTAAAAAAAAAAATGCACAGCCATGAACAACTCTCTCCGGCACCACCAGTACGTCCCTGCATTAGTAAAAACAGAATGCACAGCCATGAACAACTCTCTCCGGCACCACCAGTACGTCCCTGCATTAGTAAAAAAAGAATGCGCAGCCATGAACAACTCTCTCCGGCACCACCAGTACGTCCCTGCATTAGTAAAAAAAGAATGCACAGCCATGAACAACTCTCTCCGGCACCACCAGTACGTCCATGCATTAGTAAAAAAAGAATGCACAGCCATGAACAACTCTCTCCGGCACCACCAGTACGTCCCTGCATTAGTAAAAAAAGAATGCACAGCCATGAACAACTCTCTCCGGCACCACCAGTACGTCCCTGCATTAGTAAAAAAAGAATGCACAGCCATGAACAACTCTCTCCGGCACCACCAGTACGTCCCTGCATTAGTAAAAAAAGAATGCACAGCCATGAACAACTCTCTCCGGCACCACCAGTACGTCCCTGCATTAGTAAAAAAAGAATGCACAGCCATGAACAACTCTCTCCGGCACCACCAGTACGTCCCTGCATTAGTAAAAAAAGAATGCACAGCCATGAACAACTCTCTCCGGCACCACCAGTACGTCCCTGCATTAGTAAAAAAAGAATGCACAGCCATGAACAACTCTCTCCGGCACCACCAGTACGTCCCTGCATTAGTAAAAAAAGAATGCACAGCCATGAACAACTATCTCCGGCACCACCAGTACGTCCCTGCATTAGTAAAAAAAGAATGCACAGCCATGAACAACTCTCTCCGGCACCACCAGTACGTCCCTGCATTAGTAAAAAAAGAATGCACAGCCATGAACAACTCTCTCCGGCACCACCAGTACGTCCATGCATTAGTAAAAAAAGAATGCACAGCCATGAACAACTCTCTCCGGCACCACCAGTACGTCCCTGCATTAGTAAAAAAAGAATGCACAGCCATGAACAACTCTCTCCGGCACCACCAGTACGTCCCTGCATTAGTAAAAAAATAATGCACAGCCATGAACAACTCTCTCCGGCACCACCAGTACGTCCCTGCATTAGTAAAAAAAGAAAGCACAGCCATGAACAACTCTCTCCGGCACCACCAGTACGTCCCTGCATTAGTAAAAAAAGAATGCACAGCCATGAACAACTCTCTCCGGCACCACCAGTACGTCCCGCACAGCCATGAACAACTCTCTCCGGCACCACCAGTACGTCCCTGCATTAGTAAAAAAAAGAATGCACAGCCATGAACAACTCTCTCCGGCACCACCAGTACGTCCCTGCATTAGTAAAAAAAGAATGCACAGCCATGAACAACTCTCTCCGGCACCACCAGTACGTCCCTGCATTAGTAAAAAGAAAAAGCACAGCCATGAACAACTCTCTCCGGCATCACCAGTACGTCCCTGCATTAGTAAAAAGAAAAAGCACAGCCATGAACAACTCTCTCCGGCACCACCAGTACGTCCCTGCATTAGTAAAAAAAGAATGCGCAGCCATGAACAACTCTCTCCGGCACCACCAGTACGTCCCTGCATTAGTAAAAAGAAAATGCGCAGCCATGAACAACTCTCTCCGGCACCACCAGTACGTCCCTGCATTAGTAAAAAAGGAATGCACAGCCATGAACAACTCTCTCCGGCACCACCAGTACGTTCCTGCATTAGTAAAAAAAGAATGCACAGCCATGAACAACTCTCTCCGGCACCACCAGTACGTCCATGCATTAGTAAAAAAAAAAAGCACAGCCATGAACAACTCTCTCCGGCACCACCAGTACGTCCCTGCATTAGTAAAAAAAAGAATGCACAGCCATGAACAACTCTCTCCGGCAGCACCAGTACGTCCCTGCATTAGTAAAAAAAGAATGCACAGCCATGAACAACTCTCTCCGGCACCACCAGTACGTCCCTGCATTAGTAAAAAGAAAAAGCACAGCCATGAACAACTCTCTCCGGCACCACCAGTACGTCCCTGCATTAGTAAAAAAAGAATGCACAGCCATGAACAACTCTCTCCGTCACCACCAGTACGTCCCTGCATTAGTAAAAAGAAAAGGCACAGCCATGAACAACTCTTTTCGGCATCACCAGTACGTCCCTGCATTAGTAAAAAAATAATGCACAGCCATGAACAACTCTCTCCGGCACCACCAGTACGTCCCTGCATTAGTAAAAAAAGAATGCACAGCCATGAACAACTCTCTCCGGCATCACCAGCACGTCCCTGCATTAGTAAAAAGAAAAAGCACAGCCATGAACAACTCTCTCCGGCACCACCCAGTACGTCCCTGCATTAGTAAAAAAAGAATGCACAGCCATGAACAACTCTCTCCGTCACCACCAGTACGTCCCTGCATTAGTAAAAAGAAAAAGCACAGCCATGAACAACTCTCTCCGGCACCACCCAGTACGTCCCTGCATTAGTAAAAAAAGAATGCACAGCCATGAACAACTCTCTCCGGCACCACCAGTACGTCCCTGCATTAGTAAAAAAAGAATGCACAGCCATGAACAACTCTCTCCGGCACCACCAGTACGTCCCTGCATTAGTAAAAAAATAATGCACAGCCATGAACAACTCTCTCCGGCACCACCAGTACGTCCCTGCATTAGTAAAAAAAGAAAGCACAGCCATGAACAACTCTCTCCGGCACCACCAGTACGTCCCTGCATTAGTAAAAAAAGAATGCACAGCCATGAACAACTCTCTCCGGCACCACCAGTACGTCCCGCACAGCCATGAACAACTCTCTCCGGCACCACCAGTACGTCCCTGCATTAGTAAAAAAAAGAATGCACAGCCATGAACAACTCTCTCCGGCACCACCAGTACGTCCCTGCATTAGTAAAAAAAGAATGCACAGCCATGAACAACTCTCTCCGGCACCACCAGTACGTCCCTGCATTAGTAAAAAGAAAAAGCACAGCCATGAACAACTCTCTCCGGCATCACCAGTACGTCCCTGCATTAGTAAAAAGAAAAAGCACAGCCATGAACAACTCTCTCCGGCACCACCAGTACGTCCCTGCATTAGTAAAAAAAGAATGCGCAGCCATGAACAACTCTCTCCGGCACCACCAGTACGTCCCTGCATTAGTAAAAAGAAAATGCGCAGCCATGAACAACTCTCTCCGGCACCACCAGTACGTCCCTGCATTAGTAAAAAAGGAATGCACAGCCATGAACAACTCTCTCCGGCACCACCAGTACGTTCCTGCATTAGTAAAAAAAGAATGCACAGCCATGAACAACTCTCTCCGGCACCACCAGTACGTCCATGCATTAGTAAAAAAAAAAAGCACAGCCATGAACAACTCTCTCCGGCACCACCAGTACGTCCCTGCATTAGTAAAAAGAAAAAGCACAGCCATGAACAACTCTCTCCGGCACCACCAGTACGTCCCTGCATTAGTAAAAAAAGAATGCACAGCCATGAACAACTCTCTCCGTCACCACCAGTACGTCCCTGCATTAGTAAAAAGAAAAGGCACAGCCATGAACAACTCTTTTCGGCATCACCAGTACGTCCCTGCATTAGTAAAAAAATAATGCACAGCCATGAACAACTCTCTCCGGCACCACCAGTACGTCCCTGCATTAGTAAAAAAAGAATGCACAGCCATGAACAACTCTCTCCGGCACCACCAGTACGTCCCTGCATTAGTAAAAAAAGAATGCACAGCCATGAACAACTCTCTCCGGCACCACCAGTACGTCCCGCACAGCCATGAACAACTCTCTCCGGCACCACCAGTACGTCCCTGCATTAGTAAAAAAAAGAATGCACAGCCATGAACAACTCTCTCCGGCACCACCAGTACGTCCCTGCATTAGTAAAAAAAGAATGCACAGCCATGAACAACTCTCTCCGGCACCACCAGTACGTCCCTGCATTAGTAAAAAGAAAAAGCACAGCCATGAACAACTCTCTCCGGCATCACCAGTACGTCCCTGCATTAGTAAAAAGAAAAAGCACAGCCATGAACAACTCTCTCCGGCACCACCAGTACGTCCCTGCATTAGTAAAAAAAGAATGCGCAGCCATGAACAACTCTCTCCGGCACCACCAGTACGTCCCTGCATTAGTAAAAAGAAAATGCGCAGCCATGAACAACTCTCTCCGGCACCACCAGTACGTCCCTGCATTAGTAAAAAAGGAATGCACAGCCATGAACAACTCTCTCCGGCACCACCAGTACGTTCCTGCATTAGTAAAAAAAGAATGCACAGCCATGAACAACTCTCTCCGGCACCACCAGTACGTCCATGCATTAGTAAAAAAAAAAAGCACAGCCATGAACAACTCTCTCCGGCACCACCAGTACGTCCCTGCATTAGTAAAAAGAAAAAGCACAGCCATGAACAACTCTCTCCGGCACCACCAGTACGTCCCTGCATTAGTAAAAAAAGAATGCACAGCCATGAACAACTCTCTCCGTCACCACCAGTACGTCCCTGCATTAGTAAAAAGAAAAGGCACAGCCATGAACAACTCTTTTCGGCATCACCAGTACGTCCCTGCATTAGTAAAAAAATAATGCACAGCCATGAACAACTCTCTCCGGCACCACCAGTACGTCCCTGCATTAGTAAAAAAAGAATGCACAGCCATGAACAACTCTCTCCGGCATCACCAGCACGTCCCTGCATTAGTAAAAAGAAAAAGCACAGCCATGAACAACTCTCTCCGGCACCACCCAGTACGTCCCTGCATTAGTAAAAAAAGAATGCACAGCCATGAACAACTCTCTCCGTCACCACCAGTACGTCCCTGCATTAGTAAAAAGAAAAAGCACAGCCATGAACAACTCTCTCCGGCATCACCAGTACGTCCCTGCATTAGTAAAAAAAAAAAAAGCACAGCCATGAACAACTCTCTCCGGCACCACCAGTACGTCCCTGCATTAGTAAAAAAATAATGCACAGCCATGAACAACTCTCTCCGGCACCACCAGTACGTCCCTGCATTAGTAAAAAGAAAAAGCACAGCCATGAACAACTCTCTCCGGCACCACCAGTACGTCCCTGCATTAGTAAAAAAAGAATGCACAGCCATGAACAACTCTCTCCGTCACCACCAGTACGTCCCTGCATTAGTAAAAAGAAAAGGCACAGCCATGAACAACTCTCTCCGGCATCACCAGTACGTCCCTGCATTAGTAAAAAAATTATGCACAGCCATGAACAACTCTCTCCGGCACCACCAGTACGTCCCTGCATTAGTAAAAAAAGAATGCACAGCCATGAACAACTCTCTCCGGCATCACCAGCACGTCCCTGCATTAGTAAAAAGAAAAAGCACAGCCATGAACAACTCTCTCCGGCACCACCCAGTACGTCCCTGCATTAGTAAAAAAAGAATGCACAGCCATGAACAACTCTCTCCGTCACCACCAGTACGTCCCTGCATTAGTAAAAAGAAAAAGCACAGCCATGAACAACTCTCTCCGGCATCACCAGTACGTCCCTGCATTAGTAAAAAAAAAAATGCACAGCCATGAACAACTCTCTCCGGCACCACCAGTACGTCCCTGCATTAGTAAAAAAATAATGCACAGCCATGAACAACTCTCTCCGGCACCACCAGTACGTCCCTGCATTAGTAAAAAAAAAAATGCACAGCCATGAACAACTCTCTCCGGCACCACCAGTACGTCCCTGCATTAGTAAAAACAGAATGCACAGCCATGAACAACTCTCTCCGGCACCACCAGTACGTCCCTGCATTAGTAAAAAAAGAATGCGCAGCCATGAACAACTCTCTCCGGCACCACCAGTACGTCCCTGCATTAGTAAAAAAAGAATGCACAGCCATGAACAACTCTCTCCGGCACCACCAGTACGTCCATGCATTAGTAAAAAAAGAATGCACAGCCATGAACAACTCTCTCCGGCACCACCAGTACGTCCCTGCATTAGTAAAAAAAGAATGCACAGCCATGAACAACTCTCTCCGGCACCACCAGTACGTCCCTGCATTAGTAAAAAAAGAATGCACAGCCATGAACAACTCTCTCCGGCACCACCAGTACGTCCCTGCATTAGTAAAAAAAGAATGCACAGCCATGAACAACTCTCTCCGGCACCACCAGTACGTCCCTGCATTAGTAAAAAAAGAATGCACAGCCATGAACAACTCTCTCCGGCACCACCAGTACGTCCCTGCATTAGTAAAAAAATAATGCACAGCCATGAACAACTCTCTCCGGCACCACCAGTACGTCCCTGCATTAGTAAAAAAAGAATGCACAGCCATGAACAACTCTCTCCGGCACCACCAGTACGTCCCTGCATTAGTAAAAAAAGAATGCACAGCCATGAACAACTATCTCCGGCACCACCAGTACGTCCCTGCATTAGTAAAAAAAGAATGCACAGCCATGAACAACTCTCTCCGGCACCACCAGTACGTCCCTGCATTAGTAAAAAAAGAATGCACAGCCATGAACAACTCTCTCCGGCACCACCAGTACGTCCATGCATTAGTAAAAAAAGAATGCACAGCCATGAACAACTCTCTCCGGCACCACCAGTACGTCCCTGCATTAGTAAAAAAAGAATGCACAGCCATGAACAACTCTCTCCGGCACCACCAGTACGTCCCTGCATTAGTAAAAAAAGAATGCACAGCCATGAACAACTCTCTCCGGCACCACCAGTACGTCCCTGCATTAGTAAAAAAAGAAAGCACAGCCATGAACAACTCTCTCCGGCACCACCAGTACGTCCCTGCATTAGTAAAAAAAGAATGCACAGCCATGAACAACTCTCTCCGGCACCACCAGTACGTCCCGCACAGCCATGAACAACTCTCTCCGGCACCACCAGTACGTCCCTGCATTAGTAAAAAAAAGAATGCACAGCCATGAACAACTCTCTCCGGCACCACCAGTACGTCCCTGCATTAGTAAAAAAAGAATGCACAGCCATGAACAACTCTCCCCGGCACCACCAGTACGTCCCTGCATTAGTAAAAAGAAAAAGCACAGCCATGAACAACTCTCTCCGGCATCACCAGTACGTCCCTGCATTAGTAAAAAGAAAAAGCACAGCCATGAACAACTCTCTCCGGCACCACCAGTACGTCCCTGCATTAGTAAAAAAAGAATGCGCAGCCATGAACAACTCTCTCCGGCACCACCAGTACGTCCCTGCATTAGTAAAAAGAAAATGCGCAGCCATGAACAACTCTCTCCGGCACCACCAGTACGTCCCTGCATTAGTAAAAAAGGAATGCACAGCCATGAACAACTCTCTCCGGCACCACCAGTACGTTCCTGCATTAGTAAAAAAAGAATGCACAGCCATGAACAACTCTCTCCGGCACCACCAGTACGTCCATGCATTAGTAAAAAAAAAAAGCACAGCCATGAACAACTCTCTCCGGCACCACCAGTACGTCCCTGCATTAGTAAAAAAAAGAATGCACAGCCATGAACAACTCTCTCCGGCAGCACCAGTACGTCCCTGCATTAGTAAAAAAAGAATGCACAGCCATGAACAACTCTCTCCGGCACCACCAGTACGTCCCTGCATTAGTAAAAAAAAGAATGCACAGCCATGAACAACTCTCTCCGGCACCACCAGTACGTCCCTGCATTAGTAAAAAAAGAATGCACAGCCATGAACAACTCTCCCCGGCACCACCAGTACGTCCCTGCATTAGTAAAAAGAAAAAGCACAGCCATGAACAACTCTCTCCGGCATCACCAGTACGTCCCTGCATTAGTAAAAAGAAAAAGCACAGCCATGAACAACTCTCTCCGGCACCACCAGTACGTCCCTGCATTAGTAAAAAAAGAATGCGCAGCCATGAACAACTCTCTCCGGCACCACCAGTACGTCCCTGCATTAGTAA
Organism: Protomyctophum bolini; assembly: GCF_963924005.1. NCBI lineage: Eukaryota > Metazoa > Chordata > Actinopteri > Myctophiformes > Myctophidae > Protomyctophum > Protomyctophum bolini. The sequence continues at coordinate 19,389,603 of NC_137881.1, read as the reverse complement.
AAAGAAAATGCGCAGCCATGAACAACTCTCTCCGGCACCACCAGTACGTCCCTGCATTAGTAAAAAAGGAATGCACAGCCATGAACAACTCTCTCCGGCACCACCAGTACGTTCCTGCATTAGTAAAAAAAGAATGCACAGCCATGAACAACTCTCTCCGGCACCACCAGTACGTCCATGCATTAGTAAAAAAAAAAAGCACAGCCATGAACAACTCTCTCCGGCACCACCAGTACGTCCCTGCATTAGTAAAAAAAAGAATGCACAGCCATGAACAACTCTCTCCGGCAGCACCAGTACGTCCCTGCATTAGTAAAAAAAGAATGCACAGCCATGAACAACTCTCTCCGGCACCACCAGTACGTCCCTGCATTAGTAAAAAGAAAAAGCACAGCCATGAACAACTCTCTCCGGCACCACCAGTACGTCCCTGCATTAGTAAAAAAAGAATGCACAGCCATGAACAACTCTCTCCGTCACCACCAGTACGTCCCTGCATTAGTAAAAAGAAAAGGCACAGCCATGAACAACTCTCTCCGGCATCACCAGTACGTCCCTGCATTAGTAAAAAAATAATGCACAGCCATGAACAACTCTCTCCGGCACCACCAGTACGTCCCTGCATTAGTAAAAAAAGAATGCACAGCCATGAACAACTCTCTCCGGCATCACCAGCACGTCCCTGCATTAGTAAAAAGAAAAAGCACAGCCATGAACAACTCTCTCCGGCACCACCCAGTACGTCCCTGCATTAGTAAAAAAAGAATGCACAGCCATGAACAACTCTCTCCGTCACCACCAGTACGTCCCTGCATTAGTAAAAAGAAAAAGCACAGCCATGAACAACTCTCTCCGGCATCACCAGTACGTCCCTGCATTAGTAAAAAAAGAATGCACAGCCATGAACAACTCTCTCCGTCACCACCAGTACGTCCCTGCATTAGTAAAAAGAAAAGGCACAGCCATGAACAACTCTCTCCGGCATCACCAGTACGTCCCTGCATTAGTAAAAAAATAATGCACAGCCATGAACAACTCTCTCCGGCACCACCAGTACGTCCCTGCATTAGTAAAAAAAGAATGCACAGCCATGAACAACTCTCTCCGTCACCACCAGTACGTCCCTGCATTAGTAAAAAGAAAAGGCACAGCCATGAACAACTCTCTCCGGCATCACCAGTACGTCCCTGCATTAGTAAAAAAATAATGCACAGCCATGAACAACTCTCTCCGGCACCACCAGTACGTCCCTGCATTAGTAAAAAAAGAATGCACAGCCATGAACAACTCTCTCCGGCATCACCAGCACGTCCCTGCATTAGTAAAAAGAAAAAGCACAGCCATGAACAACTCTCTCCGGCACCACCCAGTACGTCCCTGCATTAGTAAAAAAAGAATGCACAGCCATGAACAACTCTCTCCGTCACCACCAGTACGTCCCTGCATTAGTAAAAAGAAAAAGCACAGCCATGAACAACTCTCTCCGGCACCACCAGTACGTCCCTGCATTAGTAAAAAAAGAAAGCACAGCCATGAACAACTCTCTCCGGCACCACCAGTACGTCCCTGCATTAGTAAAAAAAGAATGCACAGCCATGAACAACTCTCTCCGGCACCACCAGTACGTCCCTGCATTAGTAAAAAAAAGAATGCACAGCCATGAACAACTCTCTCCGGCACCACCAGTACGTCCCTGCATTAGTAAAAAAAGAATGCACAGCCATGAACAACTCTCTCCGGCATCACCAGCACGTCCCTGCATTAGTAAAAAGAAAAAGCACAGCCATGAACAACTCTCTCCGGCACCACCCAGTACGTCCCTGCATTAGTAAAAAAAGAATGCACAGCCATGAACAACTCTCTCCGTCACCACCAGTACGTCCCTGCATTAGTAAAAAAAAAAGCACAGCCATGAACAACTCTCTCCGGCATCACCAGTACGTCCCTGCATTAGTAAAAAAAAAATGCACAGCCATGAACAACTCTCTCCGGCACCACCAGTACGTCCCTGCATTAGTAAAAAAATAATGCACAGCCATGAACAACTCTCTCCGGCACCACCAGTACGTCCCTGCATTAGTAAAAAGAAAAAGCACAGCCATGAACAACTCTCTCCGGCACCACCAGTATGTCCCTGCATTAGTAAAAAAAGAATGCACAGCCATGAACAACTCTCTCCGTCACCACCAGTACGTCCCTGCATTAGTAAAAAGAAAAGGCACAGCCATGAACAACTCTCTCCGGCATCACCAGTACGTCCCTGCATTAGTAAAAAAATAATGCACAGCCATGAACAACTCTCTCCGGCACCACCAGTACGTCCCTGCATTAGTAAAAAAAGAATGCACAGCCATGAACAACTCTCTCCGGCATCACCAGCACGTCCCTGCATTAGTAAAAAGAAAAAGCACAGCCATGAACAACTCTCTCCGGCACCACCTAGTACGTCCCTGCATTAGTAAAAAAAGAATGCACAGCCATGAACAACTCTCTCCGTCACCACCAGTACGTCCCTGCATTAGTAAAAAGAAAAAGCACAGCCATGAACAACTCTCTCCGGCATCACCAGTACGTCCCTGCATTAGTAAAAAAAAAAAAGCACAGCCATGAACAACTCTCTCCGGCACCACCAGTACGTCCCTGCATTAGTAAAAAAATAATGCACAGCCATGAACAACTCTCTCCGGCACCACCAGTATATCCCTGCATTAGTAAAAAAAAAAAAGCACAGCCATGAACAACTCTCTCCGGCACCACCAGTACGTCCCTGCATTAGTAAAAACAGAATGCACAGCCATGAACAACTCTCTCCGGCACCACCAGTACGTCCCTGCATTAGTAAAAAAAGAATGCACAGCCATGAACAACTCTCTCCGGCACCACCAGTACGTCCCTGCATTAGTAAAAAAAGAATGCACAGCCATGAACAACTCTCTCCGGCACCACCAGTAAGTCCCTGCATTAGTAAAAAAAGAATGCACAGCCATGAACAACTCTCTCCGGCACCACCAGTACGTCCATGCATTAGTAAAAAAAGAATGCACAGCCATGAACAACTCTCTCCGGCACCACCAGTACGTCCCTGCATTAGTAAAAAAAGAATGCACAGCCATGAACAACTCTCTCCGGCACCACCAGTACGTCCCTGCATTAGTAAAAAAAAAATGCACAGCCATGAACAACTCTCTCCGGCACCACCAGTACGTCCCTGCATTAGTAAAAAAATAATGCACAGCCATGAACAACTCTCTCCGGCACCACCAGTACGTCCCTGCATTAGTAAAAAGAAAAAGCACAGCCATGAACAACTCTCTCCGTCACCACCAGTACGTCCCTGCATTAGTAAAAAGAAAAGGCACAGCCATGAACAACTCTCTCCGGCATCACCAGTACGTCCCTGCATTAGTAAAAAAATAATGCACAGCCATGAACAACTCTCTCCGGCACCACCAGTACGTCCCTGCATTAGTAAAAAAAGAATGCACAGCCATGAACAACTCTCTCCGGCATCACCAGCACGTCCCTGCATTAGTAAAAAGAAAAAGCACAGCCATGAACAACTCTCTCCGGCACCACCCAGTACGTCCCTGCATTAGTAAAAAAAGAATGCACAGCCATGAACAACTCTCTCCGTCACCACCAGTACGTCCCTGCATTAGTAAAAAGAAAAAGCACAGCCATGAACAACTCTCTCCGGCATCACCAGTACGTCCCTGCATTAGTAAAAAAAAAAAAGCACAGCCATGAACAACTCTCTCCGGCACCACCAGTACGTCCCTGCATTAGTAAAAAAATAATGCACAGCCATGAACAACTCTCTCCGGCACCACCAGTATATCCCTGCATTAGTAAAAAAAAAAAAGCACAGCCATGAACAACTCTCTCCGGCACCACCAGTACGTCCCTGCATTAGTAAAAACAGAATGCACAGCCATGAACAACTCTCTCCGGCACCACCAGTACGTCCCTGCATTAGTAAAAAAAGAATGCACAGCCATGAACAACTCTCTCCGGCACCACCAGTACGTCCCTGCATTAGTAAAAAAAGAATGCACAGCCATGAACAACTCTCTCCGGCACCACCAGTAAGTCCCTGCATTAGTAAAAAAAGAATGCACAGCCATGAACAACTCTCTCCGGCACCACCAGTACGTCCATGCATTAGTAAAAAAAGAATGCACAGCCATGAACAACTCTCTCCGGCACCACCAGTACGTCCCTGCATTAGTAAAAAAAGAATGCACAGCCATGAACAACTCTCTCCGGCACCACCAGTACGTCCCTGCATTAGTAAAAAAATAATGCACAGCCATGAACAACTCTCTCCGGCACCACCAGTACGTCCCTGCATTAGTAAAAAAATAATGCACAGCCATGAACAACTCTCTCCGGCACCACCAGTACGTCCCTGCATTAGTAAAAAAATAATGCACAGCCATGAACAACTCTCTCCGGCACCACCAGTACGTCCCTGCATTAGTAAAAAAAAAAATGCACAGCCATGAACAACTCTCTCCGGCACCACCAGTACGTCCCTGCATTAGTAAAAAAATAATGCACAGCCATGAACAACTCTCTCCGGCACCACCAGTATGTCCCTGCATTAGTAAAAAAAGAATGCACAGCCATGAACAACTCTCTCCGGCACCACCAGTACGTCCCTGCATTAGTAAAAAAAGAATGCACAGCCATGAACAACTCTCTCTGGCACCACCAGTACGTCCCTGCATTAGTAAAAAAAGAATGCACAGCCATGAACAACTCTCTCCGGCACCACCAGTACGTCCATGCATTAGTAAAAAAAGAATGCACAGCCATGAACAACTCTCTCCGGCACCACCAGTACGTCCCTGCATTAGTAAAAAAAGAATGCACAGCCATGAACAACTCTCTCCGGCACCACCAGTACGTCCCTGCATTAGTAAAAAAAGAAAGCACAGCCATGAACAACTCTCTCCGGCACCACCAGTACGTCCCTGCATTAGTAAAAAAAGAATGCACAGCCATGAACAACTCTCTCCGGCACCACCAGTACGTCCCTGCATTAGTTAAAAAAAGAATGCACAGCCATGAACAACTCTCTCCGGCACCACCAGTACGTCCATGCATTAGTAAAAAAAGAATGCACAGCCATGAACAACTCTCTCCGGCACCACCAGTACGTCCCTGCATTAGTAAAAAAAAAAATGCACAGCCATGAACAACTCTCTCTGGCACCACCAGTACGTCCCTGCATTAGTAAAAAAAGAATGCACAGCCATGAACAACTCTCTCCGGCACCACCAGTACGTCCCTGCATTAGTAAAAAGAAAAAGCACAGCCATGAACAACTCTCTCCGGCATCACCAGTACGTCCCTGCATTAGTAAAAAAAAAAAGCACAGCCATGAACAACTCTCTCCGGCACCACCAGTACGTCCCTGCATTAGTAAAAAAATAATGCACAGCCATGAACAACTCTCTCCGGCACCACCAGTACGTCCCTGCATTAGTAAAAAGAAAAAGCACAGCCATGAACAACTCTCTCCGGCACCACCAGTACGTCCCTGCATTAGTAAAAAAAGAATGCACAGCCATGAACAACTCTCTCCGTCACCACCAGTACGTCCCTGCATTAGTAAAAAGAAAAGGCACAGCCATGAACAACTCTCTCCGGCATCACCAGTACGTCCCTGCATTAGTAAAAAAAGAATGCACAGCCATGAACAACTCTCTCCGGCACCACCAGTACGTCCCTGCATTAGTAAAAAAATAATGCACAGCCATGAACAACTCTCTCCGGCATCACCAGTACGTCCCTGCATTAGTAAAAAAAGAATGCACAGCCATTCTCTGTGTACGTGTCTGTCTCTCTGTGGACGTGTCTGTCTCTCTGTGTACGTGCCTGTCTCTATGTGTACGTGCGTGCCTGTCTATGTGTACATGTCTGTCTCTATGTGGACGTGCCTGTCTATGTGTACATGTCTGTCTCTCTGCCCTTGGCTCCTTCAAAACTGCTCTCAAAGGGCACCTACGGATGGCTGCAATTCGAAACTGGCCTCTGTAAAAGCTGAATTTGTATCTGGATTGTACTATGTTTTTGTATGGACGTGGTGTTGGGTGCCTGCACATATGCACACATGGCATCAACGCATGGTGTTGTGTGCAGGCGCCCTACACTCTGTCTTTGTACTATGGATTGTACTATGTTTTTGTATGGACGTGGTGTTGGGTGCCTGCACATATGCACACATGGCATCAACGCATGGTGTTGTGTGCAGGCGCCCTACACTCTGTCTTTCGTTTTCTTTTCTTTTATCCCCCTGTTCCCCTCACTGTATATATACTTTTTTTCCCTTTTCGCTTCCTATATGATGAATTCCTGTTCTGTTCTTTAACTACATAGAAGTGTCTATTTGTTTGTCTCTAAATGTTTTGATGAATTGAACAATGTGGACCCTGTTGTAAACAAGTGTAAGGCTTAATTGGGTCGTCCACTCACAGTTAACAGTCTTTGTATTGAGTTTGTGCTTGAAATGTACTGTAATTCTGCAAACTGTTAATAAAGATTTCAATCAATCAATCAAAGTACGTGTACACGTACGCGTCTGAAAACAGTGTTCCGGGGATATTCGTTTGCCCCCCGCATCTGGAAACAGTGTTCCGGGGATATTCGTTTGCCCCCCGCATCTGGAAACAGTGTTCCGGGGATATTCGTTTGCCCCCCGCATCTGGAAACAGTGTTCCGGGGATATTCGTTTGCCCCCCGCATCTGGAAACAGTGTTCCGGGGATATTCGTTTGCCCCCCGCATCTGGAAACAGTGTTCCGGGGATATTCGTTTGCCCCCCGCATCTGGAAACAGTGTTCCGGGGATATTCGTTTGCCCCCCGCATCTGGAAACAGTGTTCCGGGGATATTCGTTTGCCCCCCGCATCTGGAAACAGTGTTCCGGGGATATTCGTTTGCCCCCCGCATCTGGAAACAGTGTTCCGGGGATATTCGTTTGCCTCCCGCATCTGGAAACAGTGTTCCGGGGATATTCGTTTGCCTCCCGCATCTGGAAACAGTGTTCCGGGGATATTCGTTTGCCTCCCGCATCTGGAAACAGTGTTCCGGGTATATTCGTTTGCCTCCCGCATCTGGAAACAGTGTTCCGGGGATATTCGTTTCCCTCCCGCATCTGGAAACAGTGTTCCGGGGATATTCGTTTGCCCCCCGCATCTGGAAACAGTGTTCCGGGGATATTCGTTTGCCCCCCGCATCTGGAAACAGTGTTCCGGGGATATTCGTTTGCCCCCCGCATCTGGAAACAGTGTTCCGGGGTATTCGTTTGCCCCCCGCATCTGGAAACAGTGATCCGGGGATATTCGTTTGCCCCCCGCATCTGGAAACAGTGTTCCGGGGATATTCGTTTGCCCCCCGCATCTGGAAACAGTGTTCCGGGGATATTCGTTTGCCCCCCGCATCTGGAAACAGTGTTCCGGGGATATTCGTTTGCCCCCCGCATCTGGAAACAGTGTTCCGGGGATATTCGTTTGCCCCCCGCATCTGGAAACAGTGTTCCGGGGATATTCGTTTGCCCCCCGCATCTGGAAACAGTGTTCCGGGGTATTCGTTTGCCCCCCGCATCTGGAAACAGTGTTCCGGGGATATTCGTTTGCCCCCCGCATCTGGAAACAGTGTTCCGGGGATATTCGTTTGCCCCCCGCATCTGGAAACAGTGTTCCGGGGATATTCGTTTGCCCCCCGCATCTGGAAACAGTGTTCCGGGGATATTCGTTTGCCCCCCGCATCTGGAAACAGAGTTCCGGGGATATTCGTTTGCCCCCCGCATCTGGAAACAGTGTTCCGGGGATATTTGTTTGCCCCCCGCATCTGGAAACAGTGTTCCGGGGATATTCGTTTGCCCCCCGCATCTGGAAACAGTGTTCCGGGGATATTCGTTTGCCCCCCGCATCTGGAAACAGTGTTCCGGGGATATTCGTTTGCCCCCCGCATCTGGAAACAGTGTTCCGGGGATATTCGTTTGCCCCCCGCATCTGGAAACAGTGTTCCGGGGATATTCGTTTGCCCCCCGCATCTGGAAACAGTGTTCCGGGGATATTCGTTTGCCCCCCGCATCTGGAAACAGTGTTCCGGGGATATTCGTTTGCCCCCCGCATCTGGAAACAGTGTTCCGGGGATATTCGTTTGCCCCCCGCATCTGGAAACAGTGTTCCGGGGTATTCGTTTGCCCCCCGCATCTGGAAACAGTGTTCCGGGGATATTCGTTTGCCCCCCGCATCTGGAAACAGTGATCCGAGGATATTCGTTTGCCCCCCGCATCTGGAAACAGTGTTCCGGGGATATTCGTTTGCCCCCCGCATCTGGAAACAGTGTTCCGGGGATATTCGTTTGCCCCCCGCATCTGGAAACAGTGTTCCGGGGATATTCGTTTGCCCCCCGCATCTGGAAACAGTGTTCCGGGGATATTCGTTTGCCCCCCGCATCTGGAAACAGTGTTCCGGGGATATTCGTTTGCCCCCCGCATCTGGAAACAGTGTTCCGGGGTATTCGTTTGCCCCCCGCATCTGGAAACAGTGTTCCGGGGATATTCGTTTGCCCCCCGCATCTGGAAACAGTGTTCCGGGGATATTCGTTTGCCCCCCGCATCTGGAAACAGTGTTCCGGGGATATTCGTTTGCCCCCCGCATCTGGAAACAGTGTTCCGGGGATATTCGTTTGCCCCCCGCATCTGGAAACAGTGTTCCGGGGATATTCGGTTGCCCCCCGCATCTGGAAACAGTGTTCCGGGGATATTCGTTTGCCCCCCGCATCTGGAAACAGTGTTCCAGGGGTTTATTCGTTTGCCCCCCGCATCTGGAAACAGTGTTCCGGGGATATTCGTTTGCCCACCGCATCTGGAAACAGTGTTCCGGGGATATTCGGTTGCCCCCCGCATCTGGAAACAGTGTTCCGGGGATATTCGTTTGCCCCCCGCATCTGGAAACAGTGTTCCGGGGATATTCGTTTGCCCCCCGCATCTGGAAACAGTGTTCCGGGGATATTCGTTTGCCCCCCGCATCTGGAAACAGTGTTCCGGGGATATTCGTTTGCCCCCCGCATCTGGAAACAGTGTTCCGGGGATATTCGTTTGCCCCCCGCATCTGGAAACAGTGTTCCGGGGATATTCGTTTGCCCCCCGCATCTGGAAACAGTGTTCCGGGGATATTCGTTTGCCCCCCGCATCTGGAAACAGTGTTCCGGGGATATTCGTTTGCCCCCCGCATCTGGAAACAGTGTTCCGGGGATATTCGTTTGCCCCCCGCATCTGGAAACAGTGTTCCGGGGATATTCGTTTGCCCCCCGCATCTGGAAACAGTGTTCCGGGGTATTCGTTTGCCCCCCGCATCTGGAAACAGTGTTCCGGGGATATTCGTTTGCCCCCCGCATCTGGAAACAGTGTTCCGGGGATATTCGTTTGCCCCCCGCATCTGGAAACAGTGTTCCGGGGATATTCGTTTGCCCCCCGCATCTGGAAACAGTGTTCCGGGGATATTCGTTTGCCCGCATCTGGAAACAGTGTTCCGGGGATATTCGTTTGCCCCCCGCATCTGGAAACAGTGTTCCGGGGATATTCGTTTGCCCCCCGCATCTGGAAACAGTGTTCCGGGGATATTCGTTTGCCCCCCGCATCTGGAAACAGTGTTCCGGGGATATTCGTTTGCCCCCCGCATCTGGAAACAGTGTTCCGGGGATATTCGTTTGCCCCCCGCATCTGGAAACAGTGTTCCGGGGATATTCGTTTGCCCCCCGCATCTGGAAACAGTGTTCCGGGGATATTCGTTTGCCCCCCGCATCTGGAAACAGTGTTCCGGGGATATTCGTTTGCCCCCCGCATCTGGAAACAGTGTTCCGGGGATATTCGTTTGCCCCCCGCATCTGGAAACAGTGTTCCGGGGATATTCGTTTGCCCCCCGCATCTGGAAACAGTGTTCCGGGGATATTCGTTTGCCCCCCGCATCTGGAAACAGTGTTCCGGGGATATTCGTTTGCCCCCCGCATCTGGAAACAGTGTTCCGGGGATATTCGTTTGCCCCCCGCATCTGGAAACAGTGTTCCGGGGATATTCGTTTGCCCCCCGCATCTGGAAACAGTGTTCCGGGGATATTCGTTTGCCCCCCGCATCTGGAAACAGTGTTCCGGGGATATTCGTTTGCCCCCCGCATCTGGAAACAGTGTTCCGGGGATATTCGTTTGCCCCCCGCATCTGGAAACAGTGTTCCGGGGATATTCGTTTGCCCCCCGCATCTGGAAACAGTGTTCCGGGGATATTCGTTTGCCCCCCGCATCTGGAAACAGTGTTCCGGGGATATTCGTTTGCCCCCCGCATCTGGAAACAGTGTTCCGGGGATATTCGTTTGCCCCCCGCATCTGGAAACAGTGTTCCGGGGATATTCGTTTGCCCCCCGCATCTGGAAACAGTGTTCCGGGGATATTCGTTTGCCCCCCGCATCTGGAAACAGTGTTCCGGGGATATTCGTTTGCCCCCCGCATCTGGAAACAGTGTTCCGGGGATATTCGTTTGCCCCCCGCATCTGGAAACAGTGTTCCGGGGATATTCGTTTGCCCCCCGCATCTGGAAACAGTGTTCCGGGGATATTCGTTTGCCCCCCGCATCTGGAAACAGTGTTCCGGGGATATTCGTTTGCCCCCCGCATCTGGAAACAGTGTTCCGGGGATATTCGTTTGCCCCCCGCATCTGGAAACAGTGTTCCGGGGATATTCGTTTGCCCCCCGCATCTGGAAACAGTGTTCCGGGGATATTCGTTTGCCCCCCGCATCTGGAAACAGTGTTCCGGGGATATTCGTTTGCCCCCCGCATCTGGAAACAGTGTTCCGGGGATATTCGTTTGCCCCCCGCATCTGGAAACAGTGTTCCGGGGATATTCGTTTGCCCCCCGCATCTGGAAACAGTGTTCCGGGGATATTCGTTTGCCCCCCGCATCTGGAAACAGTGTTCCGGGGATATTCGTTTGCCCCCCGCATCTGGAAACAGTGTTCCGGGGATATTCGTTTGCCCCCCGCATCTGGAAACAGTGTTCCGGGGATATTCGTTTGCCCCCCGCATCTGGAAACAGTGTTCCGGGGATATTCGTTTGCCCCCCGCATCTGGAAACAGTGTTCCGGGGATATTCGTTTGCCCCCCGCATCTGGAAACAGTGTTCCGGGGATATTCGTTTGCCCCCCGCATCTGGAAACAGTGTTCCGGGGATATTCGTTTGCCCCCCGCATCTGGAAACAGTGTTCCGGGGATATTCGTTTGCCCCCCGCATCTGGAAACAGTGTTCCGGGGATATTCGTTTGCCCCCCGCATCTGGAAACAGTGTTCCGGGGATATTCGTTTGCCCCCCGCATCTGGAAACAGTGTTCCGGGGATATTCGTTTGCCCCCCGCATCTGGAAACAGTGTTCCGGGGATATTCGTTTGCCCCCCGCATCTGGAAACAGTGTTCCGGGGATATTCGTTTGCCCCCCGCATCTGGAAACAGTGTTCCGGGGATATTCGTTTGCCCCCCGCATCTGGAAACAGTGTTCCGGGGATATTCGTTTGCCCCCCGCATCTGGAAACAGTGTTCCGGGGATATTCGTTTGCCCCCCGCATCTGGAAACAGTGTTCCGGGGATATTCGTTTGCCCCCCGCATCTGGAAACAGTGTTCCGGGGTATTCGTTTGCCCCCCGCATCTGGAAACAGTGTTCCGGGGATATTCGTTTGCCCCCCGCATCTGGAAACAGTGTTCCGGGGATATTCGTTTGCCCCCCGCATCTGGAAACAGTGTTCCGGGGATATTCGTTTGCCCCCCGCATCTGGAAACAGTGTTCCGGGGATATTCGTTTGCCCCCCGCATCTGGAAACAGTGTTCCGGGGATATTCGTTTGCCCCCCGCATCTGGAAACAGTGTTCCGGGGATATTCGTTTGCCCCCCGCATCTGGAAACAGTGTTCCGGGGATATTCGTTTGCCCCCCGCATCTGGAAACAGTGTTCCGGGGATATTCGTTTGCCCCCCGCATCTGGAAACAGTGTTCCGGGGATATTCGTTTGCCCCCCGCATCTGGAAACAGTGTTCCGGGGATATTCGTTTGCCCCCCGCATCTGGAAACAGTGTTCCGGGGATATTCGTTTGCCCCCCGCATCTGGAAACAGTGTTCCGGGGATATTCGTTTGCCCCCCGCATCTGGAAACAGTGTTCCGGGGATATTCGTTTGCCCCCCGCATCTGGAAACAGTGTTCCGGGGATATTCGTTTGCCCCCCGCATCTGGAAACAGTGTTCCGGGGATATTCGTTTGCCCCCCGCATCTGGAAACAGTGTTCCGGGGATATTCGTTTGCCCCCCGCATCTGGAAACAGTGTTCCGGGGATATTCGTTTGCCCCCCGCATCTGGAAACAGTGTTCCGGGGATATTCGTTTGCCCCCCGCATCTGGAAACAGTGTTCCGGGGATATTCGTTTGCCCCCCGCATCTGGAAACAGTGTTCCGGGGATATTCGTTTGCCCCCCGCATCTGGAAACAGTGTTCCGGGGATATTCGTTTGCCCCCCGCATCTGGAAACAGTGTTCCGGGGATATTCGTTTGCCCCCCGCATCTGGAAACAGTGTTCCGGGGATATTCGTTTGCCCCCCGCATCTGGAAACAGTGTTCCGGGGATATTCGTTTGCCCCCCGCATCTGGAAACAGTGTTCCGGGGATATTCGTTTGCCCCCCGCATCTGGAAACAGTGTTCCGGGGATATTCGTTTGCCCCCCGCATCTGGAAACAGTGTTCCGGGGATATTCGTTTGCCCCCCGCATCTGGAAACAGTGTTCCGGGGATATTCGTTTGCCCCCCGCATCTGGAAACAGTGTTCCGGGGATATTCGTTTGCCCCCCGCATCTGGAAACAGTGTTCCGGGGATATTCGTTTGCCCCCCGCATCTGGAAACAGTGTTCCGGGGATATTCGTTTGCCCCCCGCATCTGGAAACAGTGTTCCGGGGATATTCGTTTGCCCCCCGCATCTGGAAACAGTGTTCCGGGGATATTCGTTTGCCCCCCGCATCTGGAAACAGTGTTCCGGGGATATTCGTTTGCCCCCGCATCTGGAAACAGTGTTCCGGGGATATTCGTTTGCCCCCCGCATCTGGAAACAGTGTTCCGGGGATATTCGTTTGCCCCCCGCATCTGGAAACAGTGTTCCGGGGATATTCGTTTGCCCCCCGCATCTGGAAACAGTGTTCCGGGGATATTCGTTTGCCCCCCGCATCTGGAAACAGTGTTCCGGGGATATTCGTTTGCCCCCGCATCTGGAAACAGTGTTCCGGGGATATTCGTTTGCCCCCCGCATCTGGAAACAGTGTTCCGGGGATATTCGTTTGCCCCCCGCATCTGGAAACAGTGTTCCGGGGATATTCGTTTGCCCCCCGCATCTGGAAACAGTGTTCCGGGGATATTCGTTTGCCCCCCGCATCTGGAAACAGTGTTCCGGGGATATTCGTTTGCCCCCCGCATCTGGAAACAGTGTTCCGGGGATATTCGTTTGCCCCCCGCCTCTGGAAACAGTGTTCCGGGGATATTCGTTTGCCCCCCGCATCTGGAAACAGTGTTCCGGGGATATTCGTTTGCCCCCCGCATCTGGAAACAGTGTTCCGGGGATATTCGTTTGCCCCCCGCATCTGGAAACAGTGTTCCGGGGATATTCGTTTGCCCCCCGCATCTGGAAACAGTGTTCCGGGGTATTCGTTTGCCCCCCGCATCTGGAAACAGTGTTCCGGGGATATTCGTTTGCCCCCCGCATCTGGAAACAGTGTTCCGGGGATATTCGTTTGCCCCCCGCATCTGGAAACAGTGTTCCGGGGATATTCGTTTGCCCCCCGCATCTGGAAACAGTGTTCCGGGGATATTCGTTTGCCCCCCGCATCTGGAAACAGTGTTCCGGGGATATTCGTTTGCCCCCCGCATCTGGAAACAGTGTTCCGGGGATATTCGTTTGCCCCCCGCATCTGGAAACAGTGTTCCGGGGATATTCGTTTGCCCCCCGCATCTGGAAACAGTGTTCCGGGGATATTCGTTTGCCCCCCGCATCTGGAAACAGTGTTCCGGGGATATTCGTTTGCCCCCCGCATCTGGAAACAGTGTTCCGGGGATATTCGTTTGCCCCCCGCATCTGGAAACAGTGTTCCGGGGATATTCGTTTGCCCCCCGCATCTGGAAACAGTGTTCCGGGGATATTCGTTTGCCCCCCGCATCTGGAAACAGTGTTCCGGGGATATTCGTTTGCCCCGCGCATCTGGAAACAGTGTTCCGGGGATATTCGTTTGCCCCCCGCATCTGGAAACAGTGTTCCGGGGATATTCGTTTGCCCCCCGCATCTGGAAACAGTGTTCCGGGGATATTCGTTTGCCCCCCGCATCTGGAAACAGTGTTCCGGGGATATTCGTTTGCCCCCCGCATCTGGAAACAGTGTTCCGGGGATATTCGTTTGCCCCCCGCATCTGGAAACAGTGTTCCGGGGATATTCGTTTGCCCCCCGCATCTGGAAACAGTGTTCCAGGGGATTATTTGTTTGCCCCCCGCATCTGGAAACAGTGTTCCGGGGATATTCGTTTGCCCCCCGCATCTGGAAACAGTGTTCCGGGGATATTCGTTTGCCCCCCGCATCTGGAAACAGTGTTCCGGGGATATTCGTTTGCCCCCCGCATCTGGAAACAGTGTTCCGGGGATATTCGTTTGCCCCCCGCATCTGGAAACAGTGTTCCGGGGATATTCGTTTGCCCCCGCATCTGGAAACAGTGTTCCGGGGATATTCGTTTGCCCCCCGCATCTGGAAACAGTGTTCCGGGGATATTCGTTTGCCCCCCGCATCTGGAAACAGTGTTCCGGGGATATTCGTTTGCCCCCCGCATCTGGAAACAGTGTTCCGGGGATATCCGTTTGCCCCCCGCATCTGGAAACAGTGTTCCGGGGATATTCGTTTGCCCCCCGCATCTGGAAACAGTGTTCCGGGGATATTCGTTTGCCCCCCGCATCTGGAAACAGTGTTCCGGGGATATTCGTTTGCCCCCCGCATCTGGAAACAGTGTTCCGGGGATATTCGTTTGCCCCCCGCATCTGGAAACAGTGTTCCGGGGATATTCGTTTGCCCCGCGCATCTGGAAACAGTGTTCCGGGATATTCGTTTGCCCCCCGCATCTGGAAACAGTGTTCCGGGGATATTCGTTTGCCCCCCGCATCTGGAAACAGTGTTCCGGGGATATTCGTTTGCCCCCCGCATCTGGAAACAGTGTTCCGGGGATATTCGTGTTGCCCCCCGCATCTGGAAACAGTGTTCCGGGGATATTCGGTTGCCCCCCGCATCTGGAAACAGTGTTCCGGGGATATTCGGTTGCCCCCGCATCTGGAAACAGTGTTCCGGGGATATTCGTTTGCCCCCCGCATCTGGAAACAGTGTTCCGGGGATATTCGTTTGCCCCCCGCATCTGGAAACAGTGTTCCGGGGATATTCGTTTGCCCCCCGCATCTGGAAACAGTGTTCCGGGGATATTCGTTTGCCCCCCGCATCTGGAAACAGTGTTCCGGGGATATTCGTTTGCCCCCCCGCATCTGGAAACAGTGTTCCGGGGATATTCGTTTGCCCCCCGCATCTGGAAACAGTGTTCCGGGGATATTCGTTTGCCCCCCGCATCTGGAAACAGTGTTCCGGGGATATTCGTTTGCCCCCCGCATCTGGAAACAGTGTTCCGGGGATATTCGTTTGCCCCCCGCATCTGGAAACAGTGTTTCGGGGATATTCGTTTGCCCCCCGCATCTGGAAACAGTGTTCCGGGGATATTCGTTTGCCCCCCGCATCTGGAAACAGTGTTCCGGGGATATTCGTTTGCCCCCCGCATCTGGAAACAGTGTTCCGGGGTATTCGTTTGCCCCCCGCATCTGGAAACAGTGTTCCGGGGATATTCGTTTGCCCCCCGCATCTGGAAACAGTGTTCCGGGGATATTCGTTTGCCCCCCGCATCTGGAAACAGTGTTCCGGGGATATTCGTTTGCCCCCCGCATCTGGAAACAGTGTTCCGGGGATATTCGTTTGCCCCCCGCATCTGGAAACAGTGTTCCGGGGATATTCGTTTGCCCCCCGCATCTGGAAACAGTGTTCCGGGGATATTCGGTTGCCCCCGCATCTGGAAACAGTGTTCCGGGGATATTCGTTTGCCACCCGCATCTGGAAACAGTGTTCCGGGGATATTCGTTTGCCCCCCGCATCTGGAAACAGTGTTCCGGGGATATTCGTTTGCCCTCCGCATCTGGAAACAGTGTTCCGGGGATATTCGTTTGCCCCCCGCATCTGGAAACAGTGTTCCGGGGATATCCGTTTGCCCCCCGCATCGTTTGCCCCCCGCATCTGGAAACAGTGTTCCGGGGATATTCGTTTGCCCCCCGCATCTGGAAACAGTGTTCCGGGGATATTCGTTTGCCCCCCGCATCTGGAAACAGTGTTCCGGGGATATTCGTTTGCCCCCCGCATCTGGAAACAGTGTTCCGGGGATATTCGGTTGCCCCCCGCATCTGGAAACAGTGTTCCGGGGATATTCGTTTGCCCCCCGCATCTGGAAACAGTGTTCCAGGGGTTATTCGTTTGCCCCCCGCATCTGGAAACAGTGTTCCGGGGATATTCGTTTGCCCCCCGCATCTGGAAACAGTGTTCCGGGGATATTCGTTTGCCCCCCGCATCTGGAAACAGTGTTCCGGGGATATTCGTTTGCCCCCGCATCTGGAAACAGTGTTCCGGGGATATTCGTTTGCCCCTCGCATCTGGAAACAGTGTTCCGGGGATATTCGTTTGCCCCCCGCATCTGGAAACAGTGTTCCGGGGATATTCGTTTGCCTCCCGCATCTGGAAACAGTGTTCCGGGGATATTCGTTTGCCTCCCGCATCTGGAAACAGTGTTCCGGGGATATTCGTTTGCCTCCCGCATCTGGAAACAGTGTTCCGGGGATATTCGTTTGCCTCCCGCATCTGGAAACAGTGTTCCGGGGATATTCGTTTGCCTCCCGCATCTGGAAACAGTGTTCCGGGGATATTCGTTTGCCTCCCGCATCTGGAAACAGTGTTCCGGGGATATTCGTTTGCCTCCCGCATCTGGAAACAGTGTTCCGGGGATATTCGTTTGCCCCCCGCATCTGGAAACAGTGTTCCGGGGATATTCGTTTGCCCCCGCATCTGGAAACAGTGTTCCGGGGATATTCGTTTGCCTCCCGCATCTGGAAACAGTGTTCCGGGGATATTCGTTTGCCTCCCGCATCTGGAAACAGTGTTCCGGGGATATTCGTTTGCCTCCCGCATCTGGAAACAGTGTTCCGGGGATATTCGTTTGCCTCCCGCATCTGGAAACAGTGTTCCGGGGATATTCGTTTGCCTCCCGCATCTGGAAACAGTGTTCCGGGGATATTCGTTTGCCTCCCGCATCTGGAAACAGTGTTCCGGGGATATTCGTTTGCCTCCCGCATCTGGAAACAGTGTTCCGGGGATATTCGTTTGCCCCCCGCATCTGGAAACAGTGTTCCGGGGATATTCGTTTGCCTCCCGCATCTGGAAACAGTGTTCCGGGGATATTCGTTTGCCTCCCGCATCTGGAAACAGTGTTCCGGGATATTCGTTTGCCTCCCGCATCTGGAAACAGTGTTCCGGGGATATTCATTTGCCTCCCGCATCTGGAAACAGTGTTCCGGGGATATTCGTTTGCCTCCCGCATCTGGAAACAGTGTTCCGGGGATATTCGTTTGCCTCCCGCATCTGGAAACAGTGTTCCGGGGATATTCGTTTGCCCCCCGCATCTGGAAACAGTGTTCCGGGGATATTCGTTTGCCTCCCGCATCTGGAAACAGTGTTCCGGGGATATTCGTTTGCCTCCCGCATCTGGAAACAGTGTTCCGGGGATATTCGTTTGCCTCCCGCATCTGGAAACAGTGTTCCGGGGATATTCGTTTGCCTCCCGCATCTGGAAACAGTGTTCCGGGGATATTCGTTTAAACAGTGTTTCAAGGACACCCGTTTGCCTCACGCATCTGAAAACAGTGTTTCAAGGACACCCGTTTGCCTCACGCATCTGAAAACAGTGTTTCAAGGACACCCGTTTGCCTCACGCATCTGAAAACAGTGTTTCAAGGACACCCGTTTGCCTCACGCATCTGAAAACAGTGTTTCAAGGACACCCGTTTGCCTCACGCATCTGAAAACAGTGTTTCAAGGACACCCGTTTGCCTCCCGCATCTGAAAACAGTGTTTCAAGGACACCCGTTTGCCTCCTGCATCTGACAACAGTGTTTCAAGGACACCCGTTTGCCTCCCGCATCTGAAAACAGTGTTTCAAGGACACTCGTTTGCCTCCCGCATCTGAAACACAAACACAAACACACACATTCTCTCGGCACAGCGGCTCGAGCACTCAACACAAACACACACACATTCTCTCTCTCGGCACAGCGGCTCGAGCGCTCAACACACTAAAAAAGCAACTTGCCAAATATTGATCTGTTTGGGCTCTTTATAGGTGTCCATGAACTGTCAACTGTTATATTTGTCTCCTTGTAAAATTAACTGTCATTTGTGGATTCAAATGAAAAACTAAAATTGTGTGTGTGTGTGTGTGTGTGTGTGTGTCATTAGTATACACACGCAGCATACAGAGAATCAAAACATGGTTCCTACTTTGAGCAGTCTTCTAACCGATGTCGTCATCAGTGTAAGATGCTGCAGGATCTCATCATCTCATCCTCAAACTCTGCAATGTTGTCATTTGGACTCTGGGGTCATCAGCAGGATATCTGAAAGAAAGAAAGAAAGAAAGAAGCTTGTGACTAAATAACTACAATATAGGTCCTCTATAGCGCCACCTATACTGTA
>NC_137881.1:19222443-19370511 GCF_963924005.1 Protomyctophum bolini | reverse complement strand
GATATTCGTTTGCCCCCCCCCGCATCTGGAAACAGTGTTCCGGGGATATTCGTTTGCCCCCCGCATCTGGAAACAGTGTTCCGGGGATATTCGTTTGCCCCCCGCATCTGGAAACAGTGTTCCGGGGATATTCGTTTGCCCCCCGCATCTGGAAACAGTGTTCCGGGGATATTCGTTTGCCCCCCGCATCTGGAAACAGTGTTCCGGGGATATTCGTTTGCCCCCCGCATCTGGAAACAGTGTTCCGGGGATATTCGTTTGCCCCCCCGCATCTGGAAACAGTGTTCCGGGGGATATTCGTTTGCCCCCCGCATCTGGAAACAGTGTTCGGGGATATTCGTTTGCCCCCCGCATCTGGAAACAGAGTTCCGGGGATATTCGTTTTGCCCCCCGCATCTGGAAACAGTGTTCCGGGGATATTCGTTTGCCCCCCGCATCTGGAAACAGTGTTCCGGGATATTCGTTTGCCCCCGCATCTGGAAACAGTGTTCCGGGGATATTCGTTTGCCCCCCGCATCTGGAAACAGTGTTCCGGGGATATTCGTTTGCCCCCCGCATCTGGAAACAGTGTTCCGGGGATATTCGTTTGCCCCCCGCATCTGGAAACAGTGTTCCGGGGATATTCGTTTGCCCCCCGCATCTGGAAACAGTGTTCCGGGGATATTCGTTTGCCCCCCGCATCTGGAAACAAGTGTTCCGGGGATATTCGTTTGCCTCCCCGCATCTGGAAACAGTGTTCCGGGGATATTCGTTTGCCCCCGCATCTGGAAACAGTGTTCCGGGGATATTCGTTTGCCCCCCGCATCTGGAAACAGTGTTCCGGGGATATTCGTTTGCCCCCCGCATCTGGAAACAGTGTTCCGGGGATATTCGTTTGCCCCCCGCATCTGGAAACAGTGTTCCGGGGATATTCGTTTGCCTCCCCGCATCTGGAAACAGTGTTCCGGGGATATTCGTTTGCCCCCCGCATCTGGAAACAGTGTTCCGGGGATATTCGTTTGCCCCCCGCATCTGGAAACAGTGTTCCGGGGATATTCGTTTTGCCCCCCGCATCTGGAAACAGTGTTCCGGGGATATTCGTTTGCCTCCCGCATCTGGAAACAGTGTTCCGGGATATTCGTTTGCCTCCCGCATCTGGAAACAGTGTTCCGGGGATATTCGTTTGCCTCCCCGCATCTGGAAACAGTGTTCGGGGATATTCGTTTGCCCTCCCGCATCTGGAAAACAGTGTTCCGGGGATATTCGTTTGCCCCCCGCATCTGGAAACAGTGTTCGGGGATATTCGTTTGCCTCCCCGCATCTGGAAACAGTGTTCCGGGATATTCGTTTGCCCCCCGCATCTGGAAACAGTGTTCCGGGGATATTCGTTTGCCCCCCGCATCTGGAAACAGTGTTCCGGGGATATTCGTTTGCCCCCCGCATCTGGAAACAGTGTTCCGGGGATATTCGTTTGCCCCCCGCATCTGGAAACAGTGTTCCGGGGATATTCGTTTGCCCCCCGCATCTGGAAACAGTGTTCCGGGATATTCGTTTGCCCCCCGCATCTGGAAACAGTGTTCCGGGGATATTCGTTTGCCCCCCGCATCTGGAAACAGTGTTCCGGGGATATTCGTTTGCCCCCCGCATCTGGAAACAGTGTTCCGGGGATATTCGTTTGCCCCCCGCATCTGGAAACAGTGTTCCGGGGATATTCGTTTGCCCCCCGCATCTGGAAACAGTGTTCCGGGGATATTCGTTTGCCCCCCGCATCTGGAAACAGTGTTCCGGGGATATTCGTTTGCCCCCCGCATCTGAAACAGTGTTCCGGGGATATTCGTTTGCCCCCCGCATCTGGAAACAGTGTTCCGGGGATATTCGTTTGCCCCCCGCATCTGGAAACAGTGTTCCGGGGATATTCGTTTGCCCCCCGCATCTGGAAACAGTGTTCCGGGGATATTCGTTTGCCCCCCGCATCTGGAAACAGTGTTCCGGGGATATTCGTTTGCCCCCCGCATCTGGAAACAGTGTTCCGGGGATATTCGTTTGCCCCCCGCATCTGGAAACAGTGTTCCGGGATATTCGTTTGCCCCCCGCATCGGGAAACAGTGTTCCGGGATATTCGTTTGCCCCCCGCATCTGGAAACAGTGTTCCGGGATATTCGTTTGCCCCCCGCATCTGGAAACAGTGTTCCGGGGATATTCGTTTGCCCCCCGCATCTGGAAACAGTGTTCCGGGGATATTCGTTTGCCCCCCCGCATCTGGAAACAGTGTTCCGGGGATATTCGTTTGCCTCCCGCATCTGGAAACAGTGTTCCGGGGATATTCGTTTGCCCCCCGCATCTGGAAACAGTGTTCCGGGGATATTCGTTGCCCCCCGCATCTGGAAACAGTGTTCCGGGGATATTCGTTTGCCCCCCGCATCTGGAAACAGTGTTCCGGGGATATTCGTTTGCCTCCCGCATCTGGAAACAGTGTTCCGGGGATATTCGTTTGCCTCCCGCATCTGGAAACAGTGTTCCGGGGATATTCGTTTGCCCCCCGCATCTGGAAACAGTGTTCCGGGATATTCGTTTGCCCCCCGCATCTGGAAACAGTGTTCCGGGGATATTCGTTTGCCCCCCGCATCTGGAAACAGTGTTCCGGGGATATTCGTTTGCCTCCCGCATCTGGAAACAGTGTTCCGGGGATATTCGTTTGCCCCCCGCATCTGGAAACAGTGTTCCGGGGATATTCGTTTGCCCCCCCGCATCTGGAAACAGTGTTCCGGGGATATTCGTTTGCCCCCACGCATCTGGAAACAGTGTTCCGGGGATATTCGTTTGCCTCCCCGCATCTGGAAACAGTGTTCCGGGGATATTCGTTTGCCCCCCGCATCTGGAAACAGTGTTCCGGGGATATTCGTTTGCCCCCCGCATCTGGAAACAGTGTTCCGGGGATATTCGTTTGCCCCCCCGCATCTGGAAACAGTGTTCCGGGGATATTCGTTTGCCCCCCGCATCTGGAAACAGTGTTCCGGGGATATTCGTTTGCCTCCCGCATCTGGAAACAGTGTTCCGGGGATATTCGTTTGCCCCCCGCATCTGGAAACAGTGTTCCGGGGATATTCGTTTGCCCCCCGCATCTGGAAACAGTGTTCCGGGGATATTCGTTTGCCCCCCCGCATCTGGAAACAGTGTTCCGGGGATATTCGTTTGCCTCCCGCATCTGGAAACAGTGTTCCGGGGATATTCGTTTGCCCCCCGCATCTGGAAACAGTGTTCCGGGGATATTCGTTTGCCCCCCGCATCTGGAAACAGTGTTCCGGGGATATTCGTTTGCCCCCCGCATCTGGAAACAGTGTTCCGGGGATATTCGTTTGCCCCCCGCATCTGGAAACAGTGTTCCGGGGATATTCGTTTGCCTCCCGCATCTGGAAACAGTGTTCCGGGGATATTCGTTTGCCCCCCGCATCTGGAAACAGTGTTCCGGGGATATTCGTTTGCCTCCCGCATCTGGAAACAGTGTTCCGGGGATATTCGTTTGCCCCCCCGCATCTGGAAACAGTGTTCCGGGGATATTCGTTTGCCCCCCGCATCTGGAAACAGTGTTCCGGGGATATTCGTTTGCCCCCCGCATCTGGAAACAGTGTTCCGGGGATATTCGTTTGCCTCCCCGCATCTGGAAACAGTGTTCCGGGGATATTCGTTTGCCCCCCGCATCTGGAAACAGTGTTCCGGGGATATTCGTTTGCCCCCCCGCATCTGGAAACAGTGTTCCGGGGCTATTCGTTTGCCCCCCGCATCTGGAAACAGTGTTCCCGGGGATATTCGTTTGCCCCCCGCATCTGGAAACAGTGTTCCGGGGCTATTCGTTTGCCTCCCGCATCTGGAAACAGTGTTCCGGGGATATTCGTTTGCCCCCCCCTCGCATCTGGAAACAGTGTTCCGGGGATATTCGTTTGCCCCCCGCATCTGGAAACAGTGTTCCGGGGATATTCGTTGCCCCCCGCATCTGGAAACAGTGTTCCGGGGATATTCGTTTGCCCCCCGCATCTGGAAACAGTGTTCCGGGGATATTCGTTTGCCTCCCGCATCTGGAAACAGTGTTCCGGGGATATTCGTTTGCCTCCCCGCATCTGGAAACAGTGTTCCGGGGATATTCGTTTGCCCCCGCATCTGGAAACAGTGTTCCGGGGATATTCGTTTGCCCCCCGCATCTGGAAACAGTGTTCCGGGGATATTCGTTTGCCCCCGCATCTGGAAACAGTGTTCCGGGGATATTCGTTTGCCCCCCGCATCTGGAAACAGTGTTCCGGGGATATTCGTTTGCCCTCCCGCATCTGGAAACAGTGTTCCGGGGATATTCGTTTGCCCTCCCGCATCTGGAAACAGTGTTCCGGGGATATTCGTTTGCCCCCCGCATCTGGAAACAGTGTTCCGGGGATATTCTTTGCCCCCCGCATCTGGAAACAGTGTTCCGGGGATATTCGTTTGCCCCCGCATCTGGAAACAGTGTTCCGGGGATATTCGTTTGCCCCCGCATCTGGAAACAGTGTTCCGGGGATATTCGTTTGCCTCCCGCATCTGGAAACAGTGTTCCGGGGATATTCGTTTGCCCCCCGCATCTGGAAACAGTGTTCCGGGGATATTCGTTTGCCCCCCGCATCTGGAAACAGTGTTCCGGGGATATTCGTTTGCCCCCCGCATCTGGAAACAGTGTTCCGGGGATATTCGTTTGCCCCCCGCATCTGGAAACAGTGTTCCGGGGATATTCGTTTGCCCCCCGCATCTGGAAACAGTGTTCCGGGGATATTCGTTTGCCCCCCGCATCTGGAAACAGTGTTCCGGGGATATTCGTTTGGCCCCCCGCATCTGGAAACAGTGTTCCGGGGATATTCGTTTGCCCCCCGCATCGGGAAACAGTGTTCCGGGGATATTCGTTTGCCCGCCCGCATCGGGAAACAGTGTTCCGGGATATTCGTTTGCCCTCCCGCATCTGGAAACAGTGTTCCGGGGATATTCGTTTGCCCCCCGCATCTGGAAACAGTGTTCCGGGGATATTCGTTTGCCCCCCGCATCTGGAAACAGTGTTCCGGGGATATTCGTTTGCCCCCCGCATCTGGAAACAGTGTTCCGGGGATATTCGTTTGCCCCCCGCATCTGGAAACAGTGTTCCGGGGATATTCGTTTGCCCCCCGCATCTGGAAACAGTGTTCCGGGGATATTCGTTTGCCCCCCGCATCTGGAAACAGTGTTCCGGGGATATTCGTTTGCCCCCCGCATCTGGAAACAGTGTTCCGGGGATATTCGTTTGCCCCCCGCATCTGGAAACAGTGTTCCGGGGATATTCGTTTGCCCCCCGCATCTGGAAACAGTGTTCCGGGATATTCGTTTGCCCCCCGCATCTGGAAACAGTGTTCCGGGGATATTCGTTTGCCCCCCGCATCTGGAAACAGTGTTCCGGGGATATTCGTTTGCCCCCCGCATCTGGAAACAGTGTTCCGGGGATATTCGTTTGCCCCCCCGCATCTGGAAACAGTGTTCCGGGATATTCGTTTGCCCCCCGCATCTGGAAACAGTGTTCCGGGGATATTCGTTTGCCCCCCGCATCTGGAAACAGTGTTCCGGGGATATTTCGTTTGCCCCCCGCATCTGGAAACAGTGTTCCGGGGATATTCGTTTGCCCCCCGCATCTGGAAACAGTGTTCCGGGGATATTCGTTTGCCCCCGCATCTGGAAACAGTGTTCCGGGGATATTCGTTTGCCACCCGCATCTGGAAACAGTGTTCCGGGGATATTCGTTTGCCCCCCGCATCTGGAAACAGTGTTCCGGGGATATTCGTTTGCCTCCCGCATCTGGAAACAGTGTTCCGGGGATATTCGTTTGCCCCCCGCATCTGGAAACAGTGTTCCGGGGATATTCGTTTGCCCCCCGCATCTGGAAACAGTGTTCCGGGGATATTCGTTTGCCCTCCCGCATCTGGAAAACAGTGTTCCGGGGATATTCGTTGCCTCCCGCATCTGAAACAGTGTTCCGGGGATATTCGTTTGCCCCCCGCATCTGGAAACAGTGTTCCGGGGATATTCGTTTGCCCCCCGCATCTGGAAAACAGTGTTCCGGGGATATTCGTTTGCCCCCCGCATCTGGAAACAGTGTTCCGGGGATATTCGTTTGCCTCCCGCATCTGGAAACAGTGTTCCGGGGATATTCGTTTGCCCCCCGCATCTGGAAACAGTGTTCCGGGGATATTCGTTTGCCCCCCGCATCTGGAAACAGTGTTCCGGGGCTATTCGTTTGCCCCCCGCATCTGGAAACAGTGTTCCGGGGATATTCGTTTGCCCCCCGCATCTGAAACAGTGTTCCGGGGCTATTCGTTTGCCTCCCGCATCTGGAAACCCAGTGTTCCGGGGATATTCGTTTGCCTCCCGCATCTGGAAACAGTGTTCCGGGGATATTCGTTTGCCTCCCGCATCAGTGTTCCGGGGATATTCGTTTGCCCCCGCATCTGGAAACAGTGTTCCGGGGATATTCGTTTGCCCCCCGCATCTGGAAACAGTGTTCCGGGGATATTCGTTTGCCCCCCGCATCTGGAAACAGTGTTCCGGGGATATTCGTTTGCCTCCCCGCATCTGGAAACAGTGTTCCGGGGATATTCGTTTGCCCCCCGCATCTGGAAACAGTGTTCCGGGGATATTCGTTTGCCCCCCTGCATCTGGAAACAGTGTTCCGGGGCTATTCGTTTGCCCCCCGCATCTGGAAACAGTGTTCCGGGGATATTCGTTTGCCCCCCGCATCTGGAAACAGTGTTCCGGGGATATTCGTTTGCCTCCCCGCATCTGGAAACAGTGTTCCGGGGATATTCGTTTGCCCCCCGCATCTGGAAACAGTGTTCCGGGGATATTCGTTTGCCCCCGCATCTGGAAACAGTGTTCCGGGGATATTCGTTTGCCCCCCGCATCTGGAAACAGTGTTCCGGGATATTCGTTTGCCCCCCGCATCTGGAAACAGTGTTCCGGGGATATTCGTTTGCCCCCCGCATCTGGAAACAGTGTTCCGGGGATATTCGTTTGCCCCCCGCATCTGGAAACAGTGTTCCGGGGATATTCGTTTGCCCCCCGCATCTGGAAACAGTGTTCCGGGGATATTCGTTTGCCCCCCGCATCTGGAAACAGTGTTCCGGGGATATTCGTTTGCCCCCCGCATCTGGAAACAGTGTTCCGGGGATATTCGTTTGCCTCCCGCATCTGGAAACAGTGTTCCGGGGATATTCGTTTGCCCCCCGCATCTGGAAACAGTGTTCCGGGGATATTCGTTTGGCCCCCGCATCTGGAAACAGTGTTCCGGGATATTCGTTTGCCCCCGCATCGGGAAACAGTGTTCCGGGGATATTCGTTTGCCCCCCGCATCGGGAAACAGTGTTCCGGGGATATTCGTTTGCCCCCCGCATCTGGAAACAGTGTTCCGGGGGATATTCGTTTGCCCCCCGCATCTGGAAACAGTGTTCCGGGGATATTCGTTTGCCCCCCGCATCTGGAAACAGTGTTCCGGGGATATTCCTTTGCCCCCCGCATCTGGAAACAGTGTTCCGGGGATATTCGTTTGCCCCCCGCATCTGAAACAGTGTTCCGGGGATATTCGTTTGCCCACCCGCATCTGGAAACAGTGTTCCGGGGATATTCGTTTGCCCCCCGCATCTGGAAACAGTGTTCCGGGGATATTCGTTTGCCCCCCGCATCTGGAAACAGTGTTCCGGGGATATTCGTTTGCCCCCCGCATCTGGAAACAGTGTTCCGGGATATTCGTTTGCCCCCCGCATCTGGAAACAGTGTTCCGGGGATATTCGTTTGCCCCCCGCATCTGGAAACAGTGTTCCGGGGATATTCGTTTGCCCCCCGCATCTGGAAACAGTGTTCCGGGGATATTCGTTGCCCCCCGCATCTGGAAACAGTGTTCCGGGGATATTCGTTTGCCCCCGCATCTGGAAACAGTGTTCCGGGGATATTCGTTTGCCCCCCGCATCTGGAAACAGTGTTCCGGGGATATTCGTTTGCCCCCCCGCATCTGGAAACAGTGTTCCGGGGATATTCGTTTGCCCCCCGCATCTGGAAACAGTGTTCCGGGGATATTCGTTTGCCCCCCGCATCTGGAAACAGTGTTCCGGGATATTCGTTTGCCCCCCGCATCTGGAAACAGTGTTCCGGGGATATTCGTTTGCCCCCCGCATCTGGAAACAGTGTTCCGGGGATATTCGTTTGCCCCCCGCATCTGGAAACAGTGTTCCGGGGATATTCGTTTGCCCCCCGCATCTGGAAACAGTGTTCCGGGGATATTCGTTTGCCCCCCGCATCTGGAAACAGTGTTCCGGGGATATTCGTTTGCCCCCCGCATCTGGAAACAGTGTTCCGGGGATATTCGTTTGCCTCCCCGCATCTGGAAACAGTGTTCCGGGGATATTCGTTTGCCTCCCCGCATCTGAAACAGTGTCCGGGGATATTCGTTGCCCCCCGCATCTGGAAACAGTGTTCCGGGGATATTCGTTTGCCCCCCGCATCTGGAAACAGTGTTCCGGGGATATTCGTTTGCCCCCCGCATCTGGAAACAGTGTTCCGGGGATATTCGTTTGCCCTCCCGCATCTGGAAACAGTGTTCCGGGGGATATTCGTTTGCCCCCCGCATCTGGAAACAGTGTTCCGGGGATATTCGTTTGCCCCCCCGCATCTGGAAACAGTGTTCCGGGGCTATTCGTTTGCCCCCGCATCTGGAAACAGTGTTCCGGGGATATTCGTTTGCCCCCCGCATCTGGAAACAGTGTTCCGGGGCTATTCGTTTGCCTCCCGCATCTGGAAACAGTGTTCCGGGATATTCGTTTGCCGCCCGCATCTGGAAACAGTGTTCCGGGGATATTCGTTTGCCTCCCGCATCAGTGTTCCGGGGATATTCGTTTGCCCCCCGCATCTGGAAACAGTGTTCCGGGGATATTCGTTTGCCCCCCGCATCTGGAAACAGTGTTCCGGGGATATTCGTTTGCCCCCCGCATCTGGAAACAGTGTTCCGGGGATATTCGTTTGCCTCCCGCATCTGGAAACAGTGTTCCGGGGATATTCGTTTGCCCCCCGCATCTGGAAACAGTGTTCCGGGGATATTCGTTTGCCCCCCCGCATCTGGGAAACAGTGTTCCGGGGATATTCGTTTGCCCCCGCATCTGGAAACAGTGTTCCGGGGATATTCGTTTGCCCCCCGCATCTGGAAACAGTGTTCCGGGGCTATTCGTTTGCCTCCCGCATCTGGAAACAGTGTTCCGGGGATATTCGTTTGCCCCCGCATCTGGAAACAGTGTTCCGGGGATATTCGTTTTGCCCCCCGCATCTGGAAACAGTGTTCCGGGGATATTCGTTGCCCCCCCGCATCTGGAAACAGTGTTCCGGGGATATTCGTTTGCCCCCCGCATCTGGAAACAGTGTTCCGGGGATATTCGTTTGCCCCCCGCATCTGGAAACAGTGTTCCGGGGATATTCGTTTGCCCCCCGCATCTGGAGAACAGTGTTCCGGGATATTCGTTTGCCCCCCGCATCTGGAAACAGTGTTCCGGGGATATTCGTTTGCCCCCCGCATCTGGAAACAGTGTTCCGGGGATATTCGTTTGCCCCCCGCATCTGGAAACAGTGTTCCGGGGATATTCGTTTGCCCCCCGCATCTGGAAACAGTGTTCCGGGGATATTCGTTTGCCCCCCGCATCTGGAAACAGTGTTCCGGGGATATTCGTTTGCCTCCCGCATCTTGAAACAGTGTTCCGGGGATATTCGTTTGCCTCCCCGCATCTGGAAACAGTGTTCCGGGGATATTCGTTTGCCCCCCGCATCTGGAAACAGTGTTCCGGGGATATTCGTTTGCCCCCCGCATCTGGAAACAGTGTTCCGGGGATATTCGTTTGCCTCCCGCATCTGGAAACAGTGTTCCGGGGATATTCGTTTGCCCCCGCATCTGGAAACAGTGTTCCGGGGATATTCGTTTGCCCCCCGCATCTGGAAACAGTGTTCCGGGGATATTCGTTTGCCCCCCGCATCTGGAAACAGTGTTCCGGGGATATTCGTTTGCCTCCCGCATCTGGAAACAGTGTTCCGGGGATATTCGTTTGCCTCCCCGCATCTGGAAACAGTGTTCCGGGGATATTCGTTTGCCCTCCCGCATCTGGAAACAGTGTTCCGGGGATATTCGTTTGCCTCCCGCATCTGGAAACAGTGTTCCGGGGATATTCGTTTGCCCTCCCGCATCTGGAAACAGTGTTCCGGGGATATTCGTTTGCCCCCGCATCTGGAAACAGTGTTCCGGGGATATTCGTTTGCCCCCCGCATCTGGAAACAGTGTTCCGGGATATTCGTTTGCCCCCCGCATCTGGAAACAGTGTTCCGGGGATATTCGTTTGCCCCCCGCATCTGGAAACAGTGTTCCGGGGATATTCCGTTTGCCCCCCGCATCTGGAAACAGTGTTCCGGGGATATTCGTTTGCCCCCCCGCATCTGGAAACAGTGTTCCGGGGATATTCGTTTGCCCCCCGCATCTGGAAACAGTGTTCCGGGGATATTCGTTTGCCCCCCGCATCTGGAAACAGTGTTCCGGGATATTCGTTTGCCCCCCGCATCTGGAAACAGTGTTCCGGGGATATTCGTTTGCCCCCCGCATCTGGAAACAGTGTTCCGGGGATATTCGTTTGCCCCCCGCATCTGGAAACAGTGTTCCGGGGATATTCGTTTGCCCCCCGCATCTGGAAACAGTGTTCCTGGGATATTCGTTTGCCCCCCGCATCTGGGAAACAGTGTTCCGGGGATATTCGTTTGCCCCCCGCATCTGGAAACAGTGTTCCGGGGATATTCGTTTGCCCCCCCGCATCTGGAAACAGTGTTCCGGGGATATTCGTTTGCCCCCCGCATCTGGAAACAGTGTTCCGGGGATATTCGTTTGCCCCCCGCATCTGGAAACAGTGTTCCGGGGATATTCGTTTGCCCCCCGCATCTGGAAACAGTGTTCCGGGGATATTCGTTTGCCCCCCGCATCTGGAAACAGTGTTCCGGGGATATTCGTTTGCCCCCCGCATCTGGAAACAGTGTTCCGGGGATATTCGTTTGCCCCCCGCATCGGAAACAGTGTTCCGGGGATATTCGTTTGCCCCCGCATCTGGAAACAGTGTTCCGGGGATATTCGTTTGCCCCCGCATCTGGAAACAGTGTTCCGGGATATTCGTTTGCCCCCCGCATCTGGAAACAGTGTTCCGGGGATATTCGTTTGCCCCCCGCATCTGGAAACAGTGTTCCGGGGATATTCGTTTGCCCCCCGCATCTGGAAACAGTGTTCCGGGGATATTCGTTTGCCCCCGCATCTGGAAACAGTGTTCCGGGGATATTCGTTGCCCCCCGCATCTGGAAACAGTGTTCCGGGGATATTCGTTTGCCCCCCCGCATCTGGAAACAGTGTTCCGGGGATATTCGTTTGCCCCCCGCATCTGGAAACAGTGTTCCGGGGATATTCGTTTGCCCCCCGCATCTGGAAACAGTGTTCCGGGGATATTCGTTTGCCCCCCGCATCTGGAAACAGTGTTCCGGGGATATTCCGTTTGCCCCCCGCATCTGGAAACAGTGTTCCGGGGATATTCGTTTGCCCCCCGCATCTGGAAACAGTGTTCCGGGGATATTCGTTTGCCCCCCGCATCTGGAAACAGTGTTCCGGGATATTCGTTTGCCCCCCGCATCTGGAAACAGTGTTTCCGGGGATATTCGTTTGCCCCCCGCATCTGGAAACAGTGTTCCGGGGATATTCGTTTGCCCCCCGCATCTGAAACAGTGTTCCGGGGATATTCGTTTGCCCCCCGCATCTGGAAACAGTGTTCCGGGGATATTCGTTTGCCCCCCGCATCTGGAAACAGTGTTCCGGGGATATTCGTTTGCCCCCCGCATCTGGAAACAGTGTTCCGGGGATATTCGTTGCCCCCCGCATCTGGAAACAGTGTTCCGGGGATATTCGTTTGCCCCCCGCATCTGGAAACAGTGTTCCGGGGATATTCGTTTGCCTCCCCGCATCTGGAAACAGTGTTCCGGGGATATTCGTTTGCCCCCGCATCTGGAAACAGTGTTCCGGGATATTCGTTTGCCCCCCGCATCTGGAAACAGTGTTCCGGGGATATTCGTTTGCCCCCGCATCTGGAAACAGTGTTCCGGGGATATTCGTTTGCCCCCCGCATCTGGAAACAGTGTTCCGGGATATTCGTTTGCCCCCCGCATCTGGAAACAGTGTTCCGGGGATATTCGTTTGCCCCCCGCATCTGGAAACAGTGTTCCGGGGATATTCGTTTGCCCCCGCATCTGGAAACAGTGTTCCGGGGATATTCGTTTGCCTCCCGCATCTGGAAACAGTGTTCCGGGGATATTCGTTTGCCCCCCGCATCTGGAAACAGTGTTCCGGGGATATTCGTTTGCCCCCCGCATCGGGAAACAGTGTTCCGGGGATATTCGTTTGCCCCCGCATCTGGAAACAGTGTTCCGGGGATATTCGTTTGCCCCCCGCATCGGGAAACAGTGTTCCGGGATATTCGTTTGCCTCCCGCATCTGGGAAACAGTGTTCCGGGGATATACGTTTGCCTCCCCGCATCTGGAAACAGTGTTCCGGGGATATTCGTTTGCCCCCCGCATCTGGAAACAGTGTTCCGGGGATATTCGTTTGCCCCCGCATCTGGAAACAGTGTTCCGGGGATATTCGTTTGCCCCCCGCATCTGGAAACAGTGTTCCGGGGATATTCGTTTGCCCCCCGCATCTGGAAACAGTGTTCCGGGGATATTCGTTTGCCCCCGCATCTGGAAACAGTGTTCCGGGGATATTCGTTTGCCCCCCGCATCTGGAAACAGTGTTCCGGGGATATTCGTTTGCCCCCCGCATCTGGAAACAGTGTTCCGGGGATATTCGTTTGCCCCCCGCATCTGGAAAACAGTGTTCCGGGGATATTCGTTTGCCCCCCCGCATCTGGAAACAGTGTTCCGGGGATATTCGTTTGCCCCCCGCATCTGGAAACAGTGTTCCGGGGATATTCGTTTTGCCCCCCGCATCTGGAAACAGTGTTCCGGGGATATTCGTTTGCCCCCCGCATCTGGAAACAGTGTTCCGGGGATATTCGTTTGCCCCCCGCATCTGGAAACAGTGTTCCGGGGATATTCGTTTGCCCCCCGCATCTGAAACAGTGTTCCGGGGATATTCGTTTGCCCCCCGCATCTGGAAACAGTGTTCCGGGGATATTCGTTTGCCCCCCGCATCTGGAAACAGTGTTCCGGGATATTCGTTTGCCCCCGCATCTGGAAACAGTGTTCCGGGATATTCGTTTGCCCCCCGCATCTGGAAACAGTGTTCCGGGGATATTCGTTTGCCCCCCGCATCTGGAAACAGTGTTCCGGGGATATTCGTTTGCCCCCCGCATCTGGAAACAGTGTTCCGGGGATATTCGTTTGCCCCCCGCATCTGGAAACAGTGTTCCGGGGATATTCGTTTGCCCCCCGCATCTGGAAACAGTGTTCCGGGGATATTCGTTTGCCCCCCGCATCTGGAAACAGTGTTCCGGGGATATTCGTTTGCCCCCCGCATCTGGAAACAGTGTTCCGGGGATATTCGTTTGCCTCCCGCATCTGGAAACAGTGTTCCGGGGATATTCGTTTGCCCCCCGCATCTGGAAACAGTGTTCCGGGGATATTCGTTTGCCCCCCGCATCTGGAAACAGTGTTCCGGGGGATATTCGTTTGCCCCCCGCATCTGGAAACAGTGTTCCGGGGATATTCGTTTGCCCCCCGCATCTGGAAACAGTGTTCCGGGGATATTCGTTTGCCCCCCGCATCTGGAAACAGTGTTCCGGGGATATTCGTTTGCCCCCCGCATCTGGAAACAGTGTTCCGGGGATATTCGTTTGCCCCCCGCATCTGGAAACAGTGTTCCGGGGATATTCGTTTGCCCCCCGCATCTGGAAACAGTGTTCCGGGGATATTCGTTTGCCCCCCGCATCTGGAAACAGTGTTCCGGGGATATTCGTTTGCCCCCCGCATCTGGAAACAGTGTTCCGGGGATATTCGTTTGCCCCCCGCATCTGGAACAGTGTTCCGGGGATCATTCGTTTGCCCCCCCGCATCTGGAAACAGTGTTCCGGGGATATTCGTTTTGCCCCCGCATCTGGAAACAGTGTTCCGGGGATATTCGTTTGCCCCCCGCATCTGGAAACAGTGTTCCGGGGATATTCGTTTGCCCCCCGCATCTGGAAACAGTGTTCCGGGGATATTCGTTTGCCCCCCGCATCTGGAAACAGTGTTCCGGGGATATTCGTTTGCCCCCGCATCTGGAAACAGTGTTCCGGGGATATTCGTTTGCCCCCCGCATCTGGAAACAGTGTTCCGGGGATATTCGTTTGCCCCCCGCATCTGGAAACAGTGTTCCGGGGATATTCGTTGCCCCCCGCATCTGGAAACAGTGTTCCGGGGATATTCGTTTGCCCCCCCGCATCTGGAAACAGTGTTCCGGGATATTCGTTTGCCCCCCGCATCTGGAAACAGTGTTCCGGGGATATTCGTTTGCCCCCGCATCTGGAAACAGTGTTCCGGGATATTCGTTTGCCCCCCGCATCTGGAAACAGTGTTCCGGGGATATTCGTTTGCCCCCCGCATCTGGAAACAGTGTTCCGGGGATATTCGTTTGCCCCCCGCATCTGGAAACAGTGTTCCGGGGATATTCGTTTGCCCCCGCATCTGGAACAGTGTTCCGGGGATATTCGTTTGCCCCCCCGCATCTGGAAACAGTGTTCCGGGATATTCGTTTGCCCCCCGCATCTGGAAACAGTGTTCCGGGGATATTCGTTTGCCCCCCGCATCTGGAAACAGTGTTCCGGGGATATTCGTTTGCCCCCCGCATCTGGAAACAGTGTTCCGGGGATATTCGTTTGCCCCCCGCATCTGGAAACAGTGTTTCCGGGGATATTCGTTTGCCCCCGCATCTGGAAACAGTGT
Organism: Protomyctophum bolini; assembly: GCF_963924005.1. NCBI lineage: Eukaryota > Metazoa > Chordata > Actinopteri > Myctophiformes > Myctophidae > Protomyctophum > Protomyctophum bolini. The sequence continues at coordinate 19,355,528 of NC_137881.1, read as the reverse complement.
TCCGGGGATATTCGTTTGCCCCCCGCATCTGGAAACAGTGTTCCGGGGATATTCGTTTGCCCCCCCGCATCTGGAAACAGTGTTCCGGGGATATTCGTTTGCCCCCCGCATCTGGAAACAGTGTTCCGGGGATATTCGTTTGCCTCCCGCATCTGGAAACAGTGTTCCGGGGATATTCGTTTGCCCCCGCATCTGGAAACAGTGTTCCGGGGATATTCGTTTGCCCCCCGCATCTGGAAACAGTGTTCCGGGATATTCGTTTGCCCCCCGCATCTGGAAACAGTGTTCCGGGGATATTCGTTTGCCCCCCGCATCTGGAAACAGTGTTCCGGGGATATTCGTTTGCCCCCCGCATCTGGAAACAGTGTCCGGGGATATTCGTTTGCCCCCCGCATCTGGAAACAGTGTTCCGGGGATATTCGGTTTGCCTCCCGCATCTGGAAACAGTGTTCCGGGGATATTCGTTTGCCCCCCGCATCTGGAAACAGTGTTCCGGGGATATTCGTTTGCCCCCCGCATCTGGAAACAGTGTTCCGGGGATATTCGTTTGCCCCCCGCATCTGGAAACAGTGTTCCGGGGATATTCGTTTGCCCCCCGCATCTGGAAACAGTGTTCCGGGGATATTCGTTTGCCCCCCGCATCTGGAAACAGTGTTCCGGGGATATTCGTTTGCCCCCCGCATCTGGAAACAGTGTTCCGGGGATATTCGTTTGCCCCCCGCATCTGGAAACAGTGTTCCGGGGATATTCGTTGCCCCCCGCATCTGGAAACAGTGTTCCGGGGATATTCGTTTGCCCCCCGCATCTGGAAACAGTGTTCCGGGGATATTCGTTTGCCCCCCGCATCTGGAAACAGTGTTCCGGGGATATTCGTTTGCCCCCCGCATCTGGAAACAGTGTTCCGGGGATATTCGTTTGCCCCCCGCATCTGGAAACAGTGTTCCGGGGATATTCGTTTGCCCCCCGCATCTGGAAACAGTGTTCCGGGGGATATTCGTTTGCCCCCCGCATCTGGAAACAGTGTTCCGGGGATATTCGTTTGCCCCCCGCATCTGGAAACAGTGTTCCGGGGATATTCGTTTGCCCCCCGCATCTGGAAACAGTGTTCCGGGGATATTCGTTTGCCCCCCGCATCTGGAAACAGTGTTCCGGGGATATTCGTTTGCCCCCCGCATCTGGAAACAGTGTTCCGGGGATATTCGTTTGCCCCCCGCATCTGGAAACAGTGTTCCGGGGATATTCGTTTGCCCCCCGCATCTGGAAACAGTGTTCCGGGATATTCGTTTGCCCCCCGCATCTGGAAACAGTGTTCCGGGGATATTCGTTTGCCCCCCGCATCTGGAAACAGTGTTCCGGGGATATTCGTTTGCCCCCCGCATCTGGAAACAGTGTTCCGGGGATATTCGTTTGCCCCCCGCATCTGGAAACAGTGTTCCGGGGATATTCGTTTGCCCCCCGCATCTGGAAACAGTGTTCCGGGGATATTCGTTTGCCCCCCGCATCTGGAAACAGTGTTCCGGGGATATTCGTTTGCCCCCCGCATCTGGAAACAGTGTTCCGGGGATATTCGTTTGCCCCCGCATCTGGAAACAGTGTTCCGGGGATATTCGTTGCCCCCCGCATCTGGAAACAGTGTTCCGGGATATTCGTTTGCCCCCCGCATCTGGAAACAGTGTTCCGGGGATATTCGTTTGCCTCCCCGCATCTGGAAACAGTGTTCCGGGGATATTCGTTTGCCCCCCGCATCTGGAAACAGTGTTCCGGGGATATTCGTTTGCCCCCCGCATCTGGAAACAGTGTTCCGGGGATATTCGTTTGCCCCCCGCATCGGGAAACAGTGTTCCGGGATATTCGTTTGCCCCCCGCATCGGGAAACAGTGTTCCGGGGATATTCGTTTGCCCCCCGCATCTGGAAACAGTGTTCCGGGGATATTCGTTTGCCCCCGCATCTGGAAACAGTGTTCCGGGGATATTCGTTTGCCCCCGCATCTGGAAACAGTGTTCCGGGGATATTCGTTTGCCCCCCGCATCTGGAAACAGTGTTCCGGGGATATTCGTTTGCCCCCCCGCATCTGGAAACAGTGTTCCGGGGATATTCGTTTGCCCCCCGCATCTGGAAACAGTGTTCCGGGGATATTCGTTTGCCCCCCGCATCTGGAAACAGTGTTCCGGGGATATTCGTTTGCCCCCCGCATCTGGAAACAGTGTTCCGGGGATATTCGTTTGCCCCCCGCATCTGGAAACAGTGTTCCCGGGGATATTCGTTTGCCCCCCGCATCTGGAAACAGTGTTCCGGGGATATTCGTTTGCCCCCCGCATCTGGAAACAGTGTTCCGGGGATATTCGTTTGCCCCCCGCATCTGGAACAGTGTTCCGGGGATATTCGTTTGCCCCCCGCATCTGGAAACAGTGTTCCGGGGATATCGTTTGCCCTCCCCGCATCTGGAAACAGTGTTCCGGGGATATTCGTTTGCCCCCCGCATCTGGAAACAGTGTTCCGGGGATATTCGTTTGCCCCCCGCATCTGGAAACAGTGTTCCGGGGATATTCGTTTGCCCCCGCATCGGGAAACAGTGTTCCGGGGATATTCGTTTGCCCCCCGCATCTGGAAACAGTGTTCCGGGGATATTCGTTTGCCTCCCGCATCTGGAAACAGTGTTCCGGGGATATTCGTTTGCCCCCCGCATCTGGAAACAGTGTTCCGGGGATATTCGTTTGCCCCCCGCATCTGGAACAGTGTTCCGGGGATATTCGTTTGCCCCCCGCATCTGGAAACAGTGTTCCGGGGATATTCGTTTGCCCCCCGCATCTGGAAACAGTGTTCCGGGGATATTCGTTTGCCCCCCGCATCTGGAAACAGTGTTCCGGGGATATTCGTTTGCCCCCCGCATCTGGAAACAGTGTCCGGGGATATTCGTTTGCCCCCCGCATCTGGAAACAGTGTTCGGGATATTCGTTTGCCCCCCGCATCTGGAAACAGTGTTCCGGGGATATTCGTTTGCCCCCCGCATCTGGAAACAGTGTTCCGGGGATATTCGTTTGCCCCCCGCATCTGGAAACAGTGTTCCGGGGATATTCGTTTGCCCCCCCGCATCTGGAAACAGTGTTCCGGGGATATTCGTTTGCCCCCCGCATCTGGAAACAGTGTTCCGGGGATATTCGTTTGCCCCCCGCATCTGGAAACAGTGTTCCGGGATATTCGTTTGCCCCCCGCATCTGGAAACAGTGTTCCGGGGATATTCGTTTGCCCCCCGCATCTGGAAACAGTGTTCCGGGGATATTCGTTTGCCCCCCGCATCTGGAAACAGTGTTCCGGGGATATTCGTTTGCCCCCCGCATCGGGAAACAGTGTTCCGGGGATATTCGTTTGCCCCCCGCATCTGGAAACAGTGTTCCGGGGATATTCGTTTGCCCCCCGCATCTGGAAACAGTGTTCCGGGGATATTCGTTTGCCCCCCGCATCTGGAAACAGTGTTCCGGGGATATTCGTTTGCCCCCCGCATCTGGAAACAGTGTTCCGGGGATATTCGTTTGCCCCCCGCATCTGGAAACAGTGTTCCGGGGATATTCGTTTGCCCCCCGCATCTGGAAACAGTGTTCCGGGGATATTCGTTTGCCCCCCGCATCTGGAAACAGTGTTCCGGGGATATTCGTTTGCCCCCCGCATCTGGAAACAGTGTTCCGGGGATATTCGTTTGCCCCCCGCATCTGGAAACAGTGTTCCGGGGATATTCGTTTGCCCCCCGCATCTGGAAACAGTGTTCCGGGGATATTCGTTTGCCCCCCGCATCTGGAAACAGTGTTCCGGGGATATTCGTTTGCCCCCCCGCATCTGGAAACAGTGTTCCGGGGATATTCGTTTGCCCCCCGCATCTGGAAACAGTGTTCCGGGGATATTCGTTTGCCCCCCGCATCTGGAAACAGTGTTCCGGGGATATTCGTTTGCCCCCCGCATCTGGAAACAGGGAAACAGTGTTCCGGGGATATTCGTTTGCCCCCCGCATCTGGAAACAGTGTTCCGGGGATATTCGTTTGCCCCCCGCATCTGGAAACAGTGTTCCGGGGATATTCGTTTGCCCCCGCATCTGGAAACAGTGTTCCGGGATATTCGTTTGCCCCCGCATCTGGAAACAGTGTTCCGGGGATATTCGTTTGCCCCCCGCATCTGGAAACAGTGTTCCGGGGATATTCGTTTGCCCCCCGCATCTGGAAACAGTGTTCCGGGGATATTCGTTTGCCCCCCGCATCTGGAAACAGTGTTCCGGGGATATTCGTTTGCCCCCGCATCTGGAAACAGTGTTCCGGGGATATTCGTTTGCCCCCCGCATCTGGAAACAGTGTTCCGGGGATATTCGTTTGCCCCCGCATCTGGAAACAGTGTTCCGGGGATATTCGTTTGCCCCCCGCATCTGGAAACAGTGTTCCGGGGATATTCGTTTGCCCCCCGCATCTGGAAACAGTGTTCCGGGGATATTCGTTTGCCCCCCGCATCTGGAAACAGTGTTCCGGGGATATTCGTTTGCCCCCCGCATCTGGAAACAGTGTTCCGGGGATATTCGTTTGCCCCCCGCATCTGGAAACAGTGTTCCGGGGATATTCGTTTGCCCCCCGCATCTGGAAACAGTGTTCCGGGGATATTCGTTTGCCCCCGCATCTGGAAACAGTGTTCCGGGGATATTCGTTTGCCCCCCGCATCTGGAAACAGTGTTCCGGGGATATTCGTTTGCCCCCCGCATCTGGAAACAGTGTTCCGGGGATATTCGTTTGCCCCCCGCATCTGGAAACAGTGTTCCGGGGATATTCGTTTGCCCCCCGCATCTGGAAACAGTGTTCCGGGGATATTCGTTTGCCCCCGCATCTGGAAACAGTGTTCCGGGGATATTCGTTTGCCCCCCGCATCTGGAAACAGTGTTCCGGGGATATTCGTTTGCCCCCCGCATCTGGAAACAGTGTTCCGGGGATATTCGTTTGCCCCCCGCATCTGGAAACAGTGTTCCGGGGATATTCGTTTGCCCCCCGCATCTGGAAACAGTGTTCCGGGGATATTCGTTTGCCCCCCGCATCTGGAAACAGTGTTCCGGGGATATTCGTTTGCCCCCGCATCTGGAAACAGTGTTCCGGGGATATTCGTTTGCCCCCCGCATCTGGAAACAGTGTTCCGGGGATATTCGTTTGCCCCCCGCATCTGGAAACAGTGTTCCGGGGATATTCGTTTGCCCCCCGCATCTGGAAACAGTGTTCCGGGGATATTCGTTTGCCCCCCCGCATCTGGAAACAGTGTTCCGGGGATATTCGTTTGCCCCCGCATCTGGAAACAGTGTTCCGGGGATATTCGTTTGCCCCCCGCATCTGGAAACAGTGTTCCGGGGATATTCGTTTGCCCCCCGCATCTGGAAACAGTGTTCCGGGGATATTCGTTTGCCCCCCGCATCTGGAAACAGTGTTCCGGGGATATTCGTTTGCCCCCCGCATCTGGAAACAGTGTTCCGGGGATATTCGTTTGCCCCCCGCATCTGGAAACAGTGTTCCGGGGATATTCGTTTGCCCCCCGCATCTGGAAACAGTGTTCCGGGGATATTCGTTTGCCCCCCGCATCTGGAAACAGTGTTCCGGGATATTCGTTTGCCCCCCGCATCTGGAAACAGTGTTCCGGGGATATTCGTTTGCCCCCCGCATCTGGAAACAGTGTTCCGGGGATATTCGTTTGCCCCCCGCATCTGGAAACAGTGTTCCGGGGATATTCGTTTGGCCCCCGCATCTGGAAACAGTGTTCCGGGGATATTCGTTTGCCCCCCGCATCTGGAAACAGTGTTCCGGGGATATTCGTTTGCCCCCCCGCATCTGGAAACAAAGTGTTCCGGATATTCGTTTGCCCCCGCATCTGGAAACAGTGTTCAGTGGGATATCGTTTGCCCCCCGCATCTGGAAACAGTGTTCCGGGGATATTCGTTTGCCCCCCGACAGTCTGGAAACAGTTGTTCCGGGATATTCGTTTGCCCCCCGCATCTGGAAACAGTGTTCCGGGGATATTCGTTTGCCCCCCCGCATCTGGAAACAGTGTTCCGGGGATATTCGTTTGCCCCCCGCATCTGAAACAGTGTTCCGGGGATATTCGTTTGCCCCCCGCATCTGGAAACAGTGTTCCGGGGATATTCGTTTGCCCCCCGCATCTGGAAACAGTGTTCCGGGGATATTCGTTTGCCCCCCGCATCTGGAAACAGTGTTCCGGGGATATTCGTTTGCCCCCCGCATCTGGAAACAGTGTTCCGGGGATATTCGTTTGCCCCCGCATCTGGAAACAGTGTTCCGGGGATATTCGTTTGCCCCCCGCATCTGGAAACAGTGTTCCGGGGATATTCGTTTGCCCCCCGCATCTGGAAACAGTGTTCCGGGGATATTCGTTTGCCCCCCGCATCTGGAAACAGTGTTCCGGGATATTCGTTTGCCCCCCGCATCTGGAAACAGTGTTCCGGGGATATTCGTTTGCCCCCCGCATCTGGAAACAGTGTTCCGGGGATATTCGTTTGCCCCCCCGCATCTGGAAACAGTGTTCCGGGGATATTCGTTTGCCCCCCGCATCTGGAAACAGTGTTCCGGGGATATTCGTTTGCCCCCCGCATCTGGAAACAGTGTTCCGGGGATATTCGTTTGCCCCCCGCATCTGGAAACAGTGTTCCGGGGATATTCGTTTGCCCCCCGCATCTGGAAACAGTGTTCCGGGGATATTCGTTTGCCCCCCGCATCTGGAAACAGTGTTCCGGGGATATTCGTTTGCCCCCCGCATCTGGAAACAGTGTTCCGGGGATATTCGTTTGCCCCCCGCATCTGGAAACAGTGTTCCGGGGATATTCGTTTGCCCCCCGCATCTGGAAACAGTGTTCCGGGGATATTCGTTTGCCCCCCGCATCTGGAAACAGTGTTCCGGGGATATTCGTTTGCCCCCCGCATCTGGAAACAGTGTTCCGGGGATATTCGTTTGCCCCCCGCATCTGGAAACAGTGTTCCGGGGATATTCGTTTGCCCCCCGCATCTGGAAACAGTGTTCCGGGGATATTCGTTTGCCCCCCGCATCTGGAAACAGTGTTCCGGGGATATTCGTTTGCCCCCCGCATCTGGAAACAGTGTTCCGGGGATATTCGTTTGCCCCCCGCATCTGGAAACAGTGTTCCGGGGATATTCGTTTGCCCCCCGCATCTGGAAACAGTGTTCCGGGGATATTCGTTTGCCCCCCGCATCTGGAAACAGTGTTCCGGGATATTCGTTTGCCCCCCGCATCTGGAAACAGTGTTCCGGGGATATTCGTTTGCCCCCCGCATCTGGAAACAGTGTTCCGGGGTTATTCGTTTGCCCCCCGCATCTGGAAACAGTGTTCCGGGGATATTCGTTTGCCCCCCGCATCTGGAAACAGTGTTCCGGGGATATTCGTTTGCCCCCCGCATCTGGAAACAGTGTTCCGGGGATATTCGTTTGCCCCCCGCATCTGGAAACAGTGTTCCGGGGATATTCGTTTGCCCCCCGCATCTGGAAACAGTGTTCCGGGGATATTCGTTTGCCCCCCGCATCTGGAAACAGTGTTCCGGGGATATTCGTTTGCCCCCCGCATCTGGAAACAGTGTTCCGGGGATATTCGTTTGCCCCCCGCATCTGGAAACAGTGTTCCGGGGATATTCGTTTGCCCCCGCATCTGGAAACAGTGTTCCGGGGATATTCGTTTGCCCCCCGCATCTGGAAACAGTGTTCCGGGGATATTCGTTTGCCCCCCGCATCTGGAAACAGTGTTCCAGGGGTTTATTCGTTTTGCCCCCCGCATCTGGAAACAGTGTTCCGGGGATATTCGTTTGCCCCCCGCATCTGGAAACAGTGTTCCGGGGATATTCGTTTGCCCCCCGCATCTGGAAACAGTGTTCCGGGGATATTCGTTTGCCCCCCGCATCTGGAAACAGTGTTCCGGGGATATTCGTTTGCCCCCCGCATCTGGAAACATTGTTCCGGGGATATTCGTTTGCCCCCCGCATCTGGAAACATTGTTCCGGGGATATTCGTTTGCCCCCCGCATCTGGAAACAGAGTTCCGGGGATATTCGTTTGCCCCCCGCATCTGGAAACAGTGTTCCGGGATATTCGTTTGCCCCCCGCATCTGGAAACAGTGTTCCGGGGATATTCGTTTGCCCCCCGCATCTGGAAACAGTGTTCCGGGGATATTCGTTTGCCCCCCGCATCTGGAAACAGTGTTCCGGGGATATTCGTTTGCCCCCCGCATCTGGAAACAGTGTTCCGGGGATATTCGTTTGCCCCCCGCATCTGGAAACAGTGTTCCGGGGATATTCGTTTGCCCCCCGCATCTGGAAACAGTGTTCCGGGGATATTCGTTTGCCCCCCGCATCTGGAAACAGTGTTCCGGGGATATTCGTTTGCCCCCCGCATCTGGAAACAGTGTTCCGGGGATATTCGTTTGCCCCCCGCATCTGGAACAGTGTTCCGGGGATATTCGTTTGCCCCCCGCATCTGGAAACAGTGTTCCGGGGATATTCGTTTGCCCCCCGCATCTGGAAACAGTGTTCCGGGGATATTCGTTTGCCCCCCGCATCTGGAAACAGTGTTCCGGGGATATTCGTTTGCCCCCCGCATCTGGAAACAGTGTTCCGGGGATATTCGTTTGCCCCCCGCATCTGGAAACAGTGTTCCGGGATATTCGTTTGCCCCCCGCATCTGGAAACAGTGTTCCGGGGATATTCGTTTGCCCCCCGCATCTGGAAACAGTGTTCCGGGGATATTCGTTTGCCCCCCGCATCTGGAAACAGTGTTCCGGGGATATTCGTTTGCCCCCCGCATCTGGAAACAGTGTTCCGGGGATATTCGTTTGCCCCCCGCATCTGGAAACAGTGTTCCGGGGATATTCGTTTGCCCCCCGCATCTGGAAACAGTGTTCCGGGGATATTCGTTTGCCCCCCGCATCTGGAAACAGTGTTCCGGGGATATTCGTTTGCCCCCCGCATCTGGAAACAGTGTTCCGGGGATATTCGTTTGCCCCCCGCATCTGGAAACAGTGTTCCGGGGATATTCGTTTGCCCCCCGCATCTGGAAACAGTGTTCCGGGGATATTCGTTTGCCCCCCGCATCTGGAAACAGTGTTCCGGGGATATTCGTTTGCCCCCCGCATCTGGAAACAGTGTTCCGGGGATATTCGTTTGCCCCCCGCATCTGGAAACAGTGTTCCGGGGATATTCGTTTGCCCCCCGCATCTGGAAACAGTGTTCCGGGGATATTCGTTTGCCCCCCGCATCTGGAAACAGTGTTCCGGGGATATTCGTTTGCCCCCCGCATCTGGAAACAGTGTTCCGGGGATATTCGTTTGCCCCCCGCATCTGGAAACAGTGTTCCGGGGATATTCGTTTGCCCCCCGCATCTGGAAACAGTGTTCCGGGGATATTCGTTTGCCCCCCGCATCTGGAAACAGTGTTCCGGGGATATTCGTTTGCCCCCCGCATCTGGAAACAGTGTTCCGGGGATATTCGTTTGCCCCCCGCATCTGGAAACAGTGTTCCGGGGATATTCGTTTGCCCCCCGCATCTGGAAACAGTGTTCCGGGGATATTCGTTTGCCCCCCGCATCTGGAAACAGTGTTCCGGGGATATTCGTTTGCCCCCCGCATCTGGAAACAGTGTTCCGGGGATATTCGTTTGCCCCCCGCATCTGGAAACAGTGTTCCGGGGATATTCGTTTGCCCCCCGCATCTGGAAACAGTGTTCCGGGGATATTCGTTTGCCCCCCGCATCTGGAAACAGTGTTCCGGGGATATTCGTTTGCCCCCCGCATCTGGAAACAGTGTTCCGGGGATATTCGTTTGCCCCCCGCATCTGGAAACAGTGTTCCGGGGATATTCGTTTGCCCCCCGCATCTGGAAACAGTGTTCCGGGGATATTCGTTTGCCCCCCGCATCTGGAAACAGTGTTCCGGGGATATTCGTTTGCCCCCCGCATCTGGAAACAGTGTTCCGGGGATATTCGTTTGCCCCCCGCATCTGGAAACAGTGTTCCGGGGATATTCGTTTGCCCCCCGCATCTGGAAACAGTGTTCCGGGGATATTCGTTTGCCCCCCGCATCTGGAAACAGTGTTCCGGGGATATTCGTTTGCCCCCCGCATCTGGAAACAGTGTTCCGGGGATATTCGTTTGCCCCCGCATCTGGAAACAGTGTTCCGGGGATATTCGTTTGCCCCCCGCATCTGGAAACAGTGTTCCGGGGATATTCGTTTGCCCCCCGCATCTGGAAACAGTGTTCCGGGGATATTCGTTTGCCCCCCGCATCTGGAAACAGTGTTCCGGGGATATTCGTTTGCCCCCGCATCTGGAAACAGTGTTCCGGGGATATTCGTTTGCCCCCCGCATCTGGAAACAGTGTTCCGGGGATATTCGTTTGCCCCCCGCATCTGGAAACAGTGTTCCGGGGATATTCGTTTGCCCCCCGCATCTGGAAACAGTGTTCCGGGGATATTCGTTTGCCCCCCGCATCTGGAAACAGTGTTCCGGGGATATTCGTTTGCCCCCCGCATCTGGAAACAGTGTTCCGGGGATATTCGTTTGCCCCCCGCATCTGGAAACAGTGTTCCGGGGATATTCGTTTGCCCCCCCCGCATCTGGAAACAGTGTTCCGGGGATATTCGTTTGCCCCCCGCATCTGGAAACAGTGTTCCGGGGATATTCGTTTGCCCCCCGCATCTGGAAACAGTGTTCCGGGGATATTCGTTTGCCCCCCGCATCTGGAAACAGTGTTCCGGGGATATTCGTTTGCCCCCCGCATCTGGAAACAGTGTTTCGGGGATATTCGTTTGCCCCCCGCATCTGGAAACAGTGTTCCGGGGATATTCGTTTGCCCCCCGCATCTGGAAACAGTGTTCCGGGGATATTCGTTTGCCCCCCGCATCTGGAAACAGTGTTCCGGGGTATTCGTTTGCCCCCCGCATCTGGAAACAGTGTTCCGGGGATATTCGTTTGCCCCCCCGCATCTGGAAACAGTGTTCCGGGGATATTCGTTTGCCCCCCGCATCTGGAAACAGTGTTCCGGGGATATTCGTTTGCCCCCGCATCTGGAAACAGTGTTCCGGGGATATTCGTTTGCCCCCCGCATCTGGAAACAGTGTTCCGGGGATATTCGTTTGCCCCCCGCATCTGGAAACAGTGTTCCGGGATATTCGGTTGCCCCCGCATCTGGAAACAGTGTTCCGGGGATATTCGTTTGCCACCCGCATCTGGAAACAGTGTTCCGGGGATATTCGTTTGCCCCCCGCATCTGGAAACAGTGTTCCGGGGATATTCGTTTGCCCTCCGCATCTGGAAACAGTGTTCCGGGGATATTCGTTTGCCCCCCGCATCTGGAAACAGTGTTCCGGGGATATCCGTTTGCCCCCCGCATCGTTTGCCCCCCGCATCTGGAAACAGTGTTCCGGGGATATTCGTTTGCCCCCCGCATCTGGAAACAGTGTTCCGGGGATATTCGTTTGCCCCCCGCATCTGGAAACAGTGTTCCGGGGATATTCGTTTGCCCCCCGCATCTGGAAACAGTGTTCCGGGGATATTCGGTTGCCCCCCGCATCTGGAAACAGTGTTCCGGGGATATTCGTTTGCCCCCCGCATCTGGAAACAGTGTTCCAGGGGTTATTCGTTTGCCCCCCGCATCTGGAAACAGTGTTCCGGGGATATTCGTTTGCCCCCCGCATCTGGAAACAGTGTTCCGGGGATATTCGTTTGCCCCCCGCATCTGGAAACAGTGTTCCGGGGATATTCGTTTGCCCCCCGCATCTGGAAACAGTGTTCCGGGGATATTCGTTTGCCCCTCGCATCTGGAAACAGTGTTCCGGGGATATTCGTTTGCCCCCCTCATCTGGAAACAGTGTTCCGGGGATATTCGTTTGCCTCCCGCATCTGGAAACAGTGTTCCGGGGATATTCGTTTGCCTCCCGCATCTGGAAACAGTGTTCCGGGGATATTCGTTTGCCTCCCGCATCTGGAAACAGTGTTCCGGGGATATTCGTTTGCCTCCCGCATCTGGAAACAGTGTTCCGGGGATATTCGTTTGCCTCCCGCATCTGGAAACAGTGTTCCGGGGATATTCGTTTGCCTCCCGCATCTGGAAACAGTGTTCCGGGGATATTCGTTTGCCTCCCGCATCTGGAAACAGTGTTCCGGGGATATTCGTTTGCCCCCCGCATCTGGAAACAGTGTTCCGGGGATATTCGTTTGCCCCCCGCATCTGGAAACAGTGTTCCGGGGATATTCGTTTGCCTCCCGCATCTGGAAACAGTGTTCCGGGGATATTCGTTTGCCTCCCGCATCTGGAAACAGTGTTCCGGGGATATTCGTTTGCCTCCCGCATCTGGAAACAGTGTTCCGGGGATATTCGTTTGCCTCCCGCATCTGGAAACAGTGTTCCGGGGATATTCGTTTGCCTCCCGCATCTGGAAACAGTGTTCCGGGGATATTCGTTTGCCTCCCGCATCTGGAAACAGTGTTCCGGGGATATTCGTTTTGCCTCCCGCATCTGGAAACAGTGTTCCGGGGATATTCGTTTGCCCCCGCATCTGGAAACAGTGTTCCGGGGATATTCGTTTGCCTCCCGCATCTGGAAACAGTGTTCCGGGGATATTCGTTTGCCTCCCGCATCTGGAAACAGTGTTCCGGGGATATTCGTTTGCCTCCCGCATCTGGAAACAGTGTTCCGGGGGATATTCATTTGCCTCCCGCATCTGGAAACAGTGTTCCGGGGATATTCGTTTGCCTCCCGCATCTGGAAACAGTGTTCCGGGGATATTCGTTTGCCTCCCGCATCTGGAAACAGTGTTCCGGGGATATTCGTTTGCCCCCCGCATCTGGAAACAGTGTTCCGGGGATATTCGTTTGCCTCCCGCATCTGGAAACAGTGTTCCGGGGATATTCGTTTGCCTCCCGCATCTGGAAACAGTGTTCCGGGGATATTCGTTTGCCTCCCGCATCTGGAAACAGTGTTCCGGGGATATTCGTTTGCCTCCCGCATCTGGAAACAGTGTTCCGGGGGATATTCGTTTAAACAGTGTTTCAAGGACACCCGTTTGCCTCACGCATCTGAAAACAGTGTTTCAAGGACACCCGTTTGCCTCACGCATCTGAAAACAGTGTTTCAAGGACACCCGTTTGCCTCACGCATCTGAAAACAGTGTTTCAAGGACACCCGTTTGCCTCACGCATCTGAAAACAGTGTTTCAAGGACACCCGTTTGCCTCACGCATCTGAAAACAGTGTTTCAAGGACACCCGTTTGCCTCCCGCATCTGAAAACAGTGTTTCAAGGACACCCGTTTGCCTCCTGCATCTGACAACAGTGTTTCAAGGACACCCGTTTGCCTCCCGCATCTGAAAACAGTGTTTCAAGGACACTCGTTTGCCTCCCGCATCTGAAACACAAACACAAACACACACATTCTCTCGGCACAGCGGCTCGAGCACTCAACACAAACACACACACATTCTCTCTCTCGGCACAGCGGCTCGAGCGCTCAACACACTAAAAAAGCAACTTGCCAAATATTGATCTGTTTGGGCTCTTTATAGGTGTCCATGAACTGTCAACTGTTATATTTGTCTCCTTGTAAAATTAACTGTCATTTGTGGATTCAAATGAAAAACTAAAATTGTGTGTGTGTGTGTGTGTGTGTGTGTGTCATTAGTATACACACGCAGCATACAGAGAATCAAAACATGGTTCCTACTTTGAGCAGTCTTCTAACCGATGTCGTCATCAGTGTAAGATGCTGCAGGATCTCATCATCTCATCCTCAAACTCTGCAATGTTGTCATTTGGACTCTGGGGTCATCAGCAGGATATCTGAAAGAAAGAAAGAAAGAAAGAAGCTTGTGACTAAATAACTACAATATAGGTCCTCTATAGCGCCACCTATACTGTATTATCTGTATACCAACGGAATCAAGTTCGACACACGTTTTGAACAAGGTCAACTTCTCCCTCTTCCGCATTCAAAGCCCACGCACGCATGCTGCTGTGTGCGGTGTTCCCCTCTGGGGGTCTGCGGTTCCCCGGGGGCGTCCCAGCTCACTGCTAAACTGCCTATCACACAGAACCAGAGAGGCTCCCCATTGTTCCTGCCCCCCCCCCCCCACCCCCCGTACTGTTTGACCCATCCTGACTAGGGATGCACCGAAAATTCGGCCACCGAAAATATTCGGCCGAAAATGGCTAAAAATGTATTTTCGGCCTATTCGGTTTCGGCTCAAATAAACCGAAAAATATCACCGAATAGTAGTAGTGGTCCTAAAGTTGTGAATCGATATAATTCAACTAAACTGCGGGAAAAACACAGATGTACAAGCCCAAAGCGCTGTGCATTGCGACGGGTAGATAACTTGTAGATCTGCTACTTCCAGCGCAGGAAGGGCGCATGCTTATGACGTTCTTTAAGACAGTCACTCACAACACACGAGCAGCAGTCAGCAGACGGAATGCACAGACAGATCCGAGTCCGACACAACTTTATTGTTGCACACATCTGTGCTTTCATCCGCGCTTCCATAGCCTTTTAAATCTTATTTCCCATCCACATGCACAAGCAACGTGATATCAGCAGCTGCCTTCCACCCGATCTGGATGGTGGTGGTGTTGTCTGAGGAGGGTAGCTACTATCTAGCATGGGAGCTAACATTAGTTTAGCTCTGGTCCATCCTTAATAGTCCTCCTTAATAACACTATAGTACTTTCCATCCGTTCCCCAACTAAACACCTCACACTCGATGCTGCGTTTACACCAGGTTTACACGGGCAGACACAAAGACGAATGGGAATATCATTTGGAGCAGCTACACGTCTTTGCATCAACATGTTGCTGGTTTCCATTATAAAATGAATTATAGACTATCCTTGCATCTGCCCGTGTTTAGTTTCACTGTCCAGTGTCCACAGCAGGAAGACCTGTCGAAACTATGCACTTCTCAGAGACATGCTAAACCCACCTCTAGAATATTACTTTCCCCAGCTATCTCATTCCACTTTCATTTATTTTATTCCATAGTCTTAGTTTTTCCCTAATAAAGTTGTTTTTTATTAGTTCTCATGTTCCCCTTGAAAAGCATCTTTAAGTACTCAGAGAAGCATTATATAAATAATATTATCACTATTATTATTACTACTTGTTTTATTGCCTATGCTTATGTAGAAAAAAAAGCTCACTGCTCAGGTCAAATAGGCCTATTGATATGCGATTAAAATGTGATTATTTGAGATTAATTAATCACAAAGCCTCCAATTAATTAGATGTTTTTTTAATGGACCCATAAGTGTTTAGGTTTTGCCATAATCATGTCTTTTTCCATAATCAGGTAGCTTTACAACAAAGATGTATTCGGCTATTCGGTATTCGGTTTTCGGCCAACTGTTTCCTATATTCGGTATTCGGTTTCGGCCAAGAATTTCCCTTTCGGTGCATCCCTAATCCTGACCCATTAAAATTAGTGATGGACCGAATATTCGGCCGCTGAAAATATTCGGCAGAAAACGGCTATAAATGCATTTTCGGCCTATTCGGTTTCGGCCTGAATAGGCAGAAAATATATCACCGAATACAAACCGCATTCAAAAGAGCTGAATAAAAGTTTTATGGACCCATAATAGTGATTATTATTTAAGTTAAGTTTTGCCGTAACCATTTTTTTTGCCATAAATCAGGTAGTTTTAAGGTACGGCCATGACAGCAATGGTGGGAAAAAAGATATATAATATTAATCATATTCTGATATTCGGTATTCGGTTTTCGGCCAACTGTTTCCTATATTCGGTATTCGGATTTCGGCCAACTGTTTCCTATATTCGGTATTCGGTTTTCGGCCAACTGTTTCCTATATTCGGTATTCGGTTTTCGGCCAACTGTTTCCTATATTCGGTATTCGGTTTAGTCCAAGAATTTCCCTTTTGGTGCATCCCTAATTAAAATGTAGCCTGAAACTCTGCCGGAGGGGTCTGGACAGACAGTGGACGATCATTGGCATGCGCGGCCCGCCGCGGAACTGAATATTAAACCATTTAGGCCTGACAACTGTCTTCTAAATCATGATGTTTTTAGATCAGTGGTGCTCAATATTTCATGTCAAGGATCCCCAAAATGTAATTGGCCGCCGATCAACCCCCATCTGAAAATATGTTGTTTCTTCAGGGACCAAAGCAAAGATTTGACTTAAAAACTTTGACTCTGTTAACAATATTCAAAAACAGCAGATCTACAAGCTCATGGCGCGGCACACAGGTCCATTGTCCACCAGTCGACCTTGAGGCTTAATCAGGAGTTGTAGTAGCCACAGGATAATCTAAGCGGTGGATATTGCTCTTGGCTTCATGTCTTTATGTATGTAAATTGTCTTGTTCTTTGTGTTATGTCAAATGTGTGACGTATGTGTTCTGCATACTTGGCTGCTGTGTCGCAAGACAAATTACAGTGTGAACTGACAATAAAGTACTATATCATATCATATCACTCGGTATAGATCTGCTATTTTTCAATAGCTAAAATATATAGCATGATGCTTAAAAACACCAAAAGGGGTTCCCGTGCTGAATGGGTTAAACCAGAAGGGTTCCGTGGCGCACATTTGTAAGAGGCACACACTGGAAGGGGGGGGGGGGGGGGTTTAATTACTTCATTATTGTCTTTGAGAGAAGTTAACATAACTATAACTAAATGCATTTGAAATTCAATAAAAAAAGGTTACTTTTCAGGATTCCAATTCAAAAATAGCAAATAAATATTCAGGTTTTCAATTAAAATATTGCAAAAAATAGCCGATCTACAAGCTCAAAACGCGTCGCATTGAGGCGCGTTTTGAGCTTGTAGATCGGCTAATTTTTGCTACGACAGTAATATGCCCTGTGGCCCCTCTGGAATGAGTGTGGAAATATATTGGCCCTATATGCATCATCAAAGTTGCCCAGCCCTGATCTATGCTATATACAAGGCTAAAGGTTTTGTTTAATTTTAACGTAAGCCTATATATATATATATATCATATTTAATGTTCTCAACCTGGGATGGGAGTCCCTGTACAGTACAACTTGTACACAGAGCTCAAGACTTAAATCAACACTTTTCTGATTTTACAGTGAACTTTGGGGTCCCAGTCAGGAGTTGTATTACAGTAGATGGGGGTAAGCCGGTATAGAAATCACTGAATTCAATTGTATGAATCCATTTTGGGTGGGAACCCCTTTTGGTGTTATAAACATTGTTATAATTTAGCTATTGAAAAATAGCAGATCTACAAGCTCATCGCGCGCCACTGAGTGGTGCGCTACGAGCTTGTAGGTCTGCTATTTTTGAAAAAAATTGAACACATAAGAAACATAGCTTTTTCAGAAAACTGTCAGGATGTATAGAAGACATTTTTAGAATCTGATCTCAGGTCAAAATGGGTTCAAATGGGGGTAAATCACAGAGTTACAGCACACAGGACCATTAATGCACACAACTACACCGTATAGGCGATCCTGCTAGTGATGGGAGATTAAATCGGCAAACATCGGTATCGCCGATTTTAGTTGTTTTTAGATTAATCTGCATCGGTTCGATCAATCAATCAGACCGATTAATTAATCGGTCCGATTAATCGGTCTGTCTTTACTGATAAACAAGCACAAAGTAACAGCTTGAACAGATCTACAAGCTCACAATATTAAATATAAACAAGGTATTAAAGTTAAATCTGACTTGCCTAAGCCTGCAGTGCAGATACGCTGTTATATGGAATTTTCAGAATAGACAATTTTTTTTTTTTGTTGATAACAATAGAGATTGATTCTGAATAATATTATAATCAAAGTAACTTGTTTGAATGCCCAACACTGTAGCTAGCTGTGGGAGTGGGCTGCTCTACTCTGCCCCCTGTGGGTCGAACAGCAGTGATGCATCCTGCTTCCTTAACCACACCAAAGGGTCACCATGATGACCCTTGGGGTCCAAACGGTTGCAAGGAGCAGTGTTGTTTGGGCAGAAGATTTTAGTTTTAGTTTACATCACTGCAAAGTGCTCCTTTAACCCATTTTGGACTGAGGTCGATTAAAAAAAAAGGGTTCTAAATCCTATTTTTTTCTGAAAAACTTATGTTTCTATGTCAGTGGTGCTCAACCTTTTTCATGTCAAGGACCCCCAGAATTCTCTATTGGGCCACAGACCCCCATCTCAAAATATGTAGTTCCAGACCAGGGACCCCCCCCAGAAGCAAATATTTTAGTTAAAAATGTTCGCTCTGAAATATATATTCAATGATTTGTGCCACATTTTAACGATTTTTCAAAAATAGCAGACCTACAAGCTCGTAGCGGCCTTTCTGTGTGGAGTTTGCATGTTCTCCCCGTGTCCGCCTAGGGTAGGTACCCTCACAAAAAACATGCAGTAATCCTGGTCACTAAAACTGCCTCCCCCTGGCCAGCCGGGGGGCCTGATGGAGGGGAAAGGAACTGGTTGGAATAACGTGTTCCTTCCACGAGCCAACCAGGGAAACTCCCCCCTGTCAGGTGTAAAGGAGCAACTTGGACACTCATGCATGAAGGAAGCATGAGTTCAAGTCCGTTGCTCTCCCCTTGTCCCCCATATATGGGAACTAGGTTGGAGGAGGGTGTGTAGAGCCCAGGATCACATTAGATGATTGACACAGGGGTGAAAAATGGGTTACAAAATCGTGGGATAAAAAATAAATACCTTACTACTGAGCTAAGGTTGGGATCTCTCGGCAGTAATTCTCAGGCCCTTGATTTAGGGCCTCTGTTACATTAGTTTTTCTTTCAATCTTAGACTATTTTTAAATCTGATAGTGTCACACACTACACAGATAATCTTATCAAATTGATTTAGCAGATAATCTTAACCCGCTGGCCTTTGTCCCACAGGTTCAGCTTAACCCACAGGAACCCCTTTTGGTGTTTGAAGCATTATGTTATACTTTAGGTATTGAAAAATAGCAGATGTACAAGCTTGTGGCGTGGCACTGAGTGCCACGCTGCATCCTTGTAGATCTGCTATTTTTTTTTTAATCGTGAAAATGTTGATCTGCTTTTTTTTTTTTTATCGTGAAAATTTGGTGCAAATCTTTGAATATATAATTCTTTCAGAGCGAACGTTTTTAACTCAAATCTTGACTTTGGGGGGCGTCCCTGGAACAACATATTTTCAGATGGGAGTCGGAGGCCAATTACAGATGATTTTTGAGAGTCCTTGACATGAAATAGTTCTAGAACCACTGATATAGAAACATATTTTCAGAAAACTGTCAGGATTTAGAAGATATATTTTTTAGAAGCCGCGTCTAAATGGGTTAAAGGCATCACACACACACTACAGAATTCTATGCAGATTATCAGGTTTACCCAAAGACAGCATTATTCCCTTGCAATAGTTTGCTAAATCAACAGATGTATAAGAACTATGGAGGAGTGCATCAACATGAAAGGTGGATCATATAGGCCTATAATAATGATCAGCATATCAAAGTCAAAGTCATACGATTTGTCACACACGTTACCGCAGTGAAATTTGTTGACCCATCTCTTGGAGCGGTGAGCCGCAGCCAAGGAGCGGTGAGCTGCAGCCGTGCCGCGCTCCGGAATCATTTGATTAGTAGATTTGACCCCCACAAACCAACCCTTTGATGCTGAGTGCCAAGCAGGGAGGCATTGGGTCCCATTTTTTTACAGTCTTTGGTATATGACCCGGCCGGGGATCGAACACCGACCTCCCAGTCTCAGGGCGGACACTCTAACCACAAGGCCACTGTCTGGTATCACGGCATTATCACAGCAGCAGCTAAATAATGAAGAAGCCAAGACGCACGTTCAACAAACCACGTGCAACAAACCATGTGCAACCCAGATTCGGCACAAACAACAAGGGACTAAATTATTTTCGCACCTTTGCAACCAAAATGTGGAATGCCCTACCTACAGGGATTCGAACCGCTGACCCAGGGATCACTGGACGACCTGCTCCACCTCCTGAGCCACAGCATTCAAGTGATTGGTTTAGGTACATTTGCTAGCATCCCAAATACAGTTCCAATAAGTACCAACCATTACTGAGAATCATAAACCTCGGGTACAGATGCAGATTCTTCATACTGACATTTGGAAGCCTAGATAGCTGGGCCATGAATGTACATAAACTGACCAGGAGTGGCCTAAACAATAGCTGGCATGACAAACAGGGTTGCCATCAGAATGACAGTTTCCAACCCCAGCTCAACTTAAAATCCGCCCAATTAAATAAAAACCAGCCCAAATCGGCCATGTAACGGCACAAAACCATTACATATGCAACAGAAAGCAATGTGTGTGTGTGTGTGTGTGTGTGTGTGTGTGTGTGTGTGTGTGTGTGTGTGTGTGTGTGTGTGTGTGTGTGTGTGTGTGCGCACGCCGGCTGCATGCAGAGAGCAGTGAGATGAGCCAGCTTACCGTTTTAAACATATAACCATTAACCACGCACACACCCGTTGTAACTGCCATCGCTAATGCAGTAGGGTTCTGACATGTTTTGGCCTCCCTCCTTCCTAATTATGGGACAACCCATCAGGGTGTACGCCCGTAATGAGACGTACCCATACCTGGGCCATAAGTTCAACATCGCTGGCGAGTGGGGGGAGCAAGTCAAGGAGCTCACTAGAGAGTTTCACCGTCGACTCGACCTGATCGATCTGTCCCCCCTCCCTATAGTCATGAAGCTCGAGGCTGTGAGAGAAGTGGCCCTGGCGAAGATACAAAACCTATTTGCCAATGTACACATCCCACAACATGCACTGAGAGACATGACAAATAGAACTGTTAAACTGCTAAAATGGGCAAAAAACAACGGAAATGTGCCCATCTCTGATGGATTAATTACAGACTCCAGCGTGGTAGTGAAGGCTAACCTCACCCACCAGGGAGTGGACACTAGACTACAGGAAGAAACGGCAAGAAGGGTTCTGCTTAGCACGAAACAGACTGAAGCCAAAGAACATTGGTGTGGCCTTCGACTGCAGGGAAAGTTGGCCTGTGTTGATTCAGCTGATCACTCTGTTTCACATTCGATGTACAAAAATGCTGCTATTGGGGAGGAGGTTTTAAAATTCACCATCAAAGCAAGACTGTAAGTATTACCAACCAAGTACAATCTGTTAATCTGGTATCCCGACACCCAGACTCCTCTGTATAAACCATCATGATTCTGAACAACTAGAATCCATCGCACATAACAAATGGATGTAGTGCATACAAAAACTCGCCACGACCGGATTGTTGACCTCCTAGTGTCTGATGCAGTTCGAAAGTATGTGCCATCTAGTGCAGCAATGTATAAACATTCAAGAGTGTTACCAGATTGGTTTAGCTGTGCATGCGATGTCTTTGCTAACATCCCGAATACACCTGATGTTGTCTTTGTTGACACCAGTCACAAGGAGGTCCTGATTCTGGAGTTGGGCTGTGTCTTTGATTTGTACATGGACCAGGCATTCCAAGATAAACATTCTAAGTATCAACCATTACTTGGAAGTATAACAAACCTGGGGTATCGCTGTAGATTTGCCATACTGATATTCGGAAGCCTGGGCCATGTGCATAAACTGACCATGAGTGGCCTAAGAATAGCTGGCATGACAAAAAGCAAAGCCAACTTGCCAAATACTGTTCTGTTTCGGCTGTTATAGGCAGTTTGGAGGAGGAGAGGGCCATGTGTATCCTTAAGTGAACATGAACTGTCAACCCCGTTATATTTGTTTCCTTGTAAAATTAATTGTAATTTGTGGATTCAAATAAAGAAATCGAAATGTGTGTGTGTGTGTGTGTGTGTGTGTGTGTGTGTGTGTGTGTGTGTGTGTTCCATTAGTATACACACAACATACAGAGAATCAAAACACGGTTCCTACTTTGAGCAGTCTTTGTCGTCATCAGTGTAAGATGCTGCAGGATCTCATCATTACATCCTCAAACTCTGCAATGTTGTCCTCTGGACTCTGGGGTCATCAGCAGGATATCTGAAAGAAAAGAAAGAAAGAAAGAAAGAAAGAAAGAAAGAAAGAAAGAAGCTTGTGACTAAAATACATTATAGGTCTTCTATTTAACACACAGCTTATCTTTTTTATTTCCTGAAAGACACACACACACACACACACACACACACACACACACCTTAGACTAGAGGCACACGCCAAAATCTGCCATTGAGCCCCATTATAAAAGTCTCAAATTTGAAAGCACTATATTTCTAAAACTATGACACCTTTCAAAGATTCCTTTTCAGGCAAACATGTCCACCGTAAAATGAACTTAAGTAGGCTAGAATGGGGTTGGTAGGTTTAAGTATGTAGGATTAGTAGCATGCCAAAGTTTGTGCTATTGCCATAGAGAATGCATTGGGCGTTTAAGTTACATAACTCAGAAACTACAAAACATTTCAAAGTAAAAAGTTCCAGACACACACACACACACACACATACACACACCTTAGCTGGTATAACCAGTGAATGGACAAATCGGTGACACAGCATGAATTCACAAATAATGACCCTCCGTCATGGACTATAAATACCCACGGTAAATAAATACATGTAGGCTACATTGCATTTATATATATATATATATATATATTATCATTGCGGTAATTATTATTAAAGTTTTATAGGTTTTTCTTTTAATTATATGGACTGGACTGTCTTCCATTATGTATTATTATCTGGTGACCAGAGTAGTTTGTTGTCGCCGTCGGTGGAGGAATTCAGAGAAGAGTCTGTCTCCCGCTCGTAAACAAACCATGACATTAATTTTCATTTCACTGAACCATTATATATATTAATATAGACTCCTCAAGTGTCCGCTGTAAAAATACGACTGTAAATTGCCGTTTAATGAAGCACAAAAGAATATAATTCCTTACCGTAGCGCCACAGGATAGGCTGTCGGTCCGTCCATCATCTTCAAACAAACTTATTGGCGCTCTTTTACTCTATGCTCTTTTTAGTTAGTTATAAATGCGGAAGTGCACCCAGAGTGCACCTGGGCTTTACATTGGGCGCTCGGTTGCACGGGGTTTCCTCGTCAAGAATCCACGGGTCCGTGGATAAAAAAAACTTTAATAGAATACAATAACAAAATATAAACTAATGGATGCCAAATGTTAGACAAATCCACCTCTTGTCTGATATGCTGCATAACAATATATATATATATATATATATATATATATATATATATATATATATATATATATATATATATATATATATATATATATATATATATATATATAATAAATAACCCTGGTTCTCTTCACGTCCCACCTGACAGGAGACAAGTCACGTGACCAATAGGGTGAAGTGGGCACCTTCCTTGGATATCTGGGCAACTCGTTGTGAAATTGGATATTTTGTCCAAAATGTTAAAAGATTAGGCCTATAGGCCTACTATATATTTGAAAAGAAATGTCTTTAATAAGTAAAGAAAGTAGGCCTACACATGATCATTATACATTGCTTAAACATTCAATAATTAAGGTCTAATATAATATTTCTACAAATTGCTACAAAACCTATTTTGGAGCATATACTGTAAAAACAAGGTTTTTAGGTCTGATAATGATGTAGCCTACCGTGCATGTTCACATCATGTATACTTTAATACTTAAAATATATGTAATTCTTTTACATTTTGGACAAAATAGCCAATTTTACAATCGAGGTGCCAAGATGTCATAACCTGACTCTGCCAGCAGAGGGAGTGGTTCCACCAGGCTACAGGTGTCCATGGTGCCCACTTGATCTGTGGTGGTTCTCAACCTTTCCCAGGCAGTCTATAAACACAACACCAGATATCTGTCTAAACACAAATATAAAACAACAACTGTTAATTTTATAATGGACAATTTACTTTTTGCAGGGCAAGTGAAATGTAATTGGCCATTTATATGTAATTGGCCGTCAGTATATGTTGTTCCAGAAGAGTTAAAAACGTTCGCTCTGACAGAATACAATATTCAAAGATTTGCACCACATTTTTTACGATTTTTCAAAAAATAGCAGATCTACAATCTACTTGTAGAT
Source organism: Protomyctophum bolini (assembly GCF_963924005.1). Taxonomy (NCBI): domain Eukaryota; kingdom Metazoa; phylum Chordata; class Actinopteri; order Myctophiformes; family Myctophidae; genus Protomyctophum; species Protomyctophum bolini. Next base: position 19,331,437 of record NC_137881.1, on the reverse strand, counting down.
ATGCTATTTTCAAATAGCTAAAGTATAACACATAACGCTCAAAACAGAAGTCCCCTCACATCATGCTCTGAAATATATTTATTTTTGATGTGGCGTCATAATTAAACAGACAAACCCCCCCCTAGACCACATCCAGTAACAAAACCCCCCCTAGCCCACATCCAGTAACAATTTCCAGTTTAATTTCAAGGTCCCCCCCAGTCTGACATGCATATCCCCTTTCTTGGAAAAAATAACACGATTGGAACTATATGACAGACAATCATACTAAACAGAAAAAGAGCAAAGAATTAATCACAAAAGAACCAAAACAAAACGAAAAGAAGACAAATGCCTTTTGAATTCTTTGTTTTATTTTCAGTGTGGAATGTAACGAAGTCTTCATCGCTGTTTCAGGAATCACATTATTATTAGGCAGATTACATACACTGTTCACACTCACAGTTGATCATTTATCCTCTCTTTCGGGTGGAAACCAAACTGTCCAAAACTGTTCCAAATGGACCCTTTCGGGTCTGTAACAGAGTGTTCGAATGGAACGAAATGGACCATTACAGGTCCATTTGGTTCCATTTGTACTCTCTCCATGGCCCTTGCAATTAAACATTTGAAAACCAGTGCCTAAGGAAATGTGAAATGAACACCTCAACCCCTCGGATTACTTTGCTACAGGATTTAAAGTCATACTGTGTAACATCAATCAATACTGCAGTGCAAAAAGACTCTATATAGAGTTAGTATTCAAAATGTACTTGAGTACAAAGGTATTGGCATCAAAATGTACTAATGTACCAAAAGTAAAAGTCCTCAAAATGCATAGAAATCTTTTGAAAATGAAATCGTTTTGTTACATGTTGTGCCAATTCATAAATTGCTTTATTGAGTAGCCGTGCAATAATCTGAATGAACAGTGAGCAATAAACGAAATAAATGCTGTGTAGAACTAGCCTGGCTTGGCCAGCCTCATAGCAGGGATTCACTGAAGATTCTTCCCCGCATATGGGAGGAAACATCGGTGAACCCTCGCTATGAGTCTGGCCGCACCAGGCTAGTGTATAGAACCACCAGCACAGAGAAAAGGAAATGTTAGCGCACGCTGTCTTCACTCACAGAAATATGTATTGAAGAAAAACGTGAAGGCAGTATGCGCAAACACTTCCTATGAAAGTGGTGTGTAAATGAAGCAAAAAATTCCTACAGAAAGTTGTTGATAGCAGTTATCTTGTTCATGTCAAACTGACCCTGAGAGATTCATAATCATCTACAAAAAACAATATGGATGCACCAATATCAAAATTCTTGGCTGATGACATTACTGATGTTGTTTAAAATAGAAATGTATCTGTACCCGCCGATAGCTGATACCGATACCAGTATTGCATTATTTAGGGGCCAAGCCCGAAGATGCCAAACGGTGAAGACACGAAGTCCACGACCATTGGCCAAAGGGTGGTGGTGGTTTGACCAGTAAGCTCCGCCCTCAGATGTTCTGCCATTTTGAGCAGTTTGAAAAATGCTTACACCAGATCTTCTGCCGGGATTTTTGAGCAATTTGTGTGAAACATTCTACACACAATCTACAGTATGGACCATTATCCTAGCCCTGTTCCAGCGAGTTCTCTCCTTGCCAGGCGCTCCTCTGCCGCTGCCGATAACCAATACACCAACATAACCAGCGGAAATATTGGCTACTGCCTTCTGTGAATGTCAACTTTATTTGCCGATACCAATATTTACAGATACCGGCAATGCCGGCTGATACCGATATGTGGCCGATTAAAACAGAGATATTAACATGAATATTATCAAAGCACACAGCAACGTGGTCGCTGTCAGATGAAAGCCTTGTACTGTCTGTCCAAAAACTGTACTTTTCAGGGAATGGAGGAAATGTATCCAATTCAATGTAATTATTATTTAGTCACAACCCTTGACAATACTTTTCATTGGCTCAAAATGTATAAAACAGACACTTAAACACTTCCACGTATACAAATACTTTACACAAATAGCAAAATAAACCAAATAATCATCGCAACATAGTACACAATGTGACACAGTAGGGCATGAATTTGCAAACCAAAACATAAAATGTTGAAAGAGGGAGCTGCCTGACAGCAACGAGCTGCAGAACAGTCGTACTGTACGGCTCAAGTACAATAAGCATCGCTAAAGAGAAAAGGCAACAGAAACCAACTCAATTAATTTCGAGTGAGTGTAAACGGCTGCTCTGGCTGAACTGAAAGAAGCGTAAACATAATATCATCTCCACCAAAACTGTTACTTTTCAGGATTCAAATTAAAAAACAATAGCAGATCTACAAGCTAGTATTGTAGCTATTTTTTCAACTTTTCTGTGACACAGTGTCATGATATGTATAGAGAGTATGCACATGCATGATTTTCCCATAAGGACACGCCCCCTCATCTAGACTGAGTGGCAAAACATTGAGCAGCACGGAGGGTTGGAGTTTGGAAGCGCTCGTTGGAAATCACTCAACTGCCCTGCGTAGTGCGTACCACCTATTTCTAAATGTCACATAATGCAGGAGACAGCAAAATGTTGTGTTATTGAAAACAAGCACTTCCAAACTCTGACACTTAGAAAAATAATCAAATGCAGGGCATTTCTTGATAGGAAGTAGCTCATAACGTTTCTATGGTGGATTTTCATGACACAAAAACCTTTCAGATAGAAAGAGGATAATTCAAGCTTTTCGTTCAGCTGCAATGTTGGTGAGTTTAACATTGTTTTTATACAATTAGACAGGACTTTTCTGTTTGGATGAATGGGCTGTCAAGGTCAGAAAGTAGTTTTTTGCCACTCAGTGGGCGTTCCCGCATAACGTCCAGGTACGATGATGTCACGCGCATACCCTCTATACTGTGTCTGTTATTTTGTAGTCATGTGTTTCTTGTTTTGCCTACTGTTTCCTGACTTGTCTAACCTTCTCCACATGTATCCTGTTAGTCTCAATCCCTGTGTTGATTATCAGTTGAGTTCACCTGTGTCCTTGTGTATTTATACCCCCCTGATCCCAGTGTTTCCTTGCTAGTTCATTGTGGTATGTTACGTGTCTCTTGTGTGCTTCCAGTCTTTTCGTTTGTAGTCTTAGTTTTTGAGTTCTTATAGATTTTTGAACCGACCTGCTCTGCCTCCACCTGTAGGCTATTTGGGTCCTACAAGCTTTCCTGACTTGAACCGTGACACATATGCATTCATTAAAAAAATTAATATGGAGATGAAGAGGTTTCCTATGTGACAGCAATAAAGTTTAATATAGCTTATTATTTGATGTATAGAGGCCTTAACAGACAACGTCACACTGAGCACCAGCATGCATGCGCAGGCCAGCAGCACAAGAACACCACCTCTCATAAGATGCAATGGAAAAGGTTCTAACTGCACTCATTCACGTGTAAAAAATGCCCCATCAAACTTTCAGATGCTGTTTTTCTCCCAGTGTGGAGGAAGAATGATTAGGATTTTTATTGTGATCTCACTCTTGAAATATATGTGTGAACAATAATAGCAATTCAAAGCAGTTGTCCAACTTGTCCTCAAAACACTTAACCACACCTCCAGTCACTGTCATAAGAATGGGAGGTGCGCTCATGATCACGGCAGCAGAGCCAGTTTGTGCATGGCTGCACACGCACCTGCAGCCCATCAAGTGTAATTTATGCTTCGTCCCGCGATGGTGTCGTGCACGCAGACCTCTACACTCAACAACAGTCGCATCCGCAATGCGATGTGAGCTTGTATATCAGCTGTTCTCTGTGCGCAATACTGTTGCGCAATGAAGTATAACTGTCTCCTAGGGTGCGCCTCACAAGAGAAGGTTGAATGAACTGAAACCATCGCTCCCCAAAACAACAGTTTTGGAGATCTGTTGGGAGTTGATTACATGATGAAACAGTCACCCGTGCGACCAGTCTCAATGTCTGTAAACAAATAATTGGTCTATAACCTTTAAATAGAATACACTGAGTGACCGCTACATACACTGTATTGTTGCTGTTGGGCAGAATCCTCTTATCGCCATATTATAATTAAAATAAATGATTTTTATGTGTAAATTAACCCCCTACTTGATCATACACGTACTACAATGTCACACAGAAGCATCAAAAGGTAGCAGATCTGCAAGCTCGAAACGTGGTGCGAAGTGAGGAGTTCTGAGCTTGTAGATCTGCTACTTTGGAATCTAGAGTCCTGAAAAGTAACAGTTTTGGACATGAGGTTTCCACCCGACAGAGACAATATGATAATGAGGCCATATACTATAAGGAGTGACCACAGAGTAAACCATGTAAAAAATAACTATTATCAATACATTAGTAGTAATCCATATAGAAACAAAGTGAGTGGCGTTCCCACTCCCAATACGTTTTTCCAAATTAATATGTGATCATATTTCAGATTAATGTGTGATCATATATCACTATTTCAGGTTGAAATTTTATATTTATGGAGAATGGGATGTTTTAGTATCACTTCATACAATGTGACGCATTGAGATTGTTCATTTTGGTCATGATCTATTTTCTCCATTAACAATACAATATAAATATATCTATGACTTATTTACAATTCCAGCAACAATTGAAGCGCCTAATGAATTCAAGAAAATGTGTGGCCCCTTATTACATTATTTTTCATATTTCTTTCCACGTCATAAAAAAAGAAAAAAACTAACTAACTAACCAAACAAAACGTGAAACAACAAAATATTAAAGTAACAGGCTTCATGCATTTCTTTGTACTACTTTGTACTAGTAAAGTAAATTAAATTATTTGTGGAAAATTAAAACCAATTTCATTGGGCAATGGTGTACCCGTTCCACCCAATACATTATAAACACAGGCAACAGGGTCATTATTATTATTATTAGTAGTAGTAACAAACATGTGCAGTTATGCAGTGTGTGTGTGTGTGTGTGTGTGTGTGTGTGTGTGTGTGTGTGTGTGTGTTTGTGGCAGTGTTGACTTAGCAACACTGCCACAAATGTTGACTTAGTAACAAACTTACAAACTTAGTAACAAACAATGTGCAGTTATGCAGTGTGTGTGTGTGTGTGTGTGTGTGTGTGTGTGTGAGGATGGGTGTGTGCGCGTGTCAAACCGTGGTGTTTAGCGGTGTGTGTGAGGGTGGGTGTGTGTGTGCGTTTAGACCGCGGTGTGTAGCGGTGTGTGTGTGTGTGTGTGTGTGTGTATGTCAGACCGTGGTGTGTAGGGGTGTGTGTGAGGGTGGGTGTGTGTGTATGTCAGACCGTGGTGTGTAGGGGTGTGTGTGTGTGTGTGTGTGTGTGTGTCAGACCGTGGTGTGTAGGGGTGTGTGTGAGGGCGAGGCGGTGTGATCAGAAGCAGAGGAGATGGAGGGGGACGACGTGACGTCTTTCTGGAGCTCCTCCACGCGCTTCTGCAGCTCCGCCCTGAGGAACAGGAGCTCCTTCAACGTCTGGTGCACCGGCATCTGTTGACACAGGAGCGCCCGTTAACACCTCGAGAGCCCAGAACGGAGATCTCCGTCCTATTCATTAATTAATTAATTACGTTATGTGCCCAGGACGGAGATTGATCCAAAGACGGAGGATTGCTTGTTTGATATCAGCACGCACTACTCTACAGTCTAGGAGCCTCTATTGAGCAACTTTTTATGTAATTTCCGGTTGGCGCGTCATCAAAAGTGTTCCCCCTCCATTTTAATGGATGGGAGGCAAAATCTTTGCTAATAATCTAAATCAATTGTTCCAATTCTATCCAAAGATTGTGATTTTGACAGCCCATCGTGGTCCCGTCGTATTATAATTATTATATTAGTATTATGAATGTGTTCATAAACACACACACACACACACACACACACACACAGCTATACCTGAGGCCTCATGCGGGGGTTCCAGCGGGTGTAGTAACTGGTCCAGAGCTCTAGGTGGCGACTGGAGGCCAGCGGGTAAAGGACGTGATGTTCATAGTCTACGTAGAACGGGTTGCTGAACTCCTCCGGCTGACTGTGTGGAAACAACCAACCAATCATCATTCATTATCATACAGTTACTGACTGTGTGGAAACAACCAACCAATCATCATTCATTATCATACAGTTACTGACTGTGTGGAACCAACCAACCAATCATCATTCATTATCATACAGTTACTGACTGTGTGGAACCAACCAACCAATCATCATTCATTATCATACAGTTACTGACTGTGTGGAACCAACCAACCAATCATCATTCATTATCATACAGTTACTGACTGTGTGGAACCAACCAACCAATCATCATTCATTACCATACAGTTATTACGGCGGCATCCAAGGCCCGACAAAATACATTCTAGTCGACTAAATCAACTAGATTTAGTCAACTAAAATCTTATGATATTTAGTCGACTAAAACTAGACAAACACTAAAATAATTCCAGGGGACTAAATGTGACTAAAACTAAATGAAAACTATTCAAAAGACTATGACTAAAAGTAAACTAAAATCAAATGTTGCTGCCAAAAACAACACAGGTTATTATGTATTACACGGCTTGGCTGTTTTTGAGGGTCATATGGCAGCCAAGACTATGGGATTTTTGTTTGTTTGTTTAGAGCACTTATGACGTAAATCGTTTGCCAGCCACGTCTTAAGGACTTTAATGTTTGTTTCAATCATTTGTTGATTGTTACAATCATCTGTACTTTTTTTTTTTTTTTTGCGGCGCTAGCCCCTCCTATATTGAGCTATTAGTGTAGAATTCCGTCCTACACAAACATTAAATTCCCATTGACAATGCATGGAGAATTTTAGTCAATGGTGGCTGAGCAAATAGGGATATAGTGTATGATGTCATGATGATGTACGACGATAAGAGTGCCCCTCACTTCACACGGGTGTGATTTTACGTAATTTGCTTCAGCTGGCTGTGAGCTTGTCAATCGGCTTGTCAATCGTCAGTCTGTGAGGTAAACACCCAGTGTTGCGTGTTATCGACGTGTGGAATGTGGTGTTGTTGTATCGCTGTGCATTACCTGTTAATGTAAGACCACAGTGACACTGTTTTGGTCTGCACTTCCTACGGCGGCCAGGAGGGGGTGGCGGTGGAGAGAAGACCCAAAAAAAAGGACAAGAACGTTAGCTTAAATTATTGTCAAACATCTGCATTTTACTTCAGAAAGAAGTACTGAAGAAGTCTACACAATTAGAGAACATAACGGCGGTCATGCACACGCATTGTTACCTTGGCTACTCGCTCCTGTTCGCTGCTATAGAGGAAGGTTCCGAACAGACAGCTGTACAGGTGGTCACACACCGTGATGAGGAACAGCTCGTTGAACTCGAACGCAGCTGGGAACTGCAACGCAAAACAGCACATGGTCAGTAAAACATCTATCCATAGAGAGAGAGAGAGAGAGAGAGAGAGAGAGAGAGAGAGAGAGAGAGAGAGAGAGAGAGTGTTGATGTTCATGGACTACCTTTTTTCACTGGCGAAAACTAAATGGAAACTAGATGAAAACTAAGCAACTAATCTACAAGCTCATAACGTGTTACGGCGTCATCAAGGCCCGCAAAGTGCATTTTAGTCGACTAAATCAACTGTAGATTCAGTCGACTAAAATCGGTATATTTAGTATATTTTAACACTAAAACATTCCAGGTGACTAAAATGTGACTAAAACTAAATGAAAACTATTCAAGAGAGAGAGAGAAATGAGAGAGAGAGTGAGAGAGAGGACAGGGAATAATGAATGTCAATGAAGTCTCACTTGTCGTGTCATCTGCCACACACAGTCCATGAACTGAATGAAGAGAGGAGAACGCTCCGAGTTAGCGTGGTTCTCGTCGCCATGACCCACGCGCTGGAGAGAGACACGCACACACACACACACACACACACACACCTTTTCATGTCAACTCTCAAGATACAGCATGGAATTTGGACAGAATCCTATATCCGAATGTTCCCCTGAGAAACGGGACGCTCTAGGGTTGAAGTGGTTACTGGGTAAAAGATCTACGTCAGGTCTATAATCCAACGTGTCACCGCCGGCAATGACGGAGATCTCCGTCATGTGGTCTTTTCAGTGGTTTATGATAGATGGCGCTCTTCGGCCAACGTATGAATGGTTCTATAGGTTGCTAAGGCGACAGATACAACCGAAAACGAACCGGAAGTGACAATTTAGCCTGCCGTCCGCCTCAGATTTAGAAAGAAAAATGCATTTATTTCTTTTCCCAGATTGTGTTTTTGGTCAAAACAAGCTTTATTTATTTTATAACAGCCCATAACTAAAGAACTGATGATCACAGTTACAACATTTATTTTCTGGGTGAAAGAAGATCGACCATCACTTTACACAGCATGTGTTTACTGTAAGTCACAGTATAACTACACGTTATTGTGTATGGTTTTGTTTCCTCCACTCACCGCAGCAAACTTGTGCCCGAAACTCAGCCATTCCTTCTCCACAAGAACCTGGACACACACACACACACACACACACAGAGAGAGAGAGATAGAGAGAGAGAGAGAGAGATGGTGGGAGGGAGCTATCCATGAATAACATAACAAGCATCGGCGTTGGAGAAGTTATCGCATTTCCTGAACTGCTATTTTGGGACCCAAAATGAACTATGAAGGCAGCACTTCCTACAATTCCCATAATGCTTTGGTGCACTGATCCTCCTTGTGGATAGGGGGAGGGCTGTCTTACTGAGTAGTAAGACAGGAAGTAAGTGAGCCCAGTGTCCATGACAACATGGACACTGCTAAAATCTAAAACCACATATTACACAGACAAAGACCCCCAGGAAAGTGTTCTAAATCTTCTAAACGTCACATTTTTTGCAAAAAGGGTGAAGTGTCCCTATCAGTAAAACATTTGAGTACTTTTTCCACCACTGTGTGTAGGATCCACTGACCTGGAAGCCCCGTAGAGTGCGGTAGTGGCTGTCCAGCATCAGCATGGCCAGAGACGTGAGCTGGGCGGTTCGATCCCAGCCGTCGCTGCAGTGGACCACCACGGAGGTCTTCCCCGACTCCAGGCGGTCGGCGATGCGCACCGCGCCGGCCAACAGCAGCTGCACGCACGCACACACACACACACACACACACACACACACACACACACACACACACACACACACACACACACACACACACACACACACACACACACACACACACACACACACACACACACACACACAGTAATGAAACAAGTTTAGTTGGGTTTGTTTTTGGTAGAAGTTGAAATACTGCAAAATAGACGTTTCAAAACGTATTTATTTAAAGACATGGACCGAACAGATAATTAGAAAGACGAAAAAACGGCCAGGGTACAACACGTTTTTGTTGTTTTTCCTTCTTTATAATTAGGCGGGACTGTGACGCTCTATACTGCAGTAAAAGTCTTTGTATTTGCAATCACAACAACAATTTAGTCGATTGTTTTGAAATGTGTCTTATGTAAAAGTATCGGCCATCAAAATGGGAGGGGGGCGGGCGCAAATCTTTCTGCAAATCTTTTTGAATAAAAAGATTTGTTCACGATTTCTTTAATAGCCAAAATAACGGTTTGAGTGGTTAAACGCTAATAAAGTGACACAGATGCTTTGAAGGTCCTAATGGGGTTATAGTCACATACTCGTATGTACTCCAGCCAGTGTGTGTTGTCGATGTGCGAGTGCCAGTGGCTCTCGTCGATGGTGGGGTACACCACGTCCTTCAGCTTCCTCAGGGAGTCGCGCATCACGTGGATGTTGGGGATCTCCAGGAAGTTCAGCTCCACGTTGGGGTAGAAACTCTCGCTCTCGTAGCCTCCGTCTTTAGCCTGCATGGTAACCAGGAGAGAGAGAGGGAGAGAGAGAGAGGTTATCTTTAGCCTGCAGGAGAGAGAGAGAGAGGTTATCTTTAGCCCAGTGGTTTTCAACCATGTGGTCCCCAGCTAAATGATGGAGAGTTGGTAACCAAATTGACCCTTATTAGATCTTTAACTCTTGAGAGTGTAAAATGAAGGTTTCATTTTACGCTCTCAAGTGTTTGAGAGAATTATTATTTGTTCCCAACCTTTTTATACTGAAGCACCACCTCAGAAAATATTTGGCTCTCCATGTACCACCATAATAACTGATGTTAAAATACAGGAGCGTAATACCTGCCCTTTTTGTTCCATTCCTACGCCAATAATGCTGACAAAACTCTGTCTACTCACTAATCAGCACAACTGATGATATTTCTAATGTGATTAATCTGTCATGCTCATTTCAGCATGGCTGGACAGCCTACCTGTAGGAATATAAATATTTCAGTCTTTTTTGGGCGACTCCTCTGCAAGTAGCACCAGAGGGGGGCTCAAGTACCACCGTAACGTATACCTTATTATACCTTATTAGTGTCGGCCACGCTGCCCTGTCGGGCGTCAAAGATGCAGAGTTTATGCGACTGGGCGTTGGCGTCCATGATGGTCTGCAGGTAGCGCTCGTCCTCTCTGCAGCGGCGGTCCGACGCGCCCACCAGTGGCTGACTGCAGCGCACGATGGTGGCCTGAGACTCCGGGTGGATCCACGACAGCACCTGATGCGGACACACAGCAGTACAGGATGGTATATATCCCATTTAGTCCTGAGGACGATTCTACAAATGCCTTCTAAATCCTGAAAGTTTTCTGAAAAACGTGTTTCTATGTCAGTGGTTCTCAACCTTTTTCATGTCAAGGACCCCCGAAAATATATGTAATTGGCCGCCGACCCATCTCAAAATATGTTGTTCCAGGGACCTCCCCCAGAAGCAAAGGTTTGAGTTCAAAATTCAGAGATTTGCGCCACATTTTCACGATTTTTCAAAAAATAGCAGATCTACAAGCTCCGAGCTTGTAGATCTGCTATTTTTTTCAATAGCTTGTACAAAGTGGTATGCCACTTTTAAATGTGGTATGCCACAAAAAAAAGCCGACGAACATTTTTTTTGTCATATTATTAGTCGACGGAATCAACACTGAGTGTCACTCACCGGTATGCGGTGCTTGGCCCTGAAGGCCGCCACCCTCTTGATGTCGTCGTCCTTGATGCTGGTGGGAACCACCAGGACCGAGGGGTAGGTGTCACACACCTCGTAGCTGCTGTTCACCTTGCTGAAGGTCCAGCTCTCGTTGGGCAGGCCCTGAGATCACGCACGCACACACACACACACACACACACACACACACACACACACACACACACACACACACACACGCGCATGATCAAATGTTTTATATTTTTTACCCCTACACACATAAGTTAAGTTGACAGGTAAAACTGGTTCTTCAGAGTGATGCTATGGATAGAAGAACCGGTTTTGGTTCCAGAAAGAACCTTTCAGACAAAGGTCTTTAAAGAACCATATATTTGATTGGTTCGGTATAAAGAACCCAACCCACTTGTCTTAAACCCTATACACTTCATTAGCTGGTGAAATTCCTTCGTCGAAAATAAAGCAGATCTACAAGCTCACAACGCGTCACGAAGTGGTGCGTTGTGAGCTCTTAGATCTGCAATATTTGTGTGTGTGTGTGTGTGTGTGTGTGTGTGTGTGTGTGTGTGTGTGTGTGTGTTTTCACCTGTCTCCTGTACTCGGCCACGGCGTCATAAACTTTCCATCCATCCGCAGGAAACTCCTCTTTGTACAGGAACGCAAACAGGGGCTGCAGCACATGCAAAGATAATGGCGGTCATCTCAAATAACCGTGATCACGGGCGCTTACGGAATAACAGGCCTGTCAACGTGACCGGGTTCATGCTGGACATACACACGTGATGTGCATATAGGTTTTTTACTTTACTTTACCATTTCACAAGACATAATAATAACTGATAGGCAAAATGCCAATGGCGAAAGCTGACAATTCCAACCCTCTTTTGGTCTTAGAATATAGTACTGTGTGTACAATATGAAACACAGACAGACGAACGGACTCACCAGGCCTCTGGACAGTGGGAAGGCATGCTTGGCCAACACCTCTACGATATCAGGTTGGTTCTCTTGGTACTTATAGGCAAACCTCAGACTCCTGATGTCCTGTTAGAGAGAGAGGGAGAGAGAGAGAGAGAGAGAGAGATAGAGATACCTTGTTTAATTTATAGAGTTCGTTCGGCTGCTGCAATATTTGCTTCAACGATGAAATATCACTGAGGAACAGCCTGGTTTCAGGCTGAATTGACAATTGACATTAGATGAATGAGCAGGCATGGGGGCGCCAATGGCTGCGTGCGTGGCTAACCCAAAGGCCTTCTAAACAAAATGCTTAAAAATTGCAGATGTACAGGCCCACAGCGGGGCACGAGGGGACGCGTGAACCTGGGACAGCATGTCCCAGGTTCCATTTAATTGCTGAGCCCGACGTGTCACTACACCCGTGTGTTTCCCGTCAACGTCCACTGTACTATCAAATAAAGGCAGAAAACACCCCCCAAAAATATATTTTAAAAAAGGGCTCCTCCAGACCTTACAGACGAGCTCCAGGCCTCTGGTGTTCTCTCCATGGGTCTGAACGTTGATGGTCTCCAGACGGCTGACAGCTCCCAGGTTCACGTCCAGGATGAAGGGAGCCTCCTGGGGAGACAAAAAGGAACACAACATCCACATCACACAACGTGCAGTGTTGATTTCGTCGACAAAAGAAATGACGAAAAATGTCCGTCGACTACCAAAAAAAAAAGTTAGTTGCAAACATAAAAACTACACTATATGATGACTAAAACTAAGGCTAAATATATTGACAGTTCCGTCAGCAAATAAAAAACTAGACTAAAATGTTAGGGAGGGACTAGTTGATCCAGTAGAACTAAAAGACAAGTCAGTTTATGTTTTGGTCGTGTTCGGGTGTTGCTCTCTGAAAATAGCAGATCTACAAGCTTGTCAATCTGCTATTTACAGCATGCGACCAAGTGTCAAGCCAGTCATCAAGACCTGCCAACACAACACACAGACTTGAACATTGCTCAAGCCACTGATGATGACCAGACAGGTTTTGATGGCAGAGCTTTCCTTCTTATAGTAGGGTAAGACATATCATTCTATGATATTAATAGTGTACAGTAGTGTGTTACCCGCTCTAGGCTGCAGAAGAACAGCTTGTAGGGGGTGATGGTCAATGTTCCTGTTACCAGCCCACTGAATGGACAGATGTACATCACATCTTTAACTGCACACACACACACACACACACACACACACACACACACACACACACACACACACACAGAGAGTAATCAGTTTTTTCCTTAGCACATGCAATAGCATCCATAAAGAGACAGATTGAAACAGCAAAACAACACGTAAGCAGGTCAGGACTACAAATTATGAATAAAATATAAGAAGAGAGAGAGACGTGCTCTGAGCAACATACACACGCACACTCGCACACACACATCAAGGCCCACTAAAATACATTTCAGTCGACTAAATCAACTGTAGATTTAGTCAACTAAAATCGTATGATATTTAGTCGACTAAAACTACACCAAGACATTCCCAGGTGACTAAAATGTGACTATAACAAAATTAAAACTATATAAGAGACTATATGACTAAAACTAAAAAATAAAACGTTGACGTCAAAATCAACAGACAGGACGCCGAGGTTTCTCACCGACAGCCTGGACGCTCTCTCCTGGGACCAACGGCACGTCGTCCATGGTCACCTGTCTGCTGGGGTCTCTCACAGCCTGCAATGCAACACAAGAGGGCAACTCTTTTGATATATTTACCTGGGGACCCCCTGGAACTCCCACAGGGGCCCCTGGGGGTCCCCGGACCCCACTGGTCTATGAGAGACATGTTGCAAACTATAACACACACACAAATCTGTATTTCTGGAAATATTTTCCACTGCTGACTCTTTAACTTTTATTTGGTTGTTATTTCCTTTTGTACTGTAACTGTATTATTATGTATTATTTTCTGCAGTATTTTGTTTTATTGTTGTCAGGGACTGTACAACCGCTTCCTTACTGTACTGTACTGTACTGTACTGTTCATTGATATAATATAATCAAATAAAGGAAGAAAGTAAGTACAGTATGCATTCAAGTATTGCTGCACACTACCGTTTCTCAATATTTGGGGCCAGGACCAGCAGGGACCACCATGGTTCACAATGGACCCTTCCATGTCTGTACAAATGTTGTACACTCTCAGAGTTAGAATAATAGTTTGCGGTGTAGGTTGGAGTCCCAGAAATTAAGACATAATAATGATTGTACTAAGTGTGGGTCCGTGTGGACTGTGACTCAAAGTGCATTTTCTGCATAGACAAGACAGTGCAGGAGAGTCTATACGGCTCTACATTAATGACACTGCACACTGATGCAAAGCCAAAGACGAGAGAGAGCGAAGAGGAGAGAGAGAGATAGAGAGAGATAGAGAGAGAGAGAGAGACACTTGCCAAAGCATGGAGTGGGAGCTCAGAATCACTATCACCACTAACCCCTTCAGTCGTGTCCTGGCCCAGGATAGCGCAAGCATGGAGACAGAGAGAGAGAGAGAGAGAGAGAGAGAGAGAGAGAGAGAGAGAGAAAGAAGCATAAAGTATTAGAAGTTAATACAAAGACCATCAAGGTGCAGGATGAGGTCAGATCTGCTATTTTCCGCCACCAGACCCGAAACAAGCCAGTGTTTTGTAGCGGCGGAGCAGCTGTGAAGGGCTTGTCTGAGCACAGAAACACGACTGTCTGCACTGAAAGGTCACAGACGAACACGTCGGGCAGGAACCTCCTATCTCCAATCATGTGTGAACTTGTTTTGTCGGTTAATGCCCTACAATTCAATGATACAATGTTGTACAAGAGTATAACGAACATGTAGCCTGTAGATAAGCTATTTTCGTTTTATTTATTTTAAACAATTTGAAAGTGAAAATGTTGAAGCGTGCCTGCATGTGTGTGTGTGTGTGTGTGCGCGTGTGTGCGTGCATAAATCTTTAACCAATGAAAAGTAACAAGAGCTTGCCGTGACTAAATAATTAATAACTACAGTTCATTCAATAGGAACAGTTTATTATTTAATTGTTCTTGTCCATTTGCTAAAAAGTAACGCGTTTGGAGATATGAGGTTTCCACCCGACAGCGCATAGACACATACAGGATGTTAGATGGCAGGATGGGGGAGGGGGTGGGGGAGATCTGTGGGAAGAACGCTGTTAGAGTTAGTTGTAAACAGGAAGTGTTGATTTCGTCGACTAAAACAAAGACCGAAAAGCAAATCAATAACTAAGTGCTGATGACTAAAAGTAAGACCAAATATGTAAATAAGACTATATATATAAGACTACCATAAATACTACAGGACCTCGCCCTTCCTGCTAAGTTTACTGATAATTTCGTCCGAAAATAAAAACTAGACTAAAATGTTAGGGAGGGACTAGTGGAGAAGAGTTCCAGTAGAACTAAAAGACAAGTCATTTTATGTTTGGTTGTGCTCGGGCGTTCCGTCGCGTTATGAGTCTTTGGTGTGGACTCTGTTGTGTACTCACAACACAAGAGACAATACTTGATGAATACTTCATGGACTGAAGTAAAACGGTAGAACTAAACACCAAAACAACATTTGGCAGTGTAATCCGAAGCCTCTCGTCTAGGCCAGGTGTTTACCTTTGCAAAGATGTGGCCATAGAAGAAGAAATAAACTTGGCCTCCGCGTAACTTTCATCAAGTGTTTCTTTTTAGTATTCTTCATTCACCATAAAGGAATGTTATAGAAACAAACCTTCTCCTTGTATACAAGACATCACAGGCTGAGTAAATGACATAAATTAAGACATTATTGGGGTGAACTACGTATAGTCCTTGGCTTTAATCTACTGCATTTGTCTTGTATTCATTACTACAAAAGTGGGTTAGAAGAATCCCAATCTTACCATCAAATTAGGCCATCTGGGCACCTGGGGATTCGAGGTACACACACACAACACGTAATGTTCAAATACATTGCCACACACGCACGCGCATCTGTGCTAAAAGCAGCGTGTGCGCGACACACACACACACACACACACACACACACACACACACACACACACACACACACACACACACACACACACACACACACACACACAGACACACAGACAGAAAAAGGCTGAGAACCTTTGATCTCCTGCATAACTCTGCTCGACACGCCCATAATATACTGTGAAAGCTCCAATAAATTCGACAAAAAAACATGGATATTTTATGCTTGCAAGAAGAGACTGTCGACAGCGCTGGCACAAACAATGACATGGAAAAGACAGCGTCATATCTCGCAGCAATAAACCACCAATGCCTACAAAGTGACCTCAGTGACAACTGGTGGTGAATAGCTAGTGTGAGCTACAGTTTAGCCCAGTGGTTTTCAACTTCCAGGGGGTTCCAGGGGGTCCCCCAAACATCATTGATGGTTAATCTTAAAAAGATATTACATGAACTACTAGAGATGTTATTTTGCTCTCGATCCGATTCCGATTTGATTTTGACTATCTGCCGATACCGATTTTTCCCGGTCCAATATCAATGTTTTTATCGGACACATCACTTTTCTTTGTGACCACCGCGCTCTGACTCATGGTGCGTTACCTGTTCAAATCATGCAATAGAAATAACGGTGATGGGTCGCACACACCAAGAACTGTGAATAGTGAATAATAGACAAACGTTTCGCCTATCCAGCCTTCATCAGTGTCCGACAATGGCTAATGTTAATTTCCTGAAATATTTTGGACACAGTTGGTTTCTGCCTGACAGCAGCAGATATCAAAGTGAATACATAATTAGGAATTATAGTTTAGAAAGTTTGAGAATCACTGACCACTGTCATCTGCACATGCACCACCAATCACACGCAAAGGAGCGGCGAATACAGACAGAAGCAAAAGTAATATTGATTTGCTCGCAGCATACACAGGTCGTTAGCAGTTGTGGACATGTTCTGGTTCCATCGTTCCAGACACTAAATATATTTTTATCAATTATTTTAAGCCTAATAAAACATTTGATTCTGTGGGGGAAAAACAATAAAAATAAAAATCCATGAATCACCAGGATGCTGGATGGCTTGATTATAGGCTTAAAATGACGATGATATAAATATTTTTTGAAATCTCTATGGGGGGGGGGGGGGGGTCTGGATCGATGGACCCGGAAAATGCCCACCACTGCTATGCCCTATAAGCAGTGTTGATTTTGTCGACTAAAACTAAGACGAAACTAAACGAAAACTAAGCTATGATGACTAAAACTAAGACTGAATATACTGACAATCTCGTCAACAAATAAAAACTAGACTAAAACAACTGTAGATTCAGTCGACTAAAATCCTAGGATATTTAGTCGACTAAACACTAAGACATTCCGGGTGACTAAAATGTGACTAAAAGAAGTAAATGAAAACTATTCAAGAGACTAAGACTAAAACTAAAATCTAAACTTGCGGCCAAAAACAACACTGCCTATGAGGCATAAGGCACGAGGCACAGCTCATAAGAGATAAGGCACAGGTCATAACGGCTTAATTCACATAAGCCATAAGGAACAGACCGCTACCGGTGACAACAACCTTACCCTTTGCCTTATAGCCGATGTTCTCCAACCCTGATGATCACAAACACAGCAACATATGAGCCTGCTGTGTGCTGATGATCAGGCAAAAAAAAAAGTGTGTCGCCATATTTCAAATTATGATATTATTATAATTAATATTATTTGTAAATTAATATCCTACGTTGTCGTAGAGTGGGAATATTAGCAAGAAATAGCACGGCTTGCGATCTCACAATATCCGCTATTTCTTTGAAAGTGTCCGTGGGTTTTATAAATATTGAACCAAGTATTAATACGAGCTTGTGATTTTAATTGTGACTAAACAGTAACTACATTTGGATCCCTTGCGGGACACAAGCTGTTTTCTTCTAAAGTATTGGTTTTGGACACACAAGGTTCCCACCTGACAGCTTGTACTACTACTGTATTGTATGTGTGTGACACGCTGCACAAAGTGTAAATCACCCTTTAGCGAAAGCCAAGAGAAATACCTGCTGCTGGTCTCTCAGAGATATTGTTACCACATTGGGACTCGTTCGTTCGGATTGCCCTGGGACTCATAACATTGTCCTGGGACTCCACTAAAAAGGACACACCGACTTATTCCATTGAAGACATCACAACATCACTGGACGTGCGTGTGTGTGTGAGTGTGTATGCGTGCTAAAAACCCACCTTGCTCTGACTTGGAGTGGTGTCGGTAGAGATCTGACTGGAGATGGTGGCGGCAATGAGCTGTTTGCACCACTCTACATGATTGCCTGCAGGACTAGACACACACACACACAACCGACAGACAGACAGACAGACAGACAGACAGACAGACAGACAGACAGACAGACAGACAGACAGACAGACAGACAGACAGACAGACAGACAGACAGACAGACAGACAGACAGACAGACAGACAGACAGACAGACAGACAGACAGACAGACAGACAGACAGACAGACAGACAGACAGACAGACAGACAGACAGACAGACAGACAGACAGACAGACAGACAGACAGACAGACAGACAGACAGACAGACAGACAGACAGACAGACAGACAGACAGACAGACAGACAGACAGACAGACAGACAGACAGACAGACAGACAGACAGACAGACAGACAGACAGACAGACAGACAGACAGACAGACAGACAGACAGACAGACAGACAGACAGACAGACAGACAGACAGACAGACAGACAGACAGACAGACAGACAGACAGACAGACAGACAGACAGACAGACAGACAGACAGACAGACAGACAGACAGACAGACAGACAGACAGACAGACAGACAGACAGACAGACAGACAGACAGACAGACAGACAGACAGACAGACAGACAGACAGACAGACAGACAGACAGACAGACAGACAGACAGACAGACAGACAGACAGACAGACAGACAGACAGACAGACAGACAGACAGACAGACAGACAGACAGACAGACAGACAGACAGACAGACAGACAGACAGACAGACAGACAGACAGACAGACAGACAGACAGACAGACAGACAGACAGACAGACAGACAGACAGACAGACAGACAGACAGACAGACAGACAGACAGACAGACAGACAGACAGACAGACAGACAGACAGACAGACAGACAGACAGACAGACAGACAGACAGACAGACAGACAGACAGACAGACAGACAGACAGACAGACAGACAGACAGACAGACAGACAGACAGACAGACAGACAGACAGACAGACAGACAGACAGACTGACTTAAATATTGTGTTTATTATCATGATTTGTCACGATCCGAGTTGGCTTAGTTCGTGGCTTACAGATCTTTAAATAAATACTTATTTGAAATGTCTATGGGAAAAACGCATCAGGAATTATTTCATGGGCCTGTCGTCGTCATGAAAGGGGGCGGGACTGCGACACTATATGAGGGCATTATAATGCATTATAAATGTAGGCCTACTTGAAATGCATTGAAGATCCGACCTTAATATACACATTAAACTGTATGAATTAACGTTTTAGTCATTCAAATAGGTCCAGCATAGCAGCTTTAAAGTAGGTCGTGGTGGCAATAGCCTATAACATCCAGCCATCTGGATAATAATCGTATTATAATAGCTAAACATTGCACACAGACAACACGTCTGAATGCCTACAGCAGCATGTAAGCATGCAATCCATTCCATCCTGTGCACCTCTGTTGTTTTTGCACAAATATTTGCAGGACCGGACGGATGGGCGGACATAAATAGAATTTGCATTTTCCAAATACTGCAAAATGCAGCTTTTCGCTTCTTTGTTTGTTGTTCTGTCAGCACTATAGGGACACAAACAAAGAAATGCACAAACGCCAATAACACTGTGCATTTCAGTCTGTAATGTATAGCCTATAGATCTGTAGATAGATGTATAGAACCAAAGCTGTTGAAAAATAGCAGATCTACAAGCTCATAGCGATACGAGCTTGTAGATCTGCTATTTTTGGTAGAATCGTAAAAATGTGGCGCAAATCTTTGGGTCCCTGGAACAACATATTTTCAGATGTGGGTCGGTCGCCCATGTCAGGGGCCCCAGAAACTATATGTAATTGGCCACCGACCCACATCTGAAAATATGTTGTTCCAGGGTCCCAAAGATTTGCGCCACATTTTTACGATACAGAAACATGGGGTTTTTCAGAAAACTTGGATTTGGACGACATTTTGTAGAATCTGTTCTTAGGTCTAAATGGGTGAAGTATATCTGGACTTGCATCACGGCAGCGTTATGAGAACCCGTGCTGGTATAGATCCATACCTGTCCAGTGAACTGTCTATGCTGGCATGTCTGGACGACGACGTGCTGCTGCTGCCGGTCCTCAGCTTGGATCGGTTCGATGCCGAGGTGCTGCCCGGTCCGTCGGAAGCCACCGAACTCCCACTGCTGCCCGACTGTTTGTCCATCTCCTCCTCCTCCGGACCTCCAATAAGGAGGGCTGAGCAAGTCATTGGAAATATATAAGGAATGATGACATAGTCATAATGTGTCAGGTGAAACAGTGAACGATACAGAGACACCTCCCCAACAATATCGCCGAGACGGTTGGTTTATTTTTGGACCACAATTCTTATACGAGACGATTTTGTATCCCACAATGTTGTAACCCAATTTTTCACCCAGTGTCCATTATCTAATGTAATCATGGGCGCTACACTTTCTCTGCCAACCTGGGGCGGGGGGGCAGCGGACTGACCTCATGCTTCCTTCTATGCATGAGGAGTCCAAGCTGCTTCTTTTCACCTGACAGGGGACGTAGCATGTGGAAGGAACACGTTATTCCGACCAGTTCCTTTCCCCTCCATCAGGCGCCCCGGCTGGCCAGGGGGAGGTAGTTTTAGAGACCAGGATTACTGCATGTTTTTTGTGAGGGCACCTACCCTAGGAGACACGGGGAGAACATGCAAACTCCACAAAGAAAGGCCCTTTCGCCAACCCCACCTCGGGTATCGAGCGGGAATCGAACCCATAACCTTCTAGCTGTGAGGCGACAGCACTACCGACTGTGCCACCGTGACCCCGAGACAATTTAAGATGACCCCATGTTATTCTCCACAGAGAAAAACCTCAGTGAACCAGGGGATGAGCTCTATAATAAATACTAATAGTATAACGCTTTACAAACACATCAACCAGCACTGGACCTATATATATTATTTAGCCGAGCGCTTGTTGTGCCGTTTCAGCGTTGCCTGTCATGCTGCGGATTCATTTCACTGCGAGTCTCGACTCGAGTGTGTGCACTGTGCATGGATGCCGTTGGCATGCCATTGCTTGCTGTCCCTGTCCCATTGGCCAGAGGTGCGTGCCAGAGGCAGACGAGGCAGCCAATCAGACTAGGCCGTCAGTATGACTACAGTAGGTGGTCATCTGGTCGTCTACATTTCATGAGCTTTCATTAGTCAGGTTTCACCTGACAAAAAAAAGTTCCCCTTCTACCCCGGATTTGAACCCGGTTTCCTGCACGGAGCCCAAGTGCTGAAATCTTTAACATTTAACTAATAGAGCGTGCCTGTTTGCACAGAGGATATATTGAATCTCGAGTTGACCATCAGGTCAAAATTCATGTCAGATCCTGCATGTGTCTTGGGGCGACATGACCTTTGACACAATCTAAATGTCTCAATGGAAGAGCAGGGAGACAAAATACAACAACCACAATATAAGTTATATGTTGTATTATACCATACTCTACCATACAGATTGGACACATCTAAAAAAAAGGTTACATATATTAGTGCTGCTTTAATAGTGTTCATGTTGATTAATCGATTAAACAAAAAGAAGGTTTAGCTGAAAAGAAAAAAGGTCTGTCCGTTGTTGATTAAAGGTAAACTATAAATGGCCAATGGTTGCTTTAAGTAATTACATTCCTGAAGGTGTAGGCAGAAACGTTGTGTTGAATGCTAAATTGAATGCTATATATACTTAGATTAAAGTGTCCAATTAATGCTAGTGAGTTATAATCATACTATAACATCGTTATTATAATGTATAGCTATGAGAATTATAATACACTGATCCTCATGTCCAAAAGAAAAGGTCAGTGAGGGACCAGTAATTATGAAGTATTATGATACTTAATCTTATCAGTCATTCTTATGTAATGACTTGTGATAGAATCATGAATACTTGTGATTGCTTATACCGGTACATGCAATTATATAGTCTTATTGTATTTATACCGTATATGTCATATAATGCTTTATAATGTGTCATGAGTATTGTTATAAAGATTATAAGGCATTGTATAGGCAGCTTATGTTTATAATGCATTAGACATGGGATGCAAAGTGTTAGCCTACCAAAACAATTATTTAAAAATAATCGACTAAATAAGATTTCTCTGATTAATCACATAACCCTGTAATATTATTAATACTTCGTTAGCATAGCATGCAATGCCTGGTCGTGGTGTACAACAAAATGAAAATAGTCGATCTTGTGAGCTTGTAGATCGGCTATATTCAATATTTGGACTTTGAAATCATGATATTGATTTGCAGTGTAGTCACATCTTTCAGCCCTATAGTAGGAGAACCTACCGCTTCCGTCCCGGATGGGACTCGAACCGCGGGTGATGATGATGTGGATCTGCGGGGTGTGTTCAGGGCGTCATGCCGGTTGAGAAATGAGAGGTTGATGAAGCCGGCCTTCAGCTCCCCGTCCAGCCGCTGATCATGGATAGATGGACTAATGGATGGATGGTTTTGATGGATGGCGTTGCAACTGGCGTTGTTTTGTGTTGTTGTTTTTATTTGTTCCGTTTCCATCAACGAGGAAGCTGCTCCTCCGCTTGATGCTGTACTAGTCGCAGCGCCAGGGTTGCCAGGTTGTGCGAGTAACAAGCGTTATTTTTGTTTTGTTTTTTGTCGATTGAATAGTATTTTTTGCAAATGTGCTGAAAGGATAATAACACAAAAGCACAGAGGGCTTATTTTGTGGTCCTGACTGTGCATTCAAATCATAGAGAATTGTTTACGAAAATAATCTGGGTTTTCTTTTATATTGTTTGAAATTGAAATATTTTTATTTCAACACAAATCATGAAGGGGTCCCCGTCCCTCCCTGCTCCAATATTTTCAGATGAGGATCCGCGGACAAATACATTTTAATTTGAGGGTCCATAAGGTGAAAAAAGTAATTAGCCCAAATGAGCAACAAGGCGTCTGCTGGCTGCTGCACGACGAAAAAATAAAATAGAAGTTGCTTGTAATAAACAGACTTGGCAACGTTGGCGGTTGCTGCTCCTCCTCCCCGATGTTACACCCACACTGGTGCCCCTGTCATATTCTGTCTAGTCTCTCTCGAGACAGACAGAATGTTGACAGTTGTTGAATGGAAAAGAGGGCGCTGTTTTTCATTTACTTATTGACGATGGGTTCTCAGATTGCATTCTTTCTGCTCCTCCCCGCTGTTACACACACACACTGGTGCCCCTAACACATTCTGTTCCTGTCAACTCACACATGAGAAAATGAGATGGGGACGGGGTCATGGGGTCATATAAATATAATATAATATAATATAATATAATATAATACCAGTATAGACGCCTGAGGGCGAGAAGGGACGCGTGCACGCATCCGCCTGGGTGACAGCAGACACTGTCGCATGGGGGGTCAGATCAACATATGGAATGAATTCTGTACTGGCCATATATGGAGCGTGTCTTGAGTGTACAGGGTTTGATAAGGTCAGATCAACATGTGGAATGTCAGAACAGGTCGGCTCCAGATCTAAGGGTGGCAGCGGGGGCAGTGTCTTGAGTGTACAGGGTTTGATGAGGGCCCAGGTAGGGCTGGGCCTTAATTTTTGGGTCTGTTAATAACTTTGGGGCAGGCCTGTCTAGTTTGAATGGACACAATTATCAGTCAAAAGGGAGACATCAAAGAGGAAGGACGGATGGGGTAGGATCAACAATAATCAACATATGGAATGTCAGAACAGGACAGGTCAGCTCTATATATGGACATCTACTTGAGGTCAGATGTAGAGTTGCTGGCCGGCTCCATATATGCAGCTCTAGGTGATGATCCAGTCTTCTCCATGTATGGCTATCCAGGGTTTGATAAGGTCAGTGTTGTGATCTTCATATACGGCCATATATGGAGCGTGTTACGACTCTGGACTGACGGCCAATCGGCCATATGATGTGATGTGTCACGAGGCGTGATGTCACGAGGCGTGATCGACTGATAACCATTATATGGAGGCGTGACCGACTGACGGATTGACGGATTTGCAGGTTTTCATAGTAATCTGCGCTATACGGTCGCAAATAATACAAACGATTATGATTGATTGATCAATTGATCAATTGATCAAATTGATCAAATTGATCAAATTGATCAAATTAAATTTGTATTCAGTATGTAGAATATGGTACGATCGAGGATGAAACCAGAAAAGCACTTGCTTACATCAGGGTCCTCCATTTTCAATTCATCTGAACATTTAAAGGCTTAGCCTACATACATACAGTAAATATATGAAAATATTCTACTAATATTATTAGTATTTAAATAGTATTGAAATAAAACAACACAACATGCAATAAAGGTAATTATACAATGTGTTATGATGATGATTATAATAATAATAATAATAATAATAATAATAATAATAATAATAATAATAATAATATAGTATACAGTTTATAAATTACTGCTCCGTGGCCACCAGCCAATCGGAGCCGTGACGTGCTCACACGTGACTCCGTTATGGAGTTCCAGAGCCAAGCCTTCATATATGGGAAGACTACACCTCCCAACAAACCTTGCGGTCCGCCAGCCAATCGGCGCGCTGACGTGCCAACACGTGACCTGTCCGGTATGGAGTTGTTCTTCCTACGGGCGCACGGAGGGGAAACAAACTGAGTGAGAAATTTAATTTCGGGGACTCTGGAAGAAATTCGCGTCTTTTTGCGGGTGAGTAAAAGTATTTACCGACACAATGCCGAGCATAAAAACACGCGCGGGGTCCGTGGAGTGGCTGCGTGGCGCGTTACACGCGTTACAAGTATTTATGGAGCTGTAAAGAGCGCTTTGAAAAGGCTGTGTCCATTTTGAGGCCTTTGGTTATACTGTATATTTCCTGGTGTTGCTGGGGCTATGAATGATCATATCATCAGTCATGTATATGCGTTACCTCTAGTTACCAAGTACAGTATCTTTATTTAGTTTAAGTACTTGTCTCTGGGGTGCTTTTGCATTTTCAAATTGTGAAAAAATATAAATAAAATAAAGAAAAACAAATGCCTTGGTGGGGAAAAGTACTGAGGACTGTTTTATACATAAGTACAGTATGGAATGGATACTCTCGTCATAGCTCATGGCGTCCCTTTGGATGGACTAATGCTTATTTTTCCTGAACCAGAATTAATTCCATGGTGTCGCTTTTGGAGTTGTGACATGTCAGTGGTGGAAGAGAAGAGATACTCAGATATATGTACTTGAGTAAAAGTACACAGTGCAGAATAAATTATTAATAAATACTCTGTTACAACTTTACGTAAACGTCATGCATTAAAATTGTGCTAAAGCCAAAGTATCAATACCGCTCTGTGTTACAAGTAAAAGTACTGCATTCAAAATGAAAAACTGTTGGGACAAAAATAGACTATACTTACTGTACCAAACTCATTATGTAGACAGTGGTTAGTGGTTAGTAATGCATTAATGTGGTGTTCATCACTTGAAATGAATGTTGTTGTACATTTATAATTACTAATTATTTATAGTTCAGTAACGGGTCTATCCAGCTCTTTAATAACCAGAACATACAGTTTGAGTTAGGTTGCAACATTTCAGCCAATCAGAAGAGACTAGAGTACCCATTTGTCAGCTTCATGTCATATAGTGTTCAGTTCCAATTTCGTCTGCTCATTTCTTTGTGTCAGTGCTTGCTCAGTAACGGGAGTCTCCATGTACCTCCAGCTCTTTTATGAAACAGAAGATGCATTTTCAGGTCAGGGATACCAATTGTGTATCCAATAGACAACACACACACACACACACACACACACACACACACACACACACACACACACACACACACACACACACACAGCGCACAGATTACACAAGTGAAATCAAAAGTGATGCCACAAGACATGAGCAGACAAAATAACCGAAGCTGGAACACTGGCCTATGCAATTGAAGCTGATAAATGGGTACTCTCTCTGATTAGCTGATATTGGCAATCCACCACATTTCTGCTAAATGTCTGCTGTAGGAGTCTAGAATCTCATTACTAAAGAGATGGGGATTCTATAGTGATCCTGATAACTATCAGCTTATAGTGCTTTACCATTTTAACAAAAAACACATAACTTACCCTGCCTTTTCAATTGATTGTTTCAATAACTTATCAATAATTAACTGTCTGTTGCTCTCTGATATCAACGTTATATAGTATTCCTTATGTATATGAAACACATCGAGATTCGAGGCTATATGCGCAGCATGCACGGTGGCAAAGTGAGTTTAACGTCATTTAATGCAATCAGATAGGACTTTTCTGTTAGGATGTATGGGCTGTCAATCAGATAGGACTTCTCTGTTTGGATGTATGGGCTGTCAATCAGATAGGACTTTTCTGTTTGGATGTATGGGCTGTCAATCAGATAGGACTTCTCTGTTTGGATGTATGGGCTGTCAATCAGATAGGACTTTTCTGTTAGGATGTATGGGCTGTCAATCAGATAGGACTTTTCTGTTTGGATGTATGGGCTGTCAATCAGATAGGACTTCTCTGTTTGGATGTATGGGCTGTCAATCAGATAGGACTTTTCTGTTTGGATGTATGGGCTGTCAATCAGATAGGACTTTTCTGTTTGGATGTACGCGCTGTCAATCAGATAGGACTTTTCTGTTTGGATGTATGGGCTGTCAATCAGATATAGGACTTTTCTGTTTGGATGTATGGGCTGTCAATCAGATAGGACTTTTCTGTTTGGATGTATGGCCTGTCAAGGCAAGAAAGTCGGTTTGTTTTTGCCACTCAGTAGATGTTCCCACATAACGTCCGGGTATGAGGATGATGTCATGTGCAATTGTGCACTGCATACCCACTATACATATTAAGGTGCTTGATAAAAGCATCAGATGCGTGGTAAAAATAGCATCATAGCATAGTAAAAATAGCATCAGATGTAATGACAGATATCAAGGTGCATAGTTTATCAATGAAATATGAGGGCACTCGAAACTCAAAAGCGCCAGCCACAGAGGATAGAGTCAGTCGTGGAAAGTAACTAAGTACTGTACTTAAGTGCAATTTTGAGGTACTTCAATCTTACTAGAGTATATCCAACATTCAATGCTTTTAGTTCTACTCCACTACATCTCAGAGGCCAATATTGGGGCCCGGGGGGGTATTGATTTATTGACTATGTATTTTTGAGTGGCGCCAGCCCCTCCTATACACAGGTTTAATGTTTGTCTTTAGTTCAATGTTTGTTTTTGTAAACGCATTGACAATTAAGGGAAAATCTACATCACAATGTGTCATTTACGTCATATTGTCTCTTTATTGTTGGTGTTTAATGTTTGTGTTGGCACCGTTTGTTTTACATCACCTAATCAACATGAGTTAGACTTTAATATATTAGCACCCCTCACTTCACACGGGTGTGATTTTTACATTGTATTTATCCAAAGCATGTCCCCGACCCCGACCAGTCGCACACACACGGTACACATGTATTGTATTGTGATGACAGTTGCAGTCTCTCTCAATGTCATGCTGCTCTGTGTCTGCACTTGCGTCCCACCGTTTGATTGCTGGGAAGTCTGGAATGTTAGTAAAAGCATGCAGCATTGCTGGCATTTTAGCACCAGATATACAGCTGTTGAAGATAGGCACCCATTGACACCAAAATCAAATATACCGCACGGACGCACAGACTACAATGAAACATTGATGTGTGATTGTGAGTTCACCTCAGACTCACGTGCTGCATGGGTGCTGTTTAATTGCGTTTTTGGCATTGAACATTTGGAACAGTCATGTGAATGAAAACTCTTTGCCTTTTAGGCTTTCCAGCAATAGAAAATTGCACGGGTTAGATATGACAGAATAAGTTAAATATGTAAAGACATTTCTGACATTCTGGGTGGGAACCCCTTTTGGTGTTTTGCAGTTTTAAGCATTCTTATACTTTAGCTATTGAAAAATAGCAGATCTACGAGCTTGTAGGTCTGCTATTTTTGAAAAACGTTTTAAACTCAAAACTTTGCTTCTGGGTGGTCACTGGAACAACATATTTTCAGATGGGGGTCGGTTGACATGTAAATGTTTGAGAACGGCCTGACATAGAAACATAGGTTTTTCAGACAAACTGTCACGATTTAGACTTTTATAGAATCGTCCTCAGGTCTAAATGGGTTAAAAAATCTAAATTGCAGAAATAGCTGATCTACAAGCGTTTGAAGCTTGTAGAGCCGTGGGGGCTCCTCACTGGCAGGTGACGTAAGTCAGTGGGATACATAACAGCAGTGACAACAACACACAGAAATGACATAAATTGGGGAGAAAAGGGGTAAAAAAAAACCCCAACCCAAATCACCATTATTTAAACCTTTGCCTGGATTGCAGTTAATGAACAAATTGGTTGTGTTATCTGTAGGAGCAACTCCAGTGGTTGAGTGATGGCCTCCCCAATCTCCATCTACAACTCCACTCTAACAGACACCAACAGCTCCAATGTAAGTGCACATACGCATGCACGCACGCACAGTAATCCCCAATCCCCATACAACTCCAGTGTAAATTAGGTTTGTGCTTAGCAAGACCTGGCCGGAATTACGGGAATTTGGCAGATTTCTTAAAAAATAAAAGTCTGAACCAACAGCATCTCAGAATGAATTCCACTGGCCCATTATTAGGGTTCTGGTCCATCATTTTGACAGAGAGACGACAACTGCATTGGCACCTGTTCTTGTAAGTTGTATAAAGGCATGCTTGGAGATTGTCCTAAATACATCTCATCATTTCTGAAATGGGACTAGTCTGAACCCTACCACACCAGATAAAGTCATTTCCCCAAATTCAAGGTACCAAAAGTTAATTCTGAACTTGGTAGATCTGCTTTTGGCTTCTGTGGCCTGCAAACTACATTAAAAATACATTGGTACCCCTGAGTCGTTTTAAAACCTTGGTGAGCATACAGATCCCCACAATATGTAACTGTTTTTAGATAGTTTTGAAATTTGTCTTAGCTTTTATTTGTAACCTATGTAATTCACATGTACACCTTTTATTGATCTTCTGATGTATTGTGATTTGTGATGTTTTCTTTTTTTTATATGATATTGTATTACTCGACAACACTGAAAATGAGTTTAATTACACACAAAAAAAACTTGAATACATTTTGGTCCCTTGAAGCCCTCTCTTGTGTCGTAGAGTATCATTTTGTGCGTGTGTGTGTGTGCGTGTGCGTGCGTGCGCAGACATCCAGAGAGTCTTTGAAGATGGAGCCGTTAGCAGATGTAGCTCTGCTGCCAGGAGAGGAGAGAGTCATAGGTGAGCGTGAAGTCATCCATTGAATATGATTATTATAAGGAACATGTTTAATATTTAAGAAATATTCGAAATAATCGATCATTTAATGAATACATTGTCTTTCGTTCCCCTGTAGATAAAGACATCATCTACATGTGCCCATTCAGTGGAGCGCTCAAAGGAAAAGTATTCATCACCAACTACAGACTGTATTTCAAGAGTTCAGACGCAGTAAGACACACACACACACACACACACACTCAAGGGAAAGCAATGTCTCTGCGGCACTCGGTCTAAATGGGTTCATCACAGATCTTCTAATCACCAATCAATCACAGCCTCGTTCTCAGCCTTACTCATCATCTGCGGATAGAAAAGCCAGCTCACGACCTAAGGCAGAGAGTCTAGAAAGGCGGGGCTTCCGGCGTATGAACTTGGAAGTTGAAGTTGTCTTTTGCGTGTCAGGCACAAAGTATGCCAAGAGATGGTGACACCCTGTGAATTTGCGACATAATGAAGATACAAAGCTACAGTCTAGAGTCTACCATTAACTTTACCAGGCTCTTATTCATTTTCAATGGAAGCCAGTGGCATTGAAGATGCAAAGCAACAGAGGCTACCATTCATTGTTTTTCACTATGTAATAGTATACACAATGTGTGAATGGGTTTGTTTTTCACCATGTAATGGTATATCGTCTCGGTCGATATATATGTCCAAAACTGTTACTATTGAGGCTTTTGTGTGACAGTGTCACAGTAGTAGTGTGATGGGTCGACGTGATTTCTTGCCGTTTTTCCCCAGGACGTCGCGGTGACGCTGGACGTACCGCTGGGCGCCATCTGTCGTGTGGAGAAGATGGGCGGAGCTTCCAGTAGAGGAGAGAACGCATACGGCCTGGACATCACCTGCAAGGTGTGTGTGTGTGTGTGTGTGTGTGTGTGTGTGTGTGTTGGTGATATTTCTGATGGCACATTTCCATGTAGTTTCAGTGTCACAGGGCCCTATCTTGTCTTGCCACCCCTTATCCCTAAACATATTTGCCTTTTTTTTCACTATTTTGCCCAGGTTGCACGTCAAACATTTATGGTGAAAGGATGCATGACATCACATAGGATTTACAGAAGGTCCAACATGGAACACTTACTAAATTGCTATGGATGAACTAAAGTAGTTTCATTTTTGATAGTTATAATGTTTTCTGTGTGATTCATCATCAGGACATGAGGAATCTGAGGTTTGCGTTGAAGCAGGAAGGACACAGCAGGAGAGACATCTTTGACATCCTCTTCAGATACGCCTTCCCTGTCTCACATGGCCTGGTGAGTGTATGTAGTGTACGAGTGTGTTTTCCAAAAAGAATTCTCTAATGTAATCCTGGGCGCTACACTTCCTCTGCCAACATCTGAAAATGTGTTGTGCCAGGGATCGCCCCAGAATCTTATGTAAAAAAATAAATAAACAGATGTACAAGCTCCTATACGATACGTGCTCACAGCGTGTCACTTTGTTCCGTGCTGCGAGCTGGTGTCTGTGAGTTTGTAGATCTGCTGTTTTTGTATAGCAGATTGTGATGCTGTATTAATTTTCTTTTTCTGGCGACCCCCTGTAATCCTATCCCATGGACCCCTGGGGTCCCCGAGCCCCACTTTGAGAACCAATGGTTCCGGATTGGCTATTGTTTTAACAAGAACTGGTTATGATCACATCACAGGTTTGCAGGTGACATTAAAAAAATAGCAGTGGAAGGAGGCGGTAAAAATAGCATCAGATGTAATAACAGATATGTGCGTGCAGACGGTGCATAGTTTAAGAAGCCATCAAATGAGACAGTTATGAAGTGGCAGAGACATGGCCAAAGCATTCCCGGGAGGTCAAAAAGGTTGAGAACCCTGCTATAATAACCCATGGATTTGGGTGTACAGCTGGGGGTCTTCAACGTTTTTAAAACTAAACGTTGTGTTTGTGTCTGAACCTTGTGTCCATGTGTCCGTAGAATCTGTTTGCATATCTGAGCCAGGAGAAAAATGAAGAGAATGGATGGAGTGTCTACAAACCCATGGAGGAGTACAGAAGACAGGTGAGAATCCACACCACTCACAGAGCCCTGTTCCACTATTTCCCAAACAGTGGTGGGACCCAAGTTTTGGCCCATCTTTATGGTTCATGGGTAAATATGCTCTATGCTTTTTTGTTTTTAATTATTATTTCAAAAGATTTCTTTTTTTAAATGCCCAAAAATTCACAATGTTCATTAATGAAAAATAATAAAATAATAATTAAAAAAAAAGTTTTTGCCCAGAAGAATTTAATAAATTAATAATAAATTAATAAAAAATCAAATCAAATAAATTCCATAAATTATGAAAGAAAGGTTTTTTTTTTGTTAAAAAGTTAAATCACTATATTCTGATAGTACTCTATAGATAGTATGCTATAGAGTTTGTTCAGTAGCAGGAGTCTCCCCCATCTCTCCAGCTCTTTAATAAACAGAAAATTCGTTTTCAGGTGTGTGGCCACTTCGGCCAATCAGGAGACGGTACCCATTTCTCAGCTTAATGTTTGGTGTAGCGGTGTTGATTGGCTGAGCAATGCACATATTGAGGATAAAAAAATGAGGACAGAGAAGTCCGGATTGAACCGGAGGATAAAAAGTGAGGCCAATTGTGATTGATGTATGATGATAAGGGCAATGATTACTATCAGATAATAGAGCTATTTAACACTTTATTTTATCAACCGCATTGGATCCAATGGAACACGTCTTTTTTTTTTTTCCATTTCATGAAAAGTGACGCTTTTGGGCTAGACATGGTTTCCCCCCCCCCCGAAAGCAACGCCATTCCCATTGTCTCCTGCAGGGCTTACCCAACGACAAGTGGAGGATCACCTTCATTAACGAGAAGTACGAGCTGTGTGACACCTATCCCACCATCCTGGCGGTCCCCTTCAAAGCCACCGAGGAGGACCTGAAGAGGGTGGGCACCTTCAGGTCACGATGTCGCATCCCCGTGAGTCACTCAATCGCTGCTTCTCAAACTGGCTTGATTTCGTTAAAATTGTGTGATTGACTAGGGTTTGACTGGATTGCTGAATTCCTACAATGCCCATAATGCTTTAGTGCACTTCACCCTCCTTGTGGAGAGGGGGAGGCTGCATGGAGGTGTGACTTTGGAGTCCATGAAGGAAGTGAGACCACATGTTTTTGGTCATGAATATGACTAAAATATCAACAACAAAAAAACAGACCCGTCTGAAGTGAGTGGTGCTGTACTGTACTGTACTGTACTGTACTGTACTGTACTGTACTGTACTGTACTGTACTGTACTGACATGAAGTTATTACAGAGCGTGAGTAGAGAGAAAATCAACCAAACGAGAGCAAAAGAAAGAAAACAAGCGAGAGGACAGAAAAGAGAGAAAACAATAGTGAAAGTTAACAAACGTTTGTTTTATAGGAATAATGTCACTTCATTATGTCAACACTACAGCGGAGTGAAATCTGTACCAAAAGTCCTGACGTCACTCGCTCATGCCCTGGGCTGGGTACTAGTACAGACTGTATTTTTTACAGTCTATGGTTGGGTCGCAGAAGTTACATTTTTAAATAGTCTCATATTGTTGTCCAAAAATAAACTGTCTCAGCGATATTGTCAGTCATAATTGACACAGAAAATATTAATAATTCGGCGGCTGTAATATTAGTAAAAACTACACTAAAATGTTATGGAGGGACTAGTGGATAAGAGATCTAGTAGAACTGAATCTAAGTATGAGCAGACAAATACAGGTGACTCATACTTGCCGTTATTAAGATCAGTTCTGGTCTGAACATGTTGGCTACCGTTACAGTCTATGATCTGGAGTCACCCCCCATTCAGTCAAAATAAAAACCAACGAAGAAGAAGGGGGGAAGTCCCGCCTCGTTGTCTGGGCCAGCCAATGGCCAGCTGGGCCCAAACGGAGCCAGCCAATATAAGGCCCGGAGAACGCTTTGTCCATATTTTTTACAGTCTATGATTTAGACCTAAGGCCGATTCTAAAAATGCGTTCTAAATCATGACCTAAGTTTGTTCAAAAAGCTATATTTATATATAGTGCTGTGTTGATTTGATTTACACTTAGTTGGGTGCATTTTACATCCCAAAACGCAGTTTATAGTTAAGGGATGCAATAAAACAACGACTTATATTTTAACCATATAAAATAAAATGGGAGTTAAATGCTGCAATTTGTAAAAATGGCAAAATATGACTCCTAACGTAGTTGAAGTGGGACTCATAAAATGTCCCTGGGACTCTCATCTAAAAGACCATCCCTGCATCCTGGGGGTCATTACATTGAAAACCTCGCTCACTGTACAAGCGCGCAATGCGTACAATAAAATCGCTGTCCTAAAATGTCCTCACAAGTATAGTGATCCAAAGCTGTGTGTGTGTGTGCAGGTGTTGTCGTGGATCCACAGAGAGAACCAGGCGGTGATCGCGCGGTGCAGCCAGCCGCTGGTCGGCATGTCCGGCAAGCGGAACAAGGACGACGAGCGCTACCTGGACCTGGTGCGAGAGGCCAACAGCACCGCCAAGCTGACCATCTACGACGCGCGGCCCAACGTCAACGCTGTGGCCAACAAGGTGACACGCCTACACCATTTAACCCATTTTGGGTGGGAACCCCTTTTGGTGTTTTAAGCATTATGTTATGCTATTGAAAAATAGCTAAAGCCTAACTGGTATTCCTTATATCTCGCTTGTTTGGTTTTTTTAAGTGCACGAGAGAGAGGGGCAGAGAGTGAGAGAGAGAGACATGCGATTTGTGAATTGATATAATTTTACACAGCCACGAGTTGCGTACGTTCACGTATCAACTCGGCTCATTATGTTTTAGCGTGCACGAGAAAGGAGAGAGACTGGACGGAATTAACTTCTAAATTCGCGTAAATAAGAATAATGACGGCCATCTCTATCAATTTATTTATAAAATCTTATTTATAAAGCAGTTTTAAGGATGCACGTTATTATTATACATTCTGGAAACAGCCACCCAATTGGAGACGGTCTGGACTCTAGCAGCGCCTCGGGGGCGTGTTGTACCAATCATTTCAGTGTGAGCCCAAATCATGTGCCAGTGCCGCTATTCCAAAGGTCCCTCAGGTACGTTTTTAAACTATTTTCAGCAATGCGATAATATAAATTAGGAAGATTGACGTCCCGTAAACCAGGACGTGAGTGCGCAGCAAAACGGCTCCGGGGCGGACGAGCAAGGCTGCCAATTGTTTTCTCAACGTTTTATATCATTAAAAAGGGCCTAAAGACATGTGGACACGTCCTGGGGCATCATACGTATTAAGTAGTAGCATGGGACATTTGTCCCATGCAAATGTCTAATTTCTCTTTTGGGTCTTGAGCTAAAAGGTTTGGGAACCACTTATTTAACTAGCCCCACATTGAGAACCAATGGGGAGATGAGATGAGGTTGGAGGAGAAGTGTAAAAGAAAATATTTTGCACTGTTTCACACACACAGCAAAACATTATTTCAGTGGTTGAGATTTGGCGTTTGTGCTTCAATCCATATCTTGTCCCCCCCCCAGGCTACAGGAGGAGGCTACGAGGGAGACGAGTATCAGAACGCAGAGCTGCTTTTCCTGGACATCCACAACATTCATGTGATGAGAGAGTCCCTGAAGAAACTCAAGGACATTGTCTATCCCAACGTGGAAGAGTCCCATTGGCTGTCCAGTCTGGAGTCTACGCACTGGCTGGAACACATCAAGGTATATAGTTCAGTGTGTGTGTGACTGTGCGCGCGCGTGTGATTTATTGTTACGTCTTCAACACCAACTATAGTTGGTGTTGTCAGAGCATTACACGCATTTATTTATGTGCATTGAAGTCTTATATTATTATTATATATTTGTTTCATAGCTGGTGTTGTCAGGAGCCATCCAGGTAGCGGATAAGATCTCCTCTGGTAACTCGGTCATCGTCCACTGCAGCGACGGCTGGGATCGAACCGCCCAGCTCACGTCTCTGGCCATGCTGATGCTGGACAGCCACTACCGCACTCTACGGGGCTTCCAGGTCAGTGGATCCTACACACTACAGCCAAGTTGTTCTCAACATCTTCAGTCTGTGACAGTGGGGGGTCACCCTGGGACACCTCACCCTGACAAGCACTTGGAATTGTAGGAGTTGAGGCATTACATTTTGTCTAGTATTGCAAAAAGAAAAAAGAAAATGTCTATTTCTTATATTATTTGACAATTTGGTAGTTTGGTATTTTTGTAGTAAAACAGGTCCCGTATTAACCTCCCTATTTTAGGCATTATGCGGGTATTGTTCTTAACATTGTGTGTGGGTGTTATTGTTTCTAAACAGTGTAAATTAGATTTCTAAGCCGTGTGTTTTTCTAGGTGCTGATTGAGAAGGAATGGATCAGCTTTGGACACAAGTTCACCTCTGTAAGAACATTTATATTCATATAATACTAATTATAAAGAGCTGATGATAATAATTAATTAATAATGCTGTTCATTGTGTGTGTGTGTGTGTGTGCGTGTGTGTGTGTCTGCATGTGCTCAGAGGATAGGTCATGGCGATA
This sequence comes from Protomyctophum bolini, assembly GCF_963924005.1. Taxonomy (NCBI): domain Eukaryota; kingdom Metazoa; phylum Chordata; class Actinopteri; order Myctophiformes; family Myctophidae; genus Protomyctophum; species Protomyctophum bolini. The sequence goes on along the minus strand of NC_137881.1, from coordinate 19,295,256 downwards.
AGAACCATGCGGACCAGGAGAGGTCTCCCATCTTCGTTCAGTTCATCGACTGTGTCTGGCAAATGAGTAGACAGGTAGGATAAGAGTACATATCGGTGCTGTCGGGGCAGAAACCTTTTATCTCCATATTTTAACTTTTCATGTTTGTTTTTTGTTTTTTTAAATTGTAAATTATTGCCAGTTTCAACCAATAGTGGTCCGGGGACCACCAGTGGACCTTTAGGGGGTTCCAGGTGGTCCCCCAGCTAAATGATGGAGAGTTGGTAACCACATGGACCCCTATACTGTAGATCTGTATAGAGTATAATGTAGAGTGTAAAATGAAACCAGTTACACAGTTAAATAATGTAGAAGAATTGTTATTTTGATCAACGTTTGCCTGTGCAGACAAAATCTTATCCAACGACAACAGAATATTCTACGTTTTGGGTCTGAGAGGCTACACCTCATCAAATGGTGGTCCGTGGCTCAGATGCTGAATAAATAATGGTCCTTGACGTGAAAACAATTGTAAAAACGTACAATATTTGCAATAAATCATGGAAATACTGAGATACTAAAGTATGTCCAAAACTGTTACTTTTCAGGAATAAAATAGTAGTAGTAGTATATCGACAATCTCAAAACATCTAGCATGATCAAGCAGGTGCGTTAATTGGCGAAAGAAATGTTAGAATATACAGATAAGAGGTTCCTGCCCAACGCAGCAATAAAATGCGAGTACTGTGAGGCTGTTTAAATCAGTGGTCAATGGTTTAAATGTCCTCCATTTTCTTAACGGTCTTCTCTGTGTGTTCTTGCTTTGTTGTCACGCAGTTCCCCACAGCATTTGAGTTCAATGAGCGCCTCCTAGTGACCATTCTGGAACACCTTTACAGCTGTCGCTTTGGCACCTTCCTCTACAACTGTGAGAGCGTACGAGAACAACAGGTACTGTAACACACACACACACACACACACACACACACACACACTCACACACACTCTTATTATTTTTATACACTTTTATAGTCTTTTATTTTGTTTTCACTTTATAATGGGAGTTATAACCCATTCTACCCATTGAGCCACTGCCGCCCCCACCGTGTCATCACGGTGGGGGCAAGTAGAGAAACCCCCCCCAATACAAATGTCACAAAAATCTTTATATTTTCTCAGATGTACATAAAAAAACAGATGGTCAATCCTTCCATGGGCTTGTTTTCCTAACTCCACATGTACAGTCAACATTTTGTAAATAGGTTGGCGTGTGAATCAGCTGTTGTGAGGGGTTTGTTTGTCAGGGTCCAGGGAATAACAGATGATGATCTCTGGACTCCCTGCAGAGTAGCAAGCTACCCAACATTAAGAGATTGACAAGTAGGGCTGCGAATCTTTAGGTGTCCCACGATTCGATTCGATTCCGATTCTTCGGTTGACGATTCGATTCAAAAACGATCTTTTCGATTTTTCCGATTCTCGATTCAAAAAAGATTTTTTTCGATTCTAAAGCAGTTTATTTTATTTTATTAAAAACAATTAAATAGAATTTTAGCATGATCTACTCCAGTCTTCTGGCATGAAAGCAGAGTACATTTAGTAAAAAGCTTGTATGATTGTAAAGGTTTTATCAACTGAATGATTTAAACACACAAAGGTTAAATCCAAGAGTAAGAACATGTATTTAGCTTGCACAAATTTGAACCAGTACAAAAGTTACAAAATCTCTTCTCACTCAATACCAGAACAATACATTAGTATTAAAACAGGTGTAAAATAAATACAATTGGCAGGCTTAGCTTAGCTGGTAGTAAATGCACTATGCAGAAACCCAGGCCATAATAGATTGCATGCACAGGTACATTTGTGGAAAAAAAAAGATTTTTGGAAAATGAGAATCGATTCTGAATCGGACAGCATTAGAATCGCGATTCTAACTCGAATCGATTTTTTTTGACAGGCCTATTGACAAGTATATTAAATTAATCAACACTACAATGACTCTTATATGAATTTCCCCCACCACAACTTTGTTTTCAATTTCATTGCACACCAAATCCAAAGCCCTTTTTAGTCCTGCATAAAAATGCTTCTCTCTGATTCACCCAGTGTTGATTTTGACAGCAAATTTAGATTTTAGTTTTAGATCATAGTCTCTTTAATAGTTTTAAATTAGTTTTAGTCACATTTTAGTCACCTGGAATGTTTTAGTTGACTAAATCTACAGTTTATTTAGTCGACTAAAATGTATTTTGGCCGGCCTTGATGCCTGATTGTCAAAATTGTCAATATATTTAGTCTTAGTTTTAGTCATCATAGCTCAGTTTTCATTTAGTTTCCATTTAGTTTTGAAAAAAAATAGTCGACGAACATTTTTCGTCATAGTATCAGTCGACGAAATCAACACTCTCTCTCTCTCTCTCTCTCTCTCTCTCTCTCTCTCTCTAGGAGGTGAGATCAAAGACGGTCTCGTTGTGGTCTCTGGTGAACAGCACCAGCGAGAGCTTCCTGAATCCCTTCTACACGCCGGAGTCTGGCCGCGTCCTCTACCCTGTGGCCAGCATGCGCCACCTAGAGCTCTGGGTGACTTACTACATCCGCTGGAACCCACGCATACGACAAACGGTTGGTGTGTGTGTGTGTGCGTGTGTGACTGTGGTTATGTATTTGTTTATTTGTTTATTTAGACGGGACAGAGCATATATGCTATTTTCCATCCGTAGTCCCCGGGCATTGAACACTAAACAAAACATTGCAAGACATGAGAGCAGTGGCGTATGCAGGAATTAATTATTACCTTGGCCTGGGCATATCTGCCTGGGCACACTGAATGAACGGAATTTTTAAACTAATTCATTCAATTAATAGTCATTTTTTACTGGACAATTCAACCAACCGACCAGCCAACCAATACAACTGCACAACACACCAACCAATATAACTGGACAACACACCAACCAATACAACTGGCCAACACACCAACCAACCAACCAACCAAGATTGAGTGTGAAGAAATTAATAACCAATAAGGATCCAACGTGTTGCACTGTGTGGTATAAACACTAGTTATTTCAGCTGCTGTTACCTCAATGACTGCCAAGGACTTATTTAACTTCTTTTTCATGATGTCCTGGACTGCCAACGACGTGTTTAACGCCTTTTTAACTTTTTAAATTAAAATAAAATAAAAAATATATAGTGGCGGTCTGAGCCTTTTGGCACCCCCTGGTGGCGGTGAATGAGGTTTACCTTATCTGTGTTGGAATCTTGTTTTGGTTCCATACGATGATCAACACAAAGTGAAGGCAGCCTCCTTTTGAGCAGCAGCAAAAGTTTGTTGAGTCTTGCACTGGCTTCACCCACAAATAAATACTTTCCCAGTCCTTGTTGTTGTAACTGCATTCCCTTTTCTTTGCCGTGGTCTTAGTTTCACCTCCATGTTTCTCCACAATTTTCTCTAACTTTGCTAACGCTAACTTGTGCTGTGTCTGTTCAATGTGTTGTTTTGTTATTGGTGGGCGTTCACTAAACTAGCGTGCCCGGCTGTTTGATTGACAGCCAAATTAGCCAATCCTATCTGCCTACACACACACGGCCCACCTCGCGAGTGCACTCTGGTGCGGTATTTCCGAACGTGCCCACAGTGTCTTGACAGTCTCCGCTCCGCTGCTCACACAGCCAGTTGATAAAACATAATACACCCCACCCACTATTCTTCGGCTGGGCCGAGTTTAGAAATACCAGGCCCAGGTAGGACCAGGTGTGCATACGCCCCTGCATGAGAGGACAGCATACAAAAACATAATGCATTTCAGTAAAAGGATGAAATAAGAAAAGATTAAAACTATTGCTAGTGTAGGCCAACTCTATTGTGGACTGACAGTCATACGTGATCACAAGACTGGTTGTTTTTGTGTGTGTGAGTTTGTAGATCTGCTATTTTTGAATAGCCCAACATATATGGATAAAGTTGTTAAAATTATTGTGATGCTGTATCCCTTCAATGTCACGCACAGCCACGCAAAAAAAAGTATTTTGTTGTTCTACTGGATCTCTTGTTATTTGTATATTTATATTATCGTGTTTTTATTTGTTGTCATCATAGCTTAGTTTAGTCGACGAAATGAACACCTTTTGATGTATTACCTTGATTTTACCATGCTTGCTGGGTGTGTGTGTGTGTGTGTGTGTGTGTGTGTGCACGTGCGTGTGCATGCGTGCAGCAGCAGAGTCCGGTGGAGCAGCGCTACAAGGAGCTGTTGGCCCTGCGGGACGAGTATCTGAAGAAGCTGGAGGAGCTCCAGCTGTCGGACTCCACCCCGTCGTCTCGCCTGTCCAACAGCTCCGTACCCAACGCACCCTCGCCCGCCACGCCCTCGCAGCAGTACACGCACCTGCAGACCCCCTTCTGAACGCACACCTTTCTGTTTACGCTTCTCACACACACACACACACACACACACACACACACTCGTTTTCTCACTGACACACACGCGCATATACTGACGGGAAAGAAAACAAAACTTGCGCTTTTGTACATAGTAATAATTGTGGATAACAAGGAATAGTAATAATGTTTGATAATGATATAGGTTAGCTTGTGAACACCAGCTATAATGGTCATTTTTATTATGCAATATGTCACAGTACAGCCTTTGCCACATGAATCTTTCTACAGCCACAAATCTTCATCCACAAAGCTGTTGTTTATTTTTTTCCCTAGGAGGGGAAAGTGAAGGGGAAGCGCTTGGGTTTTGCTGCCTCAGCAAGGCAGGCCGTGCCAACAACGCTGGCTGCGCGAGCGATGCTCTGGCGAATGGCCCGGTGGCCGCACGCGTCGAGCCGTCCGAGTTGGTGAGCCGTGCCAGACAAAATCGATTATCTCGTGACGCAAACAAACGAGTGCTTCCTCCCTCCGCCTCAGCCAATCAGATGCAGAGAACTCACTTTTCCTCCTCCTAACGAAAGAATAAATTATATCGCATCTAAGAAAGGCCTTAATGAAGACATCCCATCTTCTGTTCTCAGCTCTAATCCTCCATCTATGATAACCTGCAGGATTCAGGAGCTGCTCGCCACATATAAACCTCACGCTAGCCTACAAGCCCCACTTCTGACCCTCCTGAAGCATAGCTGCTGCACCGTTGCACACCCAGGGAGAGTTCAGAGCAGTGGTTCTCAAACATTGTCATGCCCCCCCCCCCCCCCCCCCCCCCAGCCCTATCTGAAAATATTTTGGACCAGGGACCCCCACAAGAGAAAATTGGTGTTAACCCATTTAGAACTGAGGACGACTCCACAAATGCCTTCTATATCCTGACAGTTTACTGAACCCATGTTTCTATGTCAGTCGTTCTCAAAACATTTTCATGTCAAGGACCCCCAGAATAATTATATGTAATTGTAATTATAAGTAAGCAGCCCAGTCTATCCGTGGCCTGTTGTGCATTATTTAAATTGTTCGGTTCTCAAAACAAACTACAAATGATTCTCTGTCCCTACGTGTACCAGTGTGTCCACACCAAGATTCATCTTTTCTCACACGCAAAATTCTGATGGCGCGCATAATGTAATTGCTCACATCTCTGTTAAACAGAAGTTAATCACTCACGTGAGAGAGATATGGTGCGTTTGGCTACGCTGTTTCATGCTGGGTGGAGCTGGTCTCCACATCACAGAACAGTGGGGTGGAACTATTTGCTGACAACTCTCCTGTCTTTAAGTGGGGGGAAAAGGGAAACATTACGTGGCTGGGGAGGCTATGGGGACATTGAATGAGGTTGAGAAACATATCATCTCTAAAGAGTTTAAAGTGCCAACTCTGCTGTCCCACCAATGAAATTCGGTGTCTCTACCCCAAGACTGAAATGAACGCCAGTCATAATGTTTAGCTCTGAAAAAGATTTGTCGTGCGTGTGGGCTTGCCCTCATCTTAACTCATTCAGCCAGTTCAGCTATCCTATTCCTTACTCCTTGGCACGCGATACAGACCTGCCGCATACAGCTGCATAGAAAAGCATTTCAAATCGCACAGCCTTTGGGCTGGGGTCCTGAAAATAAGTCTGAGAAAATTATCAGGTCCCTGGTGCGTTGTGTGTTGCTCAGTGAAGTTCATTGAACTGACGTTATTATAAGATAATAAAAGATCTTTGGTGTATTCAACCAACCTAAATGCCTGAAACCATTGCTAAATGTACGAACAAACTATTACCAAACTAATTGCACCATTTCTTTGTTGCTCTTGGCCAGTGTTATAATTTGCTGATTTACAGATTCAGCTATGGCTGAATTTAAAAAAATGTGTGACTTAAAAAAAAATAATAATAATCCTGCTGTGATCGATGCTGCACTCCCGTTCCACCCCCAAGTGGTTTGAAACATTAATACCCGTATGAAAAGGACGAGTTTCTGTCAACGGGCTACGTCTGTCATAAAAGTGCTCCTTGCGCTTTGTCCCCTTTCTCCACCAACATATCAGCCATTCGATTCTTGCTGGCTCTGTCGTTGTGAGATAAGGTCCGGTCCAGTTTTGTGCCTTGGTTCATCTGAGAAGATCCTCCACCTTCTCAGATGGACATTTTTGTATCCAAAACGTCAGTCTCGGTCCGCGTTTTAAATGGTTCCGTCCGTGGAGGGGTTGCACTGGTGTCCATGACATACACAACAAGTCAACCGTGTCTGATGTGATTTGAAGGTTCTTGTCATGTGTACTGTTAGTGATGTGGAACCATGTTGTGGCATTGGAACAGTGGCGGGTAAAAAAAAAGGGATGGAAACCTAGGCTTCAGTCCGGTGTGTAAGACAGGGTAATTTATTCATTGCTGAGTGGTGGTGTGTCACCAAACACGGCACACAACCAAATGGAACTCAAGCTTTTAGGATTTATTGAGACGTAACCAAATATAATTCAGCCTTTTGAGTGTTAGAATGGTACCCACTTTCACACCATCCTTCCAATGGGTATGTACAGACACTTTGGCATGGCACACATTTCGAGTCAACTTTATTTTATATACCCTTAATCACAGTTGCAGTCCCCAGGGACTTTACACATCCACAGAAAATAAACGACGAACTAAAATAGTTCTGTGAGCCAATTAAATGCTTACTGCATACATGACATGGTGCACAAACCTGGGTGTTCCCAGAAGACCCACTTTCCACGTGCCTTCCCAGAAATGGGTGCCGTTCTGCCAGACCGTTAAGCGTAATGTTGTTGTGACTTTCACGAGGAAGGGCTAGCGGGAAGACATCAGTGGGAAACGTTCCCCCAACAGGGCTTGACGAGGCAAAATTAACGCAGTTCAAAAGCAATAGCAGTCAATTTGAAACTTGAAATGTACCGTAATTGACAAATCATCTCTTTTTGGTATGAAGATATTATAGGGAAAACGTGTTTTGCCGGTTTGTAGCAGTTTGGAAATCAGGCGGGTTTTCTATCAACTATTCCACAAATCGTCTCTGTCGGGTGGAAATCTCCAATGTCCAAAACAGTTTTTAGGATTCAAATTCAAAAGTAGCAGATTGACAAGTCGCTTGTGGATCTGCTACCTTTGATGCTTTAGTCAAGTATGTATGATCAAGTAGAGCGTTCATTTTACAAAATAATTTAGAAGTTTCTGCCCAAAAAAATCCTACTGTAACTCCCTCTATTGTTTAGTTTCCTATTCGCAAACATTACTCTGATCATTTTAAACTCCCCCTGAAAAATTGCCCTTTTATTTTGAATATCAGTAAAAGTCAGGAAATGTAAACTGACATTGTAAAAAACACTTTCCGTTGGCCGAGTGGTTGTGCTTTTTTTCCCTTCAGGGGAAAATAACAGACAAAAATCTATTTTATTTTTGACTTTGTACCATAATGATGTAATTACCTCAAGCAAAGCCTATTTTACTGTCTAAAGTGCTATTGTTGTAAAATATAATTTTATTTAGTGTACAATTTGACAGTTTTATAAAAATGAAAGGTTTTGAGATTTTAAAAAAAGTTTGTTTTTTGGTTTGAGTTGATATATGCTATATCTTTTGGTTCAAGTGGAGTTATAACTTGTGTTGCCTTATAAGGGCATTTCTTTGGGGATAACGCAACATCGTCGCTGTCTGGTGGAAACCCTGCATGTCCAAAACCATTACTATTCAGGAGGAAAAAAATAACCTGTGTTCCAATGGATCCAATGTATTTATGATGTAGTCACAATCTCTTAAACCCATTTAGGACAGACCAGAGTCTACTAAAGTGTCTTCCAAATGTTTCTAAGTGGTTCTCAAACTATTTCATGTGAATGACCCCAAACATTATATAGTAATTGGCCGCCATCTGAAAATATGTTGTTACAGGGACCCCCCCAGTAGCAAAGATTTAAAGAGTTAAAGACATTCGCTCTGAAAGAATATATATTCAAAGATTTGCGCCACATTTTTCACAATTTTTCTAAAAATAGATCTACAAGCTTTTTCAATAGCTAAAGTATAACATGCTTAAAACACAAAGGGGTTCCCGTCCTGAATGGGGTTAATACTTTTCATTGGTTCCATATTTACGAAAACACATTCACGTTCAAAATGTTTAAAATATTAGCTATTGTATAGCAGCTCCACAAGCTCACAACGCGTTGTACTGTAGGTCGGCTATTTTCACTACTTTTGCGCAACACTCCTGTACTTCAAAGTAGGCCATTAATTACATTGAAATGTGGAGATTACTAGGTTTCTGCCCGACAGCGATGACGTTGATTCACATGGTATAGATGACGTATCCTGATCCATTGAAGGGCATGTGAGTGCGATCCCAGCTCCTTAAAACACCACCCGTCTTTGGTAGAGTTTTAGCTTGTGTAATTAATGACCTTGTCACAATGTAACTACACTATCGGTGAGGTATCTTCAATATTATTATTGCAGGACTTTTTTTTCCTTTCTTTTTTCCCCTCTCCATGAGGTGACTTTTCCCAGGTCAGTTTCTCAATAGCTTCTTGTGATTGGCTCAGCAGCGGATTGATTGATTGAATACTTTATTGGCAGAAATGTAATCAGTACAGGGTACAGTCAAACAAAGGGATCACGAAAAAAAGTCCTCGCAGTCTTGTTTCCATTCAGGTCCTGGGTATTCAATTCATGATAAAGGTAAAAATAACACATGTACGGGTTGGGGAACAAAGACAATTTGAACTGGGAATGCATATGAAGGTGACGCAACGCCTTCTTATCCGTTTCCGGTTCAAATCTGTTAACATTGTGAAAAGTGTGACAAAGTAGATATTGAGAATGTTTAAAATTACAAATGCAGGTCGGTGTTTAGTTTGTGTTAAATGGCCTACAAATCTCACCCTCATTAATTTAGCTATTGTTTTGTATGATCTAGTAGATATTATGCTTCTTGACCGATAGTATGGCAATAATACATTTTATCAGTCATTGTAAAACAATGAAATGCTGAAACATGTTTAGTAATTTTACACATTGTCAGAATTCCCTTTGTGCAAGTGTGTGTGAAAACAGCTGATTTACCTTGCAATGTACTGTAACTCAATGAGGAGACTATTTTGGATCATAGATTAGATTGCTAATCAACAGAGCGAATTATATTGACATAAGATATCTTGCCAGTATTTGAAGTTGCACCAAGACAAGATTACACCCAAACCTCTACCAAAGATGCACTATTCTTTAAACACGGATTCATGTTTTTCTATTTGGTGATGATTCTAGAGTCTATGGAATCTGAGAAAGGTTCCTGTTTCTATTTACTCTTACCTTAATATAGGTACACTAAGTTTAAAGGGATGTTATTTTTTTCATAAACTACTTTTTAACAACATACAGTGGAAATGCATTTCAATAACCTTTTTTGGTTCAATAAAAAATACTGGCCAAAAAGTGGTTCCCAACAGCTTTGAAAATGTATTTCTCCCAATCATGTTATATTTTACTCTGTTGGAATGGCTTTTGTTATGTAAATATTACTGATTAAATTAATTTAAATATTTCTCACTTAACTTTTGTGCCTTTGCTTTTTTGTTTCATTATAATGGTATAAACATGTTTTGAAAACCGTCGAGTTAGACAGAATCATAGGCAGTTACCCTTGATGGAGAGGCGGTGGATTACATTCTATTGGCTTATTGCCAATAGATCCATGTCATTTGCCGCATCTTCATAGTCCCCAATTATATACCCCGTGTTTAGTCTTATGTTCAGAACAATAGGATACTTCGCATAGCCGATCTACATCAACACATTGTGAGCTTGTAGATCGGCTATTTGAAATATAAAAAAAGGTTTTTCAAAATAGTAAAAAAAACTACACCACCGAACTACAACATGACGTCACGAGCCGCGGTGAAGAGCAAACCATCGCGGTGGTCAGCTCACCACCGAAAATCCAGACTATGAATAGGCCTTAAGGCAGAGATCAAAGCGTGTCACGACTCTTCTACGGCTCTGCAGAAATCGTTATTCATGCCCTCATAGCATCCCGTTTAGACTGATGTAATTCCCTCTACATTGGGATCAGATCATCAGTCAGTCTGCCCTATCCCTAATACCACCACTTTTACAGAACAACATAAATGATACAATCCAACAGACAACAACAGACAACCCTTTGTTGTTCTCACAAGAATGCTGGCAAAAGGATTCAAGATAGAAGAGGGTTTATTTGTCACTTACTTTGCCTGCCTGTTTAAATAATATATTTATCATATCATTTGAGCGGCCCGACTTGGGGTTATTAGATGTCCCGACGACCATAATGAGGCTCCCAGTGGACCACGGCTTCTGTCGCAGCCCCTAGGCTTCCCTCCTCCATTAGATCTGCCCCTCCATTGAATCTTTTAAATCCATGCTTTGTCATTGTTTCATTGGGGGACAGACAAACTGCCTTCTTCAGGGTAGCTACCCTGAAGAAGGCAGCTTGTCTGTCCGAAAAGTTGGACTTGTCTGTGTCCACAATATAAAATAGGTCATACCAGTGATGAAAAGCATGTGTGCAGTCCGTCCTCTGATCAGTCAGTCGTTCTCAAACATTTTCATTATGATGCTTTTCCCCCTCAGCTTCCACACTGACGCCGTCAGAGACTGAATGTGACAAGCTGTCTTTCTTATGGGTCCGCCCGTGATCGGTCAGGTGTTGGCGAAGCCTGAAAGCTCTTCCGCAGTCTTCGCACTTAAACGGCTTCTCCCCCGTGTGAATCCTCACGTGTTTGGTGAGGTTGCTCTTGTCGTTGAACCGCTTCCCGCAGGTGTCACACTTGTAAGGCTTCTCTCCCGAGTGGACGACCTGGTGTTTGTCCAGTGTGCAACGCGAACTGAAGTATTTCCCGCACTCGCGACACGGATACGGAGTCTCCTTCTCACCGATCGCCGGCTGATCATGCTTCGCCTTGTGATTTTCCAAGGACCTCGCCGCGGCGAACGTCCGCCCACACTCGTCGCACTGGTTGGGTTTGGCCCCTGTGTGGACGAGCTCATGGTTCCGCATGTGCTGCAGGAGCCTGAACTCTTTCTTGCAGAAGCTGCAGCTGAAACGCTTCTCTCCCGTGTGCACGCTCTGGTGCGTCCTCAGGTTGCTCCTGTCGCCGAAGCTCTTGGGGCACAGCATGCATTGGAAGGGTTTCTCCCCGGTGTGGGTGTGCCGGTGGATCTCGAGGCTCTCGGCCAGAGAGAAGCGCTTACCACACTGCTTGCACTCGTAGGGTTTCTCCCCGGTGTGCACCCGGAGGTGCAGCTTCAGCTTCGCCGGGTGTTTGAAGCACCTCTCGCAGCTGTCGCACGCGTACGGCCTCGCGTCCGAGTGGCTCAGCTGGTGGACCTTGAGTTCTTGTTTGCGGGCGCATTTCTTGCCGCACTGGTCGCACTGGTACGGCTTCTCTCTGGTGTGCGTCAGCTGGTGTTGCCTCACGCTGATCTCTCTGGCGAAGCTCCTGCCACACTCCTCGCAGTGGTAGGGTCTCTCGGCCTGGTGCGTGACTCCGTGCTGCTTCAGGTGCTGCGACGTGAAGAAACTCTTGTCGCACTGGACGCATCGGTGAGACCTCTCGCGGTTCTTCTTCTTCTTGGTTACTTTACACTGGGGTCCAGAACCTAAATGTATAAGAGAGAGAAAGAGAGAGAGTTCGAGGTAAATGTTTCAGTTTCATTAAGAACTGAGGCCGATTCAACAAAATGTCTTCTAAATCATTAGTTCTCACACTTAACCTCTTAGAGCAGCACTATGTAACTTTCCTCTTCTACCCCGGATTTTAACCCAGTTTCCTGCTCAAGTGCTGACATTTTTAACATTGAGGTAATAGAGCCTGCATGCTTGCCCGAATTATAGGGATGCCAGCCTTGCCAGATGAAAGTGACGAAAGGAAAATTATATTTTTTCTGTAAAAGAAAGAAAATAAATAACGTTTGGTTAAAAAGTGAAAGCTCCACAATCCATAATTCTTGCTATAGAATTGTTGTTCAGTGAGATTGGTCTCTCACTCTCTCCAGCTTTTGACAAAAAAAGAAAATGGTATTCAGACCCGAACATCGTAAAGAGCTGGAGAGACGGGGGTGGTTGAAGTGGTTACAATGAATAACACAGAGGGTTTAAATGGGTAAATTCTCTTGACCTGGCTTTTGTCCATGCAGGCTGTCCTCCTCTGCCCCAGAGCCACCGCCCCATTCCGATCCACTGCTCTGCTCCCGCGTTTCCACTTCCACGTCGTCGTCCGAAGTACGCCGTTCTGCGTTTGCGCCCAGATCGAACATCCGAGAATCGCAAAGGTACAACTCCTCTGGTAGAAAAAGCAAATACAGAACCTCACCTACCAGAGCACAACCAAATCTAAAATAACTTGTCTTTTAGAACATTTTAGTCTGGTTTTTATTAATAATAATAATAATAATAATAATAATACATTTTATTTATAAGGCACCTTTCAGGGCACTCAAGGTCGCTGTACAACAAGTTAAAAACAGTTGACACAAAACACAGTTAAAAGCAAAAGCAGACAAAAAAGTATAGTCATTTTAGTCATCAATTCGTAGCTTAGTTTTGTCCAGTAAGTTAGTCGACAAACATTTTCTGACGTGGTTTTAATCGACAAAATCAACAATACGGATTTGTATTCATATTGTAACGACCCTGCACAAAGACCCGTCCGTAACTTGCTCCTCCAAGGGAGCTAGCTCTCTTGGCGCGGCTTGTTGCTTGCCTTGTCTACTGAGTTGGAGTTCGACTCCAGCTCAGGGTGCTAAACGTTACAATATATACCGTTTTAACTTTTTGGATCCAGAACCCAGCGCAGTGGGTCTGGGATGTGTGTCTTTTAGCTGTTTATCAGCGTCTCTCTCTTCTTAAATTATGAACTCGGACAGTTTTCCTGCCCTACACTGACGATATGTAGCACACGAGTGTAAACATGTATAGTCAGTACATACACACAGTATGAATCAACTGCCTCACCTGGAGGTGCTGTGAGATGGCTCTCTGATGTCACCCTGCCTCCCAGTTCCACATGCGAGTGCTGTGTGGCGCTACGCTCCTGTGAGAGGTTAAGACGACAAGAGTTTTTAAACAATGTTTGTTATGGATCCTCAATTTGATTATGTATTCGGCTGCGCGGACACCCCATTGGAAAATATTTCCACATGTTTTTTTAGGGGACCACGGGCAGGAGTCACAGAATAACGCTTCCCTACTTCCTTCACGGGTGTTACCGATGATACTAATTAAGGCTCTGTGCCATTTAGTGTGCAGTGGTTCACAAACCTTTTATTTTCAAGGACCCCCAAGGTTCCATTTGTACGCTCTCAGAGTTACACACGACACCCATACAGGGCCATTTGGAACCCACTCAAAGACACTTAGAGACCCACTGGTGTATTAGAGTGTTTCCAGTGAGCCAACACGCACAGTAGCAGTACCCCGACTCTCTTTGACCAGAACGGAACAACACAGCCTTCATTACTATCGGCCGGTAACACCTGTGAAGAAAGTCAGGAAGGGGCCAAAGTTCTTTCCAAAATGGCGGTTGTGCCCATTGTGTTTTTGTGTCTGGTAGGCCTGTGTAGGCAAGGACATTTACCAAGCGGCTGTCCTCCACGTCCGCGTCCTGCTCTGGCTCTTCCTGGTACGACTCGAGCTGAAGCTCCAGCTCGCCCCAGCCTGGTGAGACCGTGCTCACAGACACTATCTGGATGCCGCCGTTGCTCCCGTGAGTCTGTGGGGATCTCACTGGTGACTCCAGTTCATCCTTGACGCTGGCGGCGCTGGGACTACTTGGTCTGTCTGTGTGTCATAGGAGGGAAACCTGTCCACCAGTGACATCATCGATGGGGAATCCAAGCTAATAGAAACGGCAGTCTTTCTATTCCTGAAAAGTGGCAATGCGATAATGGAAGCCATCGTTCTCACGATAATACAAATCTAAATGTAATGCTATGTAGAAGAGCCGCCATTGGACTGGCCCCATGAAGTGAACAGAGTTGTCGTAACTCTGTCTTACTCTATGGCTCTGACTGAAACTAAACTTCACCACAGCCATAATTACCTCGTAGCGCCTCCTCCCAGTCCTCTTCCTCCTCCTTCAGGGCTCCTGGCAGGCCTCCAGGAGTCTTCATGAAGTCCACCAAGGAGACCCTCAGCTCCTTCAGAGGTACCCATGGTGCCATCTGTGAGCGTAGCTCTAGGCCTGTCACCATTACAAATTTAAGTTGACGAATTAATGCAATTATCACAAATAATTGCGATTAACGATTTAATTGTGTTGGCATGGCACATTGGAACATATCAATAAAGAATACATTTCTGTTTGCTTGGTAATAATAAAATGCACAGGGCATATACGACAAATAACTGGAATATACAAAGAAATTACTGATATATTCATTGTTTAGCTGAAATTGCATAAACATTCCTCATTTACTCATTTGTAATTCTTTGTACTGTTAATAAATTAATCTGCGGAACCACGACACCTGCTGTTCAAAGGGTAGGTGGAATATCAACAAAACCTTACTGTTTTCATTCCGTCTGTCTTAATAAATGAAAACAATAAATTGCAATCGATGTATGTAGCGTTATGATCTGTAGTCTAGTCGTCGGGAATGTACCGTACGTTAAAGAGACCGTTGCATTGCTATTTATATAATAAGCACAATGCCAATGCGCCCTTTTTTACAACACAATCACGTCCATGTTTTTCAGATTTACAGGATTACTCACTCAGTATTTCTTACTTGGCATTTCTCTTTTGTATGCTATATATTCCCGTGGTAGATAGACGGTCAATTCAGTTCTCAGATATGTTTTTACTTTATTTCACAATGTAGTCTATCAAACAACAGCGACACAAGTTTACAAAGCGCACACTGTCTTCCGGGTCCAGTGATTGACCTATGATTTCACCCAATGGATTTAGTATAGAGTCCGAGGCGGGCCTTGCAGTACCACATTAGGCCAATCACTATAGCCGTTTACAGCCCATAATAGTCTGGAGGGATGGTCGCGCTGGGATTGGACACTTTCTGTTGCCAGGGAGACAGGGAGAAGCTGCCGCTGTGCCGCACAGGCGCACACCAGGGTCCGTTTTGGTAATTGGTATCAAGGCAGCAGAATGTTTGGAGAGCAGTGTGTGTAGACCAGACCTTGACGATAGCCATGCTCTTCAAGAGTTTTCCCCCGAAGAAACGATAACTGAAAAAAAAGGAATCAGTTGCTGAGACATACACCCTTATGCAGGGTGACACATTTAAAGAAGAGGATCATGTATTCCTGTCTGAATTGAAAAAAAGCATAGTGTGGGTGGATAAGGCCCAGTTGACATAGATGGAGCAAAAATGCACATTGCTGAGGGAACATTCGGATCCTTGAAGTTGAAGGATAACCTCCAGATGGAACTCCATGTAATGTAATGTAACGTTTATTGCAAAACATGCTTTTGGGGATAAATCCCCAAATTACTTACACATGATCACAGGGGTGACTTGACATTGTAATTGGCTAGCAAAATCAGTGGAAGGGGCCTATATTTCCGAAGGCGTCATCACTACTACTGATCGGTTGTAAGGTCCTCGGACGGGGTCGGTCATGGCCCCCAGACTGGCTGAAGAGCTGAAGGTCGCTGGTCCACATCTTGAGTCTCTTAACACAGGAGCGGGCCACACTGCAGCACTGGATAATCAGAACTACACTCCGGCTGAGGTGATGGAGAAGATGGAGCTCCACCGGAAAATCTCCATCCTCCGCAAGGCTCAAGAGGAGGCAGAGCAACGCACGAAGAGATGGGTCTGGCCATGGTCAAGGGAAAGGGTTGAATTGAAAGTGGCAGAGGAAGCTAAATCCCGTAACCTAAAGTTGATCGCAGCATCAGCAGAGAATGCCTGTGGACTAGCCCCTCTCGGAACCCCCTGGGTCAGCCCAATCCGAACCGAACCGGGCTGACCCGTAGGGTTCCTGGTCAAGCTAAGATTTTTCAATGCGATTGTTGGGACGCGGATATACACAAACTCATCGTTTAGTCCATCGGCGCGGAATTAGGACGCTTTTTATTGTGTTTGTTTACGGATGTGCGAACTATAAGTACCTTACATACCTCTGATAAAATCTCCTGTGTCGCGGAAGCCGTTAAGTATTTTTAATCCATGTTTGATTAAAAATGTCGCTTTGATTTCTTCTTGTTTATTTACCGTTTATTGTACCGCCTCTCGATGTGCGGTTGGCTTTGCGGGCTATGTCCCTTCCTCTGATCTGCTCCGTCATAGCTGTAGCACCACTAGCTAGCCAGATAGGCGGTACAATGAGGTGTCAATAAACAAGGTAGGAAGAAGCGACATTTTTAATCAATCATGGATTAAAAATACTTAACGGCTTCCGCGACACAGGAGATGTGTCGGTATGGTATGTAAGGTACTTATAGTTCGCACATTCGTAAGTCAATACATGAATAACCATGGTAAAAGAGCGCAGAAGTCCGTCTCATGGCTTGTTTACATTGTATTTGTTTGTGCGTAACTGGCGACAGCCCCACTTGAAGCAGGACCCAATGCAGTAAAGTAAACAAAATATCAGAAACTTTACTACATTCGGGTTCTGCTTGCGGGGCTACCTGTGGACATGATTTTGACATACCACATCCATGTGCACAGCATCAACCTGGTGCCAGGGCTGGACTGAGACAAACATTTCGGGCCAAATTAGTAGTTACACTACTGACCTTCCAGGTCGAGGCCCATACAAATACTTGAAATACTGTACAAGCCCTTAACACCACATGTACAGTACAACATAAATGATACACAACCAACAACTGGCCACAAGACGCTCAGTCTACAGGGGTCTAACGAGGAGACGAATGGCCAAATCATGCGCAAGATGGATATTCTGTGACTACTTTAAAAAAAAGGTAAGGAAATATATTTAATTTATTATTTACTTATATATATATATATATATAAGAAAAATATTTATGATTTTTACTGACATGGAGACTCCGAGTCCTGTTACTGAACAAACACTATGGCAGGGATTCCCAAACTGTGGCGCGTGCACTCCTTGTGGTGCACGAACACCCTCTAGGGGGTGCGTGACATGGAAAGGGTGGTTATTTAACAGAAACGGCAAAATCTGGTAAAACACTGACTGTTGTCTGAGATGTATAGAGCAGAGGTGGGAGTATACAGCACAGCAGCTGCATGTCTCAGTGCAGTGACATTCTGTGAATCTTTGCCATGATCATATTAAAAATCACACCCGTGTGAAGTGAGGGGCGCTAATATATTAAAGTCTAACTCAAAACAAACGGTGACAAAACAAACATTAAATTCTCTTTATTGTTAATGGCATTTAATGTTTGTTAGGGACAAGATGACGTAAATTTTCCCTTCATTGTCAATGGTGTTTTTAAAACAGACATTGAACTAAAAACAAACATTAAACCTGTATATGAGGGCTACCGCCCTTCAAAAATAATTACATATATTATATATATGTAATTATTTTTGAGGGGCACTGTATATTATACATACGGATCAGACATGCACGCACGCTTATTACTCCTTTTTCTGAGACAGAATCTGGTATTTGGAAGGTTATAATTCCCTGTTCTTTACATGACGAAAACAACTCCATCGCGGGTCCACTGCTGCCTAGAGTGGGTGCACTTCCTGATTGCCCAGGGTCTCTTCTTCTACTTTGACATTTCGCACATTTGACTGACACTGGCCTCACAAATCACCAGTAAGATGCCCAGACTCGCATGACCTGCAGCATGACAAATATTCGTCAACTAAAATGTTATGACCGTGCCAGCGTGTGCTGTGCAATTATTATGCTTTTTCCCCCTCAGCTTCCACACTTTTAGAGACTGAACGTGACAAGCTGTCTTTCTTATGGGTCCGCCTGTGATCGCTCAGGTGTTGGCGAAGCCTGAAAGCTCTTCCGCAGTCTTCGCACTTGAACGGCTTCTCCCCCGTGTGAATCCTCACGTGTTTGGTGAGGTTGCTCTTGTCGTTGAACCGGTTCCCGCAGGTGTCGCACTTGTACGGCTTCTCTCCCGAGTGGACGACCTGGTGTTTGTCCAGTGCGGAACGCGAACTGAAGTATTTCCCGCACTCGCGACACGGATACGGAGTCTCCTTCTCGCCGATCGCCGGCTGATCATGCTTCGCCTTGTGATTTTCCAAGGACTTCGCCGCGGCGAACGTCCGCCCACACTCGTCGCACTGGTTGGGTTTGGCCCCTGTGTGGACGAGCTTGTGGTTCCGCATGTGCTGCAGGAGCCTGAACTCTTTCTTGCAGAAGCTGCAGCTGAAACGCTTCTCTCCCGTGTGCACGCTCTGGTGCGTCCTCAGGTTGCTCCTGTCGCCAAAGCTCTTGGGGCACAGCATGCATTGGAAGGGTTTCTCCCCGGTGTGGGTGTGCCGGTGGATCTTGAGGCTCTCACCCAAAGAGAAGCGCTTGCCACACTGCTTGCACTCGTAGGGTTTCTCCCCGGTGTGCACCCGGAGGTGCTCCTTCAGCTTCAACGGATGTTTGAAGCGCCTCTCGCAGCTGTCGCACGCGTACGGCCTCGCGTCCGAGTGGCTCAGCTGGTGGACCTCGAGTTCTTGTTTGCGGGCACATTTCTTGCTGCACTGGTCGCACTGGTACAGCTTCTCTCTGGTGTGTGTCAGCTGGTGTTGCCTCACGCTGATCTCTCTGGCGAAGCTCTTGCCACACTCCTCGCAGCTGTAGGGTCTCTCGGCCTGGTGCGTGACTCCGTGCTGCTTCAGGTGCTGCGACGTGAAGAAACTCTTGTCGCACTGGACGCATCGGTAAGACCTCTCACGGTTCTTCTTCTTCTTCTTTGTTACTTTACACTGGGGTCCAGAACCTAAATGTATAAGAGAGAGAGAAAGAAAGAGAGAGAGGTGTTTCAGTTTCAAGACCTGAGGTCGACTAAATCAGTAGTTCTCACACTTAAGAGATCTTTCCAAAATGTTCAAAAATACCAGATCTACAGTACAAGCTTGGCACAAAGTGACACGCTGTGAGCTTGCATATCTGCCATTTTTGAATAGCAAACACCAAAATCTAGAATGACATGGATCCTTTCCCGGTTTTAATGGTTTAAGAAAAAGATGTGAAGTTGGTTATAATCTAATGTAATTTTCATAATACAAAAATGTCAATAAAAACAGTAGTGGTGGTTCTGTGGTTAGTCTATTATGTGATGTATGAGTAGGTAATGTTGGGTGATGATGACTGTGAATTGTGAAGATTAATATAACCTCTTAGAGCAGCACTATGTAACTTTC
The DNA here is from genome assembly GCF_963924005.1 of Protomyctophum bolini. NCBI lineage: Eukaryota > Metazoa > Chordata > Actinopteri > Myctophiformes > Myctophidae > Protomyctophum > Protomyctophum bolini. Next base: position 19,275,511 of record NC_137881.1, on the reverse strand, counting down.
CTTTTCTACCCTGGATTCGAAACCAGTTTCCTGCTCAAGTGCTGACATTCTTTTAACATTGAGCTAATAGAGCCTATACATGCTTGCTCAGGAAATACATTTTATCTTGACCATCAGGGAAACATTTATGTCAGATCCTGAGTCTATAGGTGAGACATGACCTTTGACACGATCTAAATGTCTCAATAGAAGAACAGGGAGACGAAATACATTTTATTTTATTTTATCAACATACTCTACCACTCTACCACACTCTACCAGTGCCCGTAAATGACATGCCCGAATTAGGGATGCCAGGTGAAAGTGATGAAAGGTGGTGCAAATTATATTTTTTTATGTAAAAAGAAAAAAATTAAAGAAAAGAAAGTGACTGTGGAGAAATCCTCCACATTCCTTGCTATGGAATAGTTGTTCAGTCTCACTCTTCAGCTCTTGACAAAAAAAAGGTATTCAGACCAGAACATTTATTTTCAGTTCACCATCGTAAAGAGCTGGAGAGCCTAGGGTGGTTGAGTGGTTGAAGTGGTTACAATAATTGACACAGAGGGTTTGAATGGGTAAATTGTCTTGACCTGGCTTGTGTCCATGCAGGCTGTCCTCCTCTGTCCCAGAGCCACCTCCCCATTCCGATCCACTGCTCTGCTCCCGCGTTTCCACTTCCACGTAGTCGTCCAAAGTATGCCGTTCTGCCTCATTCATGCAGTCCACCAGGCCCACGGACAGCTGTTTCAGACCTATGCCTTGTAGATAGATACCGGTACATAGTTTTATTTGTCCCACAGGGGGGGGGGGTGGAATTCAGTCGGCCAGAGGCGGCACAGCATTTAATGGTTACAGAGTTTAAGGACCACTTTTCAACCTATGTTCATATAAGGGCCTATCTGTTTCTTTCAATCGCCTGTATCTCCTATCCAAGATGGCATTTTTGGTCAAAACAAGGTTTATTCCATGGCCCAGAGCAGACTCTCCCCCCCCCCCTATAATAGCATGTGTCTGATTGGCTCCCGGGAAGGCATAGTTTTACTGAGGTTAGGCCGTTCGGGTTAGGTTTAGGGGGGTGCATACTTAGTTTAGACTAGTCATTGGTTAGACATGGGTTAGGTGTGCTGCCCTGTGGGAGGTTAGGTTTAGAGTGAGGGTTTGAGATAGGTTGTAGTTGTAGGACTAATGACTGGTCGCAAAAACGAGAACTGTCAATCACAACGACTACTGGCCAATCACAGCAGGGCTTTCCTAGAACTGCGGTGGGATACATATTAACGCTCCACACGTCCCAAACTCTTCTCCCTTCTATTCCGGTCACATGGTTCATTTACTCGTGCGAGCCTATAGACTCCAATGCATTACGTAAACTTCCAGTAGACTTCTATTCACCAATAGAAGTCTATGTAGAAGAGCCGCCATTGGACTGGCCCCATGAAGTGAACGGAGTTGACGTAACTCTGTCTTACTCTATGGCTCTGACTGAAACTAAATTTCACCACAGCCATAATTACCTCGTAGCGCCTCCTCCCAGTCCTCCTCATCCTCCTTCAGGGCTCCTGGCAGGCCTCCAGGAGTCTTCATGAAGTCCACCAAGGAGACCCTCAGCTCCTTCAGAGATACCCATGATGCCATCTGTGAGCGTAGCTCTAGGCCTGTCACCATTACACATTTAAGTTGACGAATTAATTCAATTGTGATAAATCAAATAATTGCGATTAACGATTTCATTGTTTTCTTTTAGTTTTTTTGGCATGGCACAACATATCAATAATACATTTCTATTTGCTTGGTAATAATAAAATGCACAGGCATAGGCTATACGACAAATAACTGGAATATACAAAGAAATTACTGATATATTCATTATTTAGCGGAAATGGCATAACCATTCCTCAAACTGAATTTACACTCATTTGTAATTATATGTAGCCTACTGTTAATAAATTAATCTGCAGAACCACGACACCTGCTGTTCAAAGGGTTGGTGGAATATCAACAAAACCACTGCTTTCATGCCGTCTGTCTAAATGAAAACAATAAATTGCAAATTTGCAATCGATGCAATTTATTCATTAGCGTTATGATCTGTAATCTAGTCTTCGGGATTGTACGGTTGAAGAGATCAGTTGCAAATTGTCACACAATCACGTCCATGTTTTGCAGATTTGCAGGATTAGGCTACTCACGCAGTATTTCTTACTGTATTTCTCTTATGTGTATGCCATATATCCCCGTGGTAGATGATCGGTCAATTCAGTTCTCAGATATGTTTTTACTTTATTTATGTCTATCAAACAACAGCGACACAAGTTTACAAAGCGCACACTGTCTTCCGGGTCCAGTGATTGACCTATGATTTCACCCAATGGATTTACAGAGTATAGAGTCCAAGGCGGGTCTTGCAGTACCATTTTACGCCAATCACTAGCCGTTTACAGCCCATATTGTCTGGAGGGATGGTCCATAGAGTATTAAAAGGGGATGGTCGCGCTGGGATTGTTTTTGTTGCCAGGGGACTGAGGGGAGACAACCATGTCTGAGGCGTGCTGTGGCGTTTTCCATAGACATCTATGGACAAATGGACATTCTCTCCTTTTTTGAAACGAGGTCCTTATTGCCACTCGCCCTGCACACTTCCACTTGGTTTGGTTTGAGCATGCGTTTTCCAACTCCCCTTGTTGTTCTTGGTTTCGCCAGAAGATGGCGCTAAATAATGTGCTTCCAAAGAGAGAGCACATACCGGTAATTGATTGATTGAGATATTTTAGGGAAGGTTCCGTCAGCGTCCTTGTACATGCAGGGGTCATCAATATCTGTACCAAAGACTTGGTCTTGTCTGTCACACCGTCCATTTATAATGTTCTTATTTTGATCATAAGACCCAATTACTGAATGTAAAGTCTTCTTCATAATGTGTAAGACACGTACTGTACGTATTTAGTATGACATGATAGCATTATATCAGGGAAGCAGGGCCGGCCAGTATATATAGGCCACATAGGCAATGGCCTTGGGCGGCAGTTAGAAGATGGGGCGCAAACATATAGCCTCGGTACCACGGCTTTTTCGTTTGAGGAGCTGGACTTATTGATTAAGATAGCCTAATAATGTATGGATATACGGTATGGACATCATTGCTGGTTTCGTTTTGTGCAAGAAAATTGCGCGCAAGTCGGGGAAGGGCGGCCTCGTGGGATGTGTGGCCCAGGGCGCTAATTCACCCTTTGTCAAGTCCCGCCCATGCGGTTGTGCCCCTCTTCGCACCTTGCTTGCAGTTTCATGGTTGGACAAAAATCCTCTCTCTCCATCCACTACCATTGAAATAACGTGTTTTTCAATTGCTTCGTATTGATATTCTGTGTGTTCTAATTCTTATTTTAAACTTGGTGTCTGTAAAAAGGAACATCACAGCGGGAGGGGTTGTATAGGGTTGGATTAGTCCACCTTGAAGATACGGGGTGCCATACCTTTGTTGCCTTTGTAGGCCAACATCAGTGTTTTGTATAGGCCTACTCTGTGGTGTGCAGGCAGTAACTGGGAGACAGTGAGACACACAATGTATAATTCATTTATAGACATGCAGCAGACACTCTTAATCCAGGGCAATTCACAGTAGGCCTAAGCAAGGTAAACACACGGTAATACATTAAATGCATAGAGATAGTAATCTAGGATCATAGCAGGTAAACCTAGAACAATTTTTTCACTTGAGCACTTGCCCCTCTAAATGTCTGTGCACGCCACTGATAATAAACGGCAAGTGCTACGGGCTAAGGTGGAGTCTGAAGAGGTTGAGTGAGTCTCATCCAACCACACCACCCCTTATGTCCTATAGTGTGTGTTCATGCCATGGGGCTGTATACCGCGTTTACACAATAGACTTTATTTACACTTATTTACCCTCCGGAACATCCTGTAGGCCATTCAAGTTATGGTGCATGTGACGTGTTCTCTTTACACATCATTAATCATTGTTATTAGTTGTGGTGGATGAAGTACGCAAAGTAAAACTAATGAATACCAAACGACTCGCCCCATTACCAACTCTCCCCGGGCGTACAGCCAGCGATACTGCACGGCCTGGTATTCCTAAAGTAACCTAAGTAAATTATGCTTAAACGGTTAAACCTAACCTTATTCCTAACCTTAACCTCAATAAAACTATGCCTAAACCTAAGTCTATACCTAAACTTAACACCAGCAAAACTATGCCTAACCCTAAACTTATTTCTAACCTTATTCTCAGTAAAACAAAATTAAGAATACAAGAACCGTCGGACCGAGTGGTCGGCATGAGGTGATGGTTTAAGGCTCATTCATATTCTGGATTTTCAGTGGTGAGGTGACCACCGCTCCGGTGGTGAGCTGACCACCGGAGCTGAAATAACGTTGAGCGGTGGTGAGTAAAAACAGAGGGAAGGGCTGGGGCGGTGGCGGTGGCTTGCTCTTCACCGCGGCTCGTGACGTCATGTTGTAGTTCGGTGGTCACCTAACCACCGAAAATCCAGACTATGAATAACGCTTTAGGGGTGACCGTTCCTGATACCAAACTTATACCACAATGTAGAAATTACCCTGTTGCCTGTTAATGTAAGAATTCCTCAAAAGTGTACAGTACTTTATTACAGCACTGGCGGTTACAGAAAATAGCAGATATAAGACACAAGAGTTCCTAAGCGTCTTGATGACTTATGATGTCAAGTATCATACAACTTCATCATTGTTAGACACTCACAGACATTTTATTTGCAAGGATGTCATATTTGTTATACATTATAGATCATGCATTATAATCACTGTCATAATGCATTATAGTGTGATGCAGCAACAAGTTGAGTTTATGACTTTATACCATTGGCTTCCATACACTTTTGACATACAGTATATCTCTGCAGTTGTAGGGCAGAAAATCTATATTTTTAAACGCAAAATGGAGGATACAAAAAATAAAGGGGTATTTACTTGTGACCCATAAAAGTTGGTCCACGACGTGTGTGCGCGCGTTAGTGGAAGGGCCTCAGCTGCTTTTAGCACAGATGGACGAAAGTTTCCCTGAGCACGCAAAGTCATCCCATTGGATATGACCTGAAATGATAGTCAGACAAGGTCTTACATTAAAAAAAGGCTTCCAGACTGTACATCACATCTTTACCGGCATGTTATTATAGGTTTTTGTTTTTGTATTAATCCATTCTGGGCGGGAACATCTTTTGGTGTTTTAAGCATTATGTTATACTTTAGCTATTGAAAAATAGCAGATCTACAAGCTCATAGCGCGGCACCGAGTGCCACGCTAGGAGCTTGTAGATCTGCTATTTTTTTCGAATCGTGAAAATGTGGCACAAATCTATGAATATATATTATTTCAGAGCGAACGTTTTTAACTCAAATCTTTGCTTCTGGTTAATTCAGGGTGTTGTGTGTGTCATACTTAGCCAGTTTGCGCGCAGACAGTCTTGTTTTCCACCCCGGTTGTTGGGTTCGTGTTTGGCCCAGTTGGTATAGGACATCCTCTTACCATCGCTCCATAACCATATGCCATCCTAGAGGATGACAGTGTGGATTGAGTGAGCTTGTAGATTTTCAAAAATGTTGCCTATTTTCTTATATTATTTGACAATTTGGCCAATTCTTTTTAGAGTATAGTTTGTTGATTATAGGCCTAGAAGTACAAATGAACCCTACACCATTGTCTCCTTCCCTACCCCTGCTGTAGGGTAACAATACTGCACCTTTATACTGTCAGTGCCACCAATCCACGCGGAACCTTCCCCATACTGTGATTTGATCAAGTAATGAATGAATATGTCCTCTGCTCTGCTGGTCACTGAAGCCAGGTTTGCATAGTGGCTCAAACAGTTGTTCTACATTAAGACGAAAAGAGAAGACGGCAGAAGCAATAATCATATACTATACACTAGATGTACACTAGACTAGTGTACATGGCAGTGGTGGAAAGTACCAGAAGTACTCAATATAGAAAATACTCAAGTACAAGTCCAGAATTCAAAATGTACTTGAGTAAAAGGACACAAGTATTGGCATCAAAATGTACTGTACTTAAAGTACCAAAAGTCATTATGCAGAATGTATGCATATAACAATGCGTCGCCTCGCATTGTGTGAGCTTGTAGAATTTTAGAATTGCCTAAATGAAGTGTTTAATGTGTGTTTTGTAATAATACATTTTACTTACTGTAACTACAGTGTTACTTAGTTATTTTCCACCTACTGGAAAGTAGAAGTTGTATGAAAGTAATCTGCTTTGCGTTTCAACCATTGTTGTTCGTTCTGATTACCTCTGCGGAACCCCAGTCCATTTTTGCTCGGACATACAGGTAACAGCGACCAGAGAAGTAAGTCCATCCATATGCACATCTTCTTGGACATAATGCTGAGGTAAAAAAAAAAAAAAATTAATTAAATATATAGCTAGTTTGAATAGCTCTCAAGCCTGTTGCTTGCCTTGTCTACTGAGTTGGAAATCGGGGTTCGACTCCAGCTCAGGGTGCTAAACACACACACATGCACGCGCACATGCACGCGCGCACACACACACACACACACACACACACACACACACACCTGACGCGGCTCCAGTCAGAGTCATCACAGCGCAGAGAAGCAGCAGCCTCATTGCGATGATGAAGATGATTGCCTTCAGTAGAAAGAGAAAGGGTGAAAGGTTATAGAGAGGAGAGGAGGAGAAATGTATCTCAAACCTTCAGTAGAATGATCTGTGTTGTCTTCCTTCCTTCCTTGAAGAAGACAAACAGTGTTGAAGAATTCAAACAGAAGCTTGTATGTACACAGTCTATGGTACACACACACATGTTATGTCACCATATTGTGGGTGTGGTGAGAACACACGTGCATCGCCGTGCACAGTAAAGTATGCACAGAGAGATGCACGTTATTGTTTTTTGTAAACTCTGCATCTGTTTTTTGTAAATGCTGCGGTCAAGTTTAGGAGCATTCGGAGAAAAAGCAATTCTCCTGAATGCTACCTTCCGGTATATATGGCATGGAAAGGAGTGGCATTTGCATTTCTTTCACCATAATAAATGGTACATTCGTGATCTAGCTGCACTAAATCCACCCATTCATTCACACATCAATGGCAGACAGCAACTTAGCCATTGAGTTCTCACAGATATTCTAGGCTATTATTATACCACCTGTATAACCCCCTGCTGGGAGAGCCAAAAATCGCCTGATTGAACATAACCCATAACACATAAAGCACACGTCATTATATAGTGTCCGGTACATAAAATAATCATCACTGATGATTAAAACAGTATAGATAAATTGTGAACTCTTGTCAAGAGAACATTATTTCTAACAAAATTGTTATAAAATAATGGTACCAAAATATTTATAGCTATTTTACAAGAGGTATCTTTGCAGACTTCATCGTTTTTGAGTGGTGCAACCACTCCAAGGAACAGCAATGTCCATTGTCCGTGTTCACCTATGTGTTGGTTCACCTACCTACAGTAGGCTATCATAATTAAATAGGGCTTAATCGGTTAATTAATATTAAGTTTGGTTCCCGGGTAGGCACCAAATCTATTGCATAGACCAGTAAAAACCTATACCGGCTGCTGACCATCAAAACCATCATATATTTCAGCTATATTTAGCTGCAGCATAGACCAGCAAAACCTAGAGCTGGTCATCAGCTAAGACCATCAGCAAAAAGGTGCCCAAAACACACTCTAAGCTGCATGGTCACCAGCTAAGACCAGCAAGAATTGGCTGCTGGTCCAGCTTATGCTGGTCTATAGCCTACTGTATTTTTCAGCTTATTATTGTTATAAACCATTACGAATATGTATGAGTTCTTATAACTATAATTATACAGTGTTATAAGGAGATTGATTATAATGAATCCAGCCAGACAGCTGGCTCACCAGCAAAGACCAGAAGAATCCAGCCTAAGACCAGCTAAAACCAGCAACCATCATAAGCAGTTTTTTGCTGTTTTTTGTACCTACCTAGGCTATAACTAGGTAGCTTTCGTGCACATCCAAGTGGGGGAGGTGCTGGTAGGCGAGATATAAAACGCCTCTAAATCCTGACCTAAGGTTTCTGAAAAACTTCAAATATTTATATAGCAGCATCAAAAAATTTACATTTTTGAATACTGTACATACTGTACAGAACCCAAATATGGGTGCCCGGCCTGAGGGGGTCAGATACCAATAGGGGTTCCCGCCCAGAATGGGTTAAAGAAGGAAGGGACCGCACACTCCAGAGATGCTCGAGGATAGGACTCACACCACGTGTTTCGCCGTGTAGGCTTCGTCAGGTGCTATATATATATATATATATATATTTACTGTACCTTTTAATCTATTAAATAGAATTATTATTTCAAATGTCATGTACATTAAACCTACTACAACACAGCCCTTGTTGGCCAAACAAACAGACCAGCTTGTTTCATTAAATATTGTTATTTATTTTTGTATTTTTTATGGAATGTCAAGACATGCCATTACAAGAAGGAAATCAAATCACATGCTCCACCCCTGTCAACACAAGCCTTTCCTTCTCCTGTTAATGTTAACTGTCTCTGCATTCCTTAAACAATGTTGCAATAGGGCGTGCAAGGCTGAAGATACCGGCGCCATCTTGGATGTGATGGCCTACATATTAGATCTGCATCAAGTGTATACAGTAAAGTTGGTGTTTGAGTGTTTAGTGCACAGTGCTAGAGCTCTTTCAGTTCACCAAAATAGGATTTATTAAGTTTTATTAAATTTGAGTAGCCTACTTGTGTGAAATACTGTACAACAAGTAGGCTTCTCACCAAACAAAGAATAAAGGGGATAAATACTGTAGATAATGGTATGGTATGTATGCTTGCGCGTGCGTGTGTGTGTGTGTGTGTGTGTGTGTGTTGGTGCATCCACGTCGACTACAAGGCTTTTCTTGTACAGACGAATGGGAGTTTATACCAGCATCCCAGGTCCCCCCAAATCCTGCGTCCTGAAACGTAGAAAAGAAAGATAATGCATTAGAAACTTCTCACAGGTCTGTTTTATATACAGTACTATGAGACCTCAAGCCAAATAAGACTAACATTGAGAAAAGTAGTGCTTGCACTCGATCCAGCTACATGGAAAACAATAACTACTTTATATGCAAAGCATGACAAGGTTTGATCCTCTAGGGATATTCTTCAGGTTGTTATTATTGACCTGAAGAATGACTTTGCAACAAAAACATTTTGTTTTCTGTATGGGGACTACGAATGGAAATTAGCATTCTTTCTAAATCTGGTGTATTTACACAGCATTGTACTCGGTATGTGTGGTGATATGATGCGCTGTCGAGCCTGTCCCTCAAGAATAAACATATTAAAAAAAATGTTATTTTCCATATACAGTAGCTGGAGTGCAGGCTCTTCTCAAACAAGAATAAGGCCATCAAAGCTGACTATAACAGAATTGAGATTTTTAACCACTTAACCACAAAATATATATATATATTCCGTGTGCCTGTAATGACATATGTCCACAGATTAGGACACCACATTAAGTAATGACATCTAAATAAATAAATGCATGATGATAACATGTGTGTTGTAACTTACGTGTCCAGTTGATTGCTAGACAGTTTTCATTTCCTCTCCAGTTGTCAGGCTGTTTTGGGGGCCATTCTGCATAGTTCATTGGGGTTCCATCACTCCACAGCCATATGCCCTCCTGGATGGGAGGGAGGTGGGGAAGGGGGGGTACAATTTAATAGTGCAGTGGTTCCCGAATGTTTTAGCTAGAGACCCAAAAGAGAGATTAGATATTTGCCCGGGACCCAAACTAGTGAAGACTGAAGATAGTAGATTTCACTTTGACATTTCTGTGAAAATTCTATTTTTGCCATGGACATACAAATGAGCGGACAATAACATTACAGAAGCACATAAAGAGCTATAGCCGTAAAGGACCTTTACATTCCGGGTCAATTTGGTTCCATTTGTGCACTTTCAGAGTTATTGGGGACCTTGAAAACAAAATGTTATATAGAGCCCACTGTGTCCTAGTGGAGTCCTTCCTAATGTGCCCTACAAAAGTGTCCTAGTAGGCTAGTTCACTGTCATAAATAATCATGTACCAGTAGTAGGCCTAGTAGGTGTGTGTGTGTGTGTGTGTGTGTGTGTGTGTGTGTGTGTGTGTGTGTGTGTGTGTGTGTGTGTGTGTGTGTGTGTGTGTGTGTGTGTGTGTGTGTGTGTGTGTGTGTGTGCGTGTGTGTGCGTGTAGTGCAAGAGACGGTTACATCAGAAAGTGTCTGCATGTGGTCAATATACCCCTGCTGAATCGTAGCCCCCAATCCATGAATGCAGGTCTTTGCCACTCTTGGTTTTTATCAGTTTTTGAATGAACACTGAATCACCATGGGTCTGTACAGATGCTAGGTTCCCACCCAGGCCCAAACAGATCCTCTGCAAAAAAGAAAAACACATGTGAAGACAACTTAGACAAGAGAGGAAATAATCATTCAGTAAAAGAATTAATCAATGGATCAATAGCGAGCTAGATGGATACAGGTTCCAAATCATTTCTGTATCCTGCCCATGTTGAACACCTCTAAAACGTTCCTCTTCTGTGGTTCTACCCCGGATTTAAATTTAAAATTAAATCTTGACCATCAGGGTCAGATCCCGTGTCTAGGTGGGACATGACCTTTGACACGATCTAAATAAATGTCTCAATAGAAGAGCAGGGAGGGACCAAATACAACCACCCCACTTGTATAAGTTATTTTATTAACATACTGCACCACTATACAGTTTATATAAGTTATATTGTATTTACATACTCTACCACACAGATTGGACAAAATAAATTGCCTTTTATTCATAAAAAAATCAATCAGTTGATTGTGTTCAGGCTTGTATCAATTGAACCAATGAAAACTTAATGTTCTTATTTATCAGGATTTTAAAGAAATATACCATGACATTTTCTTTAAAAGAAAATGTATAGGCATATATGTTAAGGTTATACTATTAATACAATCTTAGTGTTTTGCCAATTATTTCGGTGCCCACTTGAAATGTTCTCATGGCCCACAGGTTGGGAACGACTTTAATCGTTTGGCAAGAGGCCAATCCTATATGATCCAATGTATTTTACCTCTGCGTTACCCCAAGACTTCTTTAGTCCAACGTATGTGAAGCAACGGCCATCAAACTTCACCCAATTACGTGGACATCTTGCTGGCAAGAAATCCATCATCATCATCATTTATTCATTTAACTCACAACCACTATGGAGCACGTCATAAATAGTAATTGTATAAACAGTAATATACAATAACAGTATTCAGTCACACCAAAAGGCATGGCATGCATGCATTATTTGAACAGAGGAAGAACGTTTTTTCAGAAAAGCACCCAGTTTACAAACATTTGTACCGTATTAGGACCAATTATAAGAAGATGGGTGAAGTCGTCCTGTGTACTGTATCAATCTATGTTTGATTGAAATGTTGATGATGTTTGATGCTGGGACATGTTATCCGTTCTGTATAGGTGGCCACAGTAGGCTACGCATCAGTCTTGTGTCTACGGTCTACACCAGTGGTTCTCATTCTCATATTTGAACTGGGGTGCCCCCACCCCACCCTGACAGGAACTTGCAATTGTAGGAGTTGAGGCATTACGTTTAGTTTGACAAGGTTCCACAAATAAATATTGTGAAAATAGCAGCTCTACAAGCAAATTTTTTATATTATTTGACAATTTTTGTTCTGTTGTTTGACCAGTATTTATAGTTTGTTGATTGATGTAGTCATTCTTGTCACGTCAATGTCATCATGGGGACCCCCTCAAAATCATGTGACCCACAGGTTGAGAAGCACTGGTCTGTATGACCAAAGTATAATATAGTCTTATTTAGGCAAATTGAGAAAGTACATGAGAAAAGGAATAATTATTAACAGAACATAACAATAAGTAATTTTTTTTGTGCAAAACCAATGATTCGCTTTAATCTGGGAAGCTTTAACTGGACGCGTGCGCGCGCACACACACACACACACACACACACACACACACACACACACACACACACACACACACACACACACACACACACACACCTGATGCGGCTCCAATCAAAGCCATCACAGCGCAGAGAAGTAGCATCCTCATGGTGGCGAAGATGATGATCGCCTTCAGCAGAAAGAGAGAGATATGGTTAGAGAGATACTTCTGAAGATCAGTAGTAGAAAGTAATGTACATGTACTACTCAAGTACTGTACTTAAGTAAACTTCTGAGCTATTTATAGTTTTCTGTAGTTTTATATCTCAGTTGCAAATATTGTACTTTTATTGTACTCTTTGTACTCTTTGAAAATGTAGTTACTAGTTACTAGTTGCTTTGTAGATTTATTATTATTACAAAACAATAAAACATACATTAACCACTTCAGGAGAGGAGAGGAGAGGAGAGGAGAGGAGAGGAGAGGAGAGGAGAGGGAGAAGTGTATCTCAAACCTTCAGTAGAATGATCTGTGTTGTCTTCCTGCGTTGAAGTGTTGAAGAAGACAAAAAATAACACTTATACAGTTTCTATTCCAACCAGCATGTGGGTGTGGAACATACATACATGCTTTGCACACACACGCACGCAAGCATGCACACGCGCACACACACACACACACACACGGACAGACACAGACACACCGACACTGTCACACACACACACACACACACACACACACACACACACACACACACACACACACACACACACACACACTAATGATGTGAGGTTTGGTAATGTTTAAAGTTAATTTAATCAATACACACATTCTATACCCTGAAGCCCATCACCTCACTCTTCAGGTGTGTGTTTATGTCTAGCCTTTTGACTATGTTAAATGTCCCCGAAGCGAAGCATGACTGTGATAATATTGACTGAAACTGTACTCATATTCCCCAGAGGAACATCATATAAATCATCATAAAACTGTCCCTCATTCCAAGAGCAAACGTGTTTTTAGTTCATATTATGCCCCCAGACTCTGCAACTACCTCCCAGTAGATTAAGATACCATACATTTACAAGAAAGCTATAACATCATGATAGAGGCAAGGAAGCAACCAGGTGCTCTGTGTGCAGATATACAGAGTATAAAAATAGTACTGTGAGATGGAGGATGACTGATTTAAGCAGTCACACCTGGCCTGAGTCAAACTAGAACTGGACTCATGGGTCCAGTTCTAGACTCATGGCTGCGCACCTGTTGTGCATGGACTTGATCAAGGCACAACAGGTTAAATCAGTCATCTCCACAAACACTCAAGAGAGAGCCTCTGTCCGGACAGTGGAGAGCTATCGCCTCTCCTGTGTAAAGTAATATTATTGTGAATTATTCCCTAAACTGAGAGGAATAAAGCAGTCTACTTAAGAAAGCTGTGTTGTGTCAGTGATGTTCTTATTTTGATCATAACAAACAAATACAGAGTCTCCAGGTTTTCTTTAGAATATGACACTGATTTACTACAACACTATGGTATATTAGCAGTCCAACTACTAGTGGTTCTCAAATGTCTTATTTGCAAGGACCCCCTTAACTCTGAGTGTAAAGATTTAACCAAATGGACCCATAAGGGTACATGTGGTTCCATTTGAACACTCTCAGACTTACAGAACAATCAGTAATATTAATTGAATATATAAAATGTTTAAAGCGAACATTTTTGGGGGGTCCTTGACATGAAAACATTTGAGAACCACTACTGATATAGCGACATACGTTTTTCAGAAAACTGTTTGGATTTGGTAGACATTGTTGTAGAATCGGCCTCAGGTCTAAATGGATATCGTTATGCAAACATCACCTCCAGTAGTGTGTTTAAGAACCTCAACAAATTTACTAAACTAATTGTCACGCCACTTCTTTACCCTCGGGATCATCATAAACATTATGCTGTTCAGATGTCTGATCTATTTACACTATCTTCATCATCATCATCATCATCATCATCATCGCAAACAATAATGGTCATGCATTTGAGGGTGTAGGCTGCCAGGACGTCCAGGGTTGGATGGGGGGGCATACGTCTGCTTTTGATACACAACCCCCCCCCCCACCCCCCTCTGGTTATTCACGTTTATGGCCGATGGGGGTGTGGGTGTTGTCCCTGCTTCTCCAGCTTATAACGTCCATACTAGACATAGACATTGATTAATTCCATGGTTCCTTAAACAGTGAATTAGACAGGGTTACTTTGTATTGTCTTTTTCTTTTTTTTATTGCTTCTTTTTGAAAATTAATGATTTGGAATATTTGGAACTGAATAAAATACATGCATTTCCTTTATGAAAACATAGACCATATGTAATCTAAATTATGAAATAAACTGAAAATGACAATGTGAATCCCTGAGTCCCTATATTCTGAGCAAACATTTGGACAAAAAGACAAGAGTGTAAAGTGCTGTTTTGCACCAAATGTTCGCTCCAGAATTGGGGCGCTATAGGTTTATAGTCATATCAATGTTATATTCTTCTATGCATGTTAGAGCTGAAACCTTCAGTACAAATTACAACACACACTGAACCACACAGACACTGAAATGTTTATATTTTCTTTCATTGAAGTAGCCGTAAGACATTGAAACAAGTTATTTGAAAATGATACATTTCAACCACGTGCACCACATATCTTTAATCTGCCATGTTTGACATTGTATTCTGTTAACTGATATCTGTTGTGTGAAGCATGAATTCATTCCTGTGTTTGTGTGTGTGCGTGCCTTTCGCCGCGTGTGTCTTAGTAGAAGTGTTTCATATTAGTTTTTGTTTACACACAGATGGAAGTGCTGTTTGACAGTTCCAGCCTTCCCATTTTAATTGACCTGAAATGATGGAAAGACAAGTTGTACATTAAACTGATAGAAATACATAGTACATTAAAATGGCTACCGGGACACATAACATGATCTCTTAGTTGTGACTTGTTTTCGTATTGAACTTTGTGTTGTGACTTACCTTTAAAGTTTGTTCGAGCACAGTTTAGTTTTTTACCCTTAGTTGTGGCAAAGTGCTTATAGGTCATCTTCTGACCGTCACTCCAGAGCCATAAGCCTGCCTAGAGGATGACAGAGTGGAATAGAATAGAATATAATTACCATAATGCAGGTCAATTGAGTCTCCTACCGGAAACGATCACATTTTTGGCTATAGGAATACGACAAAAGCAACAACCAAAAAAACAAGGAGCCTGATGGAGGGGAAAGGAACTGGTTGGAATAACGTGTTCCTTCCACGCGCTACGTCCAACCAGGGAAACTCCCCCCTGTCAGGTGTAAAGGAGCAACTTGGACACTCAGGCATGAAGGAAGCATGAGTTCAAGTCCGTTGCTCTCCCCATGTCCCCCATATATGGGGGACTAGGTTGGTGGAGGGTGTGTAGAGCCCAGGATCACATGATTAGATGATTGACACAGGGGTGAAAAATGGGTTACAAAATCGTGGGATAAAATATATATTTAAAAAAGAAAACAAGGCTACATAAGGTGTGTGTAAGTGGTAGAAAATAAGTAATTTTTTTAAGTAAAAGTATCAATACATCAATTTTGAAATAGGCCTATACTGTCTAGAATTCAAAATGGACTGAGTAAAAGTACAAAAGTAGCCTATTGGTATCAAAATGTGCAAACTGTGATATAGTGACATCACCATATCATCCCCTCCCCTAAACCCTCCCCCTTTTTCATTCAATCACAGCTGTGGGTGAAGCTTCAGTTCAGTTGGATCACCACCCATCACCACCCACCAGGCAAACCAGGCATACTTAATGAACTGGTGGCCTTGTCCACATAAAAACGACATTTTTACAAATACTGTACCTTTTTTTATATAATAATAATAATACCTGATGATCATGTTTTAGGGTGGAAACTTGGCACTCCATCTTTAATGTATGTTTTGTAATAATAAATATAAGTAAATAGTAACTGAAGTTTTCAAATAATTAATAACAATAAAAAAAAATCCCAAATAGATTTGGAGACATGGAGCCACCGAGCTCCATGTCAAAAGGTCATGCCAGGGACCGCCAAAAGAGAAGATTTGTGTAAAAAAAAGAAAATAATAGCAAAATAATAGCTCGTAGCGTGGCGCTGTGGAGCTTGTAGATCTGCTATATTTGAATAGCCAATATGGTTAAAACGATTGTGATGCCATATTGGCTACTTTTAAAGAGAACTAAAGGAAAACCGTATAGCATGTTCATTCCCACAAAGCAAGACAGACAGGATTAATAAAGCACCACACAATATGTAGGCTTTTACTTTACATACTAGTGCACTGTCATGGGCTCCGATCCATGTCACGCCATTTGTGCCACTTTTAGATTTGATCAGTTTTCGAATGAACAGGTCCTCTGCGCTGTTCATCACAGACGCCAGGTTTGAACACTGGCCCAAACAGACTTTCTACGGAAAGTGAAGAGAAAGGCATTAACAGTCAGTCACAGTAGGCCTACTATACTGTTACTGTACACAAGCCTACATAAACGTACATACACAAAGCCAAATATCTGCTCTGTACTTCAACCAACTTGTCAGTTGCTGTACCTCTGCCGTAGCCCAGGTCAGTTTTTCTGGAATATATTTGTAGCAGGCAGTATGGAGCTGAGACCATCCTTCTGGGCAAGAAGAGCCTTGAAAGAAAATGAAAGAAAAAGTATATCAAAATATAAACATGGTGGTAATATAAGCCAGTTTAAATAGGAAAATAAAATAACCACACACGCAATCATTTATGCAGTCAGCAAATCTTGGACAAACACCCACAAACCCTTCGCCAGAGCAATCACAGCACAAAGCAGTAGCAGCCTCATGATGATGATGATTGATTGCCTTCTGCAGAAAGAGAGAGAGAGAGCGAGACAGATTAGCGCAGTGGTCTTGATGTACCATTAGGAGAGATAGCAGGCAAACGTTGATCAAAAATACTAATTCTTCTACATTCTCTAGTTGCGTAGACTTCTTGTAAATTAACTTAAGAAATGCAGAGCAGCAGCGGTCCAATTGGGTACCAACTCTAAATTTAGCTGGGGACCACCTGGATCCCCCTCAAGGAAGTTGGAACCACTGGTTTTTGATTACAGCTGTCAAAGTTTTATCAATAAACATATCCGTAACATCTCAAACCTTCAGTAGAATGATCTGTGTCGTCTGCCTTCCTGTGTTGAAGTGTTGAAGAGGACAAATGTAAAGTGTGTCTTATGTACACTTTGTTATCCCAGCATGTGGGTGTGGTGATGAGCATGCATGCGCATATGTATATGCACAACAAGTGCACAGACATACACACTTGCACGCACGCACGCACGCACGCACGCACACACGCACGCACACACACACACACACACACACACACACACACACACACACACACACACACACACACACACACACACACACACACACACACACACACACACACACACACACACAGCTTATATATCGGCTATTTTACTTGAAATATGCAACATAATATTCTGCATAATGATTATTTTTTACTTTTGGCACATTAAGTACATGCCAATGTCAATACTTTTGTACTTAAATAGTTGAATTACAAACTTTTCCTTGTAACAGAGAATTTATATTTTTTAGTATTGCATTTAGTATTGCATAATTTATTTACCGGTAATACTTTTACCTAATTAAAACATTTCAGTACTTTTTCCACCACTGATGAGGATGAAACAAGGATACGGAGACAAGTAGAGAATGTGTGTGTGTGTGTGTGTGTGTGTGTGTGTGTGTGTGTGTGTGTGTGTGTGTGTGTGTGTGTGTGTGTGTGTGTGTGTGTGTGTGTGTGTGTGTGTGTGTGTGTGTGTGTGTAGAAGTATTTCTGAACTGAATGACCCAAGTTCACACAACCTTCACACGAACCTCATCTTACAATAGAGTAAAGTGAGTTTAACTTTGTTTAATGTCATTTAATGCAATCAGATATAGGACTTTTCTGTTTGGTTGTACGGGCTGTCAAGGCCAGAAAGTGATCAACAATAAACAGCAGGGGGCATTCTTTGTCCTGCACCTGGACAGTTTCAAACACTTAAGTGGGTCTTTGCAAATAAAACATTTGAGAATCACGAGTAGGCTACTAGTTGGACTCTTATAATAATGCCATAGTGTTGTAGTAAATCAGTGTCATATACTGTATATTCTAAAGAAACCCTGGAGACTCAGTAATTGTTATGATCAAAATAAGTGTGTAAAACAAACAAAATATAGAAATAGACACAGACAAGTCTTTGCCAAGACACATTTGCCTGTGTACAGACCTATTGATGACCCCTGATGAATGGGTCCAATATTTACTTCAGTGACTACAGTATGTGGCAAAGGAATCGGTCATAATCTGTGGTTATAGTCACTTCTCCATTTGAAATTGAAATGGACTCACGCGTCACGCCTGCTTCTGGTCTCCTAAAGCCATGTGACGTGACACAATACCGGAAATGCATCAAAGTTGGGGTGCCTTGGTTTCCATTGATTCTATAACAAAGTTCAACAGCATGTTATAGCTTTCTTATGGTATCATAATCTACTGGGAGGCAGTTGCAGAGTCTGGGGGCATAATATGAACTAAAAACACTTTCGCTCTTGGAATGAGGGACGGTTATGATGTTCCTCAGGGGAATAGTAAAATTACAGTCAATATCACAGATATGCTATATGGACATAAATCATTTAACATAGCCATAAAGCTAGATATAAACACACACCTGAGGTAATGGGCTGGGTAAGTCCGTGTAGGCTATTGATTTAATTGTCGTAAAATTAAAACATCAGTGCAAGTGAAACTTTACCAAAACTAACATCATTAGGTTTCTCCGTAGTTTTACCCATATCGTGTAAATATGTACAGTACATGTCATGTACTGTACATATAAACCTGGCGCCACTAATACAGCAGCACTGTCTGACAGTATTCATCAAAACTGTGTGTGTGTGTGTGTGTGTGTGTGTGTGTGTGTGTGTGTGTGTGTGTGTGTGTGTGTGTGTGTGTGTGTGTGTGTGTGTGTGTGTGTGTGTGTGTGTGTGTGTGTGCATGCATGTATGTTCTCACCACACCCACATGATGAGATAGAAACTGTAGGCTATAAGAGCTCCTTTTTGTCTTCTTCAACACAGGAAGAAACACCACACAGATCATTCTACTGAAGGTTTGAGCTAAATTAATCCTCTCTAAAATGTATAGCAATCTTTTTTAGATTGGCTATTTTCAAATAGCCGAAGCAGGGCTGAACTGGTGTATGTTTTGTAGCCTAATCAAAGCAACTAGTAACTAACGTTTTCAAATAATTGTAGTGGAGTACAATATTTGCCTCTGAGATGTAGTAAAAATACCGTAAATTATAAATACCTCAGAGGTTTAAGTACAGTACTTGATTAGTACGTACATTACTTTCCACTACTGATCTTCAGAAGTATCTGACTATAACCATATCTCTCTCTTTCTGCTGAAGGCAATCATCATTTTCGTCAACATGAGGATGCTACTTCTCTGCGCTGTGATGGCTCTGATAGGAGCCGCATCAGGTGTGTGTGTGTGTGTGTGTGTGTGTGTGTGTGTGTGTGTGTGTGTGTGTGTGTGTGTGTGTGTGTGCGTGCGTGCGTGCGTGCGTGCGTGTGTGCGTGCGTGCGTGCGTGCGCACTCGCTTCTGACTAGAGTGTCAAACTGTCCACTACTTCCCAGAAAAAAGTGAATCCTTGGTTTTGCACATTTATAGTGCAAAGAGATTGACAATATTGTTATGTTCTGTTAATAATTATTCCTGTGCTTTCTCAATTTGCCCAAATAACACCAGAGTCAACAACAGAGTCAGGGTCCCCAATTCAAATATGAATATTTTGGGGGGTCCCTAATTCAAATATGATTATTTTGGGGGGTGGTTGTTGCCTGAAACTAAGGTTTGAGGAGGCCTGATATTGATTGAGACGTCAGGGGAATCCAATTGAGACCATGCAACTGATGCAAGGTCTCTTTTTCAATGGTGCCCTGTGTACAAAAAGTAGCAAATGAAGGACATCCAACTTCAACTTTTGGCACTATCTCCCAGCTTAGAATTGGTTTTTAGGTCAACACAACACAACTCTGTCGAAGAACCGTGCAACAGTGCATAACACACCCGTCTATGTTGAAATTAATTTCATTACTGCTATCTGATGAATACGTATTATACAATGTCTATTTATGAATCAGTGTCCTCCATACCATGTGAACATGGTCATGAGTTTAAATGATGATGATGATGATGATGATGATGTATTTGTTGCCAGCAAGATGCATCTGTCCACGTGGATGGATGGAGTCTGAGGGCCGCTGTTTCGCATATGTTGGACTTAAGAAGTCTTGGGCTAACGCAGAGGTAATTAGATTGTTTCACATACCTTGGATATGATTTACGATTAAAGTGGTTCCCATCTGACCATGCACTTAAAGTCGCATTATGTAACTTGTTTAATGGATAAAACTTAATTTAGTTCAATCTGTATGGTGGAGTATGTTAATACAATATAACTTACCGGTATACAATTGTGGTGGTTGTATTTGGCCTCCCTGCTCTTCTATTGAGATAATTTAGATCGTGTCAAAGGTCATGTCTCACCTAGACACAGGATCTGACACAAATTTGGACCTGATGGTCAAGATTTAATTTATCCCCTGAGCAAGTAGGCACACTCTATTAGCTCAATGGTAAATAATGCAAATCAGCACTTGTGCAGGAAACCGGATTCAAATCCGGGGGAGAAGAGGAAAGTTATATTGTGCAGCTTTAGAGGTTTTCCACATGGGATCCAATAAAGATTTGGAACCTGTATCGATCTAGCTCGCTATTGATCCATTGATTAATTATTTTACTGAATGATTATTTCTGTGTTTTTCTTTTTCTTTTTTGCAGAGGATCTGTTTGGGCATGGGTGGGAATCTAGCATCTGTAAAGACCCATGGTGATTCAGTGTTCATTCAAAAACTGATAAAAACCAAGAGTGGCAAAGACCTGCATTCATGGATTGGGGGCTACGATTCAGCAGGGGTATATTGACCACAGACCCTTTCTGATGTAACCTTCTCTTGCACTACACACACTGCTACTAGGCCTACTACTGACACTGATTATCTCCTTAATTATTCTATCTATTTATTTTTGATTAATGTAATACTCTTGACATGCCTATATCTCATTTCATGAACATTTCATTAACATTGGATTCGTAGCACATTATAGTCCACTCGAGTAGGACAGTGGCTCCATAATGTGTTCTTTTCAAGGTCCCCAATAACTCTGAGAGTTCACAAATGGAACAAAATGCACCCGGAAGGGTCCATTTGGTTCCATTTGTGAACTCTCAGTCACAGTTACAGACATCATGTAAAGTTCATTTACAGTATAGTCAGGGGATATTAATAAAATCTGGGAATACATTTCTTACCAAGAATTTTCTTCACCAATGTGTTTATTGTTCTATTCAACCACTCTATAGGGGATTTTTTTGATAGCTGCTGAAAGTTGGGGTACCATCAACAACCAATATATGGCTACTTTAAGTAGCATGTGACGTGTCAAACTAGGGGGTTTTCATGATTCTGAATCCATTCCAAGCATCAGTTTTGCACGAAAGACACTCCTTGGGCTAAATTCCGCCATAGCCACTTGCCCAAATGTGCCCAAATGTGCTGACCTCATCACATTTGTGATGACGGATATGGCCGTTTTTAGACCAAGGAGTGTTTTTCGTGCAAAACGAATGGAATAGATTCAGAATCATGCAAAAAGAAAAAAAACTAGTTTGACACGTCACATGCTACTTAAAGCATGCATAATGACATTTAAAACATTTAGCTTTATATTGGTTGTTGATGGTAACCCGACTTTCAGCAGCTGTCAAAAAATCCCCTGGTTGAATATAAACCAATGTGGGATATGTTAGTAGACACCTTTAAAACACATTGGTGAAGAAAATTCTTGGTAAGAAATGTATTCCCAGATTTGACATTATTCTGATAATATTACCTGATTATAAGGCCATAGCTCTTCATGTGTTTCTGGTAATGTTATTGTCCGCTCATTTGTACGTCCATGACAAAAATCTAATTTTGACAGAAAAATGTCAAGTCAAAATAGCCGATCTGCTATTTTCACTAGTTTGGCTCCCGGGCAAATATCAATTTTATGCTATTAAATTGTACCCCCCCACCCCCCATCCAGGAGGGCATATGGCTGTGGAGTGATGGAACCCCGATGAACTATGCTGAATGGCCGCCAACACAGCCTGACAACTGGCAAGGAAATGAGAACTGTCTAGCAATCAACTGGACAAGTAAGTTACAACATGCTGAATTTATCATCATTTATTTATTTAGATGTCATTACTTAATGTGATGTCCTAATCTGTGGGCATATGCCATTATATAGGCACACACAATACCGGTATCATTTTTTAATTTTATTATTATTATTATTATTTAGAGATAATATAATATGTACAATTAGATTGATTTTGACTGTTATCAAATGAATTTTGAACATTAATTTGTTGTTAAGTCATATAGCCAGCTTTGATGAGCTTTTTCTTGTTTCAGAAAAGTAGAGCCTGCACTCCAGCTATACTGTTTATGAAAATAAGACTTTATAAATGTATTGTTTATTTGGGAGGGACTGCAAGAATTATGCAAGAATGCTTATTTCCATCCGTAGTCCCCATTACAGAAAACAAACTTTATTTGCAAAACATGACAATATCATTCTTCAGGTCAATAATAACCTGAAGAATAATAAGGTATAATAAGAATAAGAATAAACCTTGTCATGTTTTGCATATAAAGTACCGGTAGTTATTTATCAATGTAGCTGGAGCGCAAGCACTACTTATCTCAATGATGGTCTTATTGGCTTGACATAGGTTCATACGTAGCTCGGAAAACAGAATTAGCATGCTTGTGTGATCTGTGAGAAGTTTCTAATGCATTATCTCTCTGTCTATGTTTCAGGTAAAAGGATTTGGGGTGACCTGGGATGCTGGTCTAAACTCCCATTCGTCTGTGTTAGAAGATAATCCCAGTAGTTGATGTGAATGCACTATAACACACAAAGATTAAACATTTGAATGGATTAATTGCATGGGTTGTCTTGAGTCTTGATATTCCATAAAAAATTTAAATTAAATAAAAAAATGTAATGAGACAAGCTGGTCTGTTTTTGGCCTTAACAAAAGGGCTGTGTTGTGGTAGGTTTCATGTAAATGACGTTAGAAACATAATGATTCTATATCATGAATTAATGGTACAGTAATGAAGAAATTGAAGCTTCACTTTTGAGTTCAAGATTTTGATTATTATTACAAAACACACATTAACCACTTCAGCCTATACATTTCAGCCTTTTGAAAATAGCAGATATATAACTTAAAAAAGTTAAAATGGGACATTCTGTATAATGTTTTACTTTAAATACATTTTGTTACCAATACTTTTGTGCTTTTACTCAAGTAGGCCTACATTTTGAATTCCGGACTTTTACTTGTAACCGAGTATAGGCTACCAGTACTTTATGTTACTTTTACTAAGTAAAACAAACACTTTTTCCACCACTACATATATCACTTTGGGGCAGGGGTCATCAATATATGTCCGTACACTTGCATAGACTTGGTCTGGTCCGTGGCAAATGTTTGATTTTGTTTTTAACATAGCATAATGTTCTTATTTTGATCATAAGACGCAATTTAGTGAATGTCAAGTCTCCAGGTTTTCTTCTTAATATGTATGACACTGATAGATACTGTCACATTAGGATTCCAATAGTCGTTCTCAAATGTTTTATTTGCAAGATGACCCCTGGCTGCTTCCATCCTTGACATCATAACTAGGCCTACTTGGTTACTTTCCACTCTGCTTTCCACCACTGGGTGGCGGTATTGCACGTGAAGAACACGCGACCTCTGCTCTACATTCTCTGGATGCGACTCGTGTTTCCAGCCGGATTGTTTTGGTGGACGGACGAATAGAGAGACAAGGGGGGTGTACTACTGTACTTTAGAATTAGAAACCACTGGTGGAGTCAAGAAGATAAGAAGAGTTTTGTCGTCGTTTTGTTTATTTTTTAAATACACATATATATACATACTTTACATAATGTCTAATCTTTCGCACGTGTTATTACGCACGTCTCGTGCGTGTAGTAGTAGTAGCTCGAGGTTGTCGTGTCTGTCCTCCAAGTCGTGGAGCAGCAGAGAAAGGTGTCAGTATTCTTCGTCCAGTAACCAGCGGGCTGTGAGGATTGGATGTGCCTCTGGGTTCTGGGGAGACACAGCCGCTTCAGGTAAACTCACAAACAACTGATAGGCCTACAAGCCAAGAAGAGTGTC
The DNA here is from genome assembly GCF_963924005.1 of Protomyctophum bolini. Taxonomy (NCBI): domain Eukaryota; kingdom Metazoa; phylum Chordata; class Actinopteri; order Myctophiformes; family Myctophidae; genus Protomyctophum; species Protomyctophum bolini. The sequence goes on along the minus strand of NC_137881.1, from coordinate 19,251,110 downwards.
TACCTGGGGGGGCACCTCAGTGCAAAATTGCCTATTATTTTGTCCAAAATGTAAAATAAAAAAAAATGTATTGATTGATGATTGATGAATTTATTAACAGAATTACAGTACATTTCAAGCACAACTCAATACAAAACTGTTAACTGTGGACGACACCATAAAGTATTACACTTGTTTACAATTCATCATATAGGGCTAGTATTCATATTCATCATATATATATATACACTCTATATACACATATACACTCTATATTCATATTATTCATGTATTATACATATTTATTATATTATATTTGAAAACTGTTCTTAAGTAATAATCAAAGTATACAGGATGAACACAGTAGTTGTCAGACCAACTTCTTGTTTATGCCCAAAATGATAAAAAAAAAAAGAAAACACGGGTTTGTAGGCAGCATTTGTGGAAATACTGTGACTTAATATTATAGACATTTCCAAGCATCTTCTAATCCTATATACTTTACATTAATTAAAACCATTTTCCAAATATTGTATTTTCTAACAAAATAGCCTTTTTCGACCGGGATTGAACCGGTTCGGTTATTTATTTTTCCACAATCTAATTTTGAACCAGTTCAGAGTGTTTTCACTAAAATGAATTGGTTCAGAACCAGAAAAGTTGGTCCGGAACGGTTTCTTGCCCTAAACTGGGAACCAAAGTGGTCACTATTCTACAGGTTGGAAGATATGATATAAACAATGGCAAAAACAAGTGAAAAACCATCATAATAACAAATAAAAGGAAAGGTTATGTGTGTGACATCATCATCATACCCGGAAGTTATGTGGGAATGCCTACTGAGTGGCAAAAAACTATGTTCTGGGCTTGACAGTTGACAGCCCATACATCCAAACCGTAATGTCTTATCTGATTGCATTAAACAATGATAATTGCCACTCGATTTGCCACTTACTTTATCAATGCGAATACCCTCTATTGGCGACAGCATTTCCCCTGTGAAATGTACACGTTGACCGGTCATTTTTGACACACAGCTGGTCAGGAGTGGAATCGTACCTGTGTCAACTGTGGACTCCTGCTCCAGGTTGCCCCAATTACAATAGTGCTCCTTAAAACTGGTGGAAAGCAAGCCGGATCGCGGCTGCTTCCGTTCTGAGAATCTAGAACCGGTTACGGAACCAGTTTTTTTTGGTGGAAAAGGGGCTAGAGACTGTCACAGGGGTCTGGGACATAGTTGTGCCTGTGTTCTATTGTGGCTGTTTTGATAAAGCCTGTCTCCCTGTAGGGTTCTGTGCTGCTTTCAGGATAGTTTCTGGTTACACACAGTGGGCAGGGGGGTGTACACACACACACACACACACACACACACACACACACACACACACACACACACAGGAAAAGTGTTTTTTCCTGGGGGATGAAAACAGTTGAAACAAATGCGGTGAGACTTTGGTGAAATGTTTACGTCGGTGGCTTGCAGAGTTCCATTTTAATGTTGTTCTGCTTTAGGACAGGTCTATGCAATGAAAACGGTGATCGGATATTCAAATGTTCACTGCTTTGTGTTGCGCACACATACTGGACAAGTGGACAGTACAGTGTACCCACAAACACACGTCATCTTTCTCCTCTCTGACTCTCACTCCCTCTCACTCTCAATTAGTCCAGTTCTATCACAGTCAAAATCCTCATTCCTCATTCTCACTATTAACTCTTTTTGTTTCATTTCAAATGGCTTCACAATCTGTTTTACATAACTTACATCAAGACCTTTACCAACCCTTTATCCATTGAATTTTTGTTTATGTATGTATGTGCGTGCGTGCATGTTTTAATGTCTGCTGTGTGCCTGTGTCTGACAAGTATGCCAACTATACTGTACAGTATGCAACGATGTTATGACTTCGATGCACTTTGTAAATGGCTGTTCTCCAATATTTTCTGACTGCAATGGCAGTGTTTATGTCCTTTGTACAAGGTATTCCTGGACTTCTGATTATGCGGACATAAATAAACATTTCCCCTTACATGTTTTAACTTTTAAATTATGAATATCAACTGTTGCCCTCCATGAGGCGGTTTAGAGTCCCTACATTTAAGAAAAACAGACTAAAGAACTAATTTGTACATCAGTCTGTCTTGCTTCTAAACCAAAATCGCTAAACCAGTGGATATGTTCTCGTTCCTGATTGTTTCTGTGATTTTTGTCCTGTAATGTCTACCATTTTGTAATGTATGTCTTGTCTGAAATTTCAGTGCAAGCTGACAATAAAGTTGTATCGTATCGTATATTTCAAATGTGTGTGTGCGTGTGTGTGTGTGTGTGTGTGTGTGTGTGTTACAGTGCCTCAGTTGATCTACAGTGGAAAAATAGACTTCCTCGTATTTGACTACCTCAGTGAGATCACAATGTCTCTACTCACCGCTGCCAAGACCAAGATGCCTGTAAGTTCACACAGCTGTGCGTGAGTGCGTACGTGCTTGTGCTTGTGCGTGCGTGTGCGCATTTGGTTTTGAACTAACTAGTCATATTGTGTCTTGTTGCAGAATATGGGCTATGCCCCCGACTTTGTCCAGCTGGCGCTGGCTCCGTTCATTAACGACATCCACAAGAGAGGTGAGTGTGTTTCTCCAGGCTGTGTGCAGTGGTGGTATTAACCACGTAAGTTCCTAACCCATTATATTAAGACCTGAGGTCGATTTAAAAAATGTCTTCTCAATCCTAACCGTTCTCTGAAATGCTAGTGTGTATCGTTGCTGTCAGGCTGAAACCTCGTATGTCCGTATTTTAACGTTTTGTATTTAAACTTTTTGTTTAAGCTTGAAGGACTTGATTTAATTTGTTGCACAATACTACATGCAACAAATTATATCAAGCCTGCGCTGCTGAAATATACTAGTGGTCAAGAGCTCAATCTATTCCTCGATCTATTCCTATCCCACGGTTACCCTGATTCCATTCTCTTACTTTATACAGCCTTCCATTAAAGTTATGTTAACTGATATATTGATTTCTAGCTTATGTATAGTGAGCAGACATGTTATTGGTTATATGGACACATTTCCTAATTATGATGACCCAATGAGGCTTTGGTACACTTCCCCTTCCTGTGGAATTTCATGACCTCCGACTTTCCAGTAACTGACAACATTGACGCATCATCATACCTGTTGAAAACCCCTGTACTATTCCGTCACACAAAAGTATCAAAAGTAGTAGATGTGGACCGGGCCGGCCTGGTGGTCCGGGCACCCTAGGCCAGGTTTGGGCAACTTTAACGATGGACAAGGCCACTATATTTCTACATTCACTCCAGAGGGCCACATTGCATAGTAGTGTTGTTGCATAGAATTGAAATCCTTGATTTATTTTTATTTTTTTATTGGAATCCTGAAAAGTGTATATATATATATATATATATATATTCCAAATGCCTTTAATTATAGTTATGTTAACTTTATGAACTAAATACAACTACATACAGAGGGGCACGGTGGCACATTTGGTAGTGCTGTCGCCTCACAGCTAGAAGGTCCTGGGTTCGATTCCCGCTCGGGACGCTGTGGGTGCTGGTGGCGTGTTTACTCCTCCGCGTCATCAGTGCCCATACCCGAAGGCGGGGTTGGCGAAAGGGCCTTTCTGTGTGGAGTTTGCATGTTCTCCCCGTGTCCCCTAGGGTAGATACCCTCACAAAAAACATGCAGTAATCCTGGTCACTAAACTGCCTCCCCCTGGCCAGCCGGGGGGGCCTGATGGAGGGGAAAGGAACTGGTTGGTATAACGTGTTCCTTCCACGTGCTAAGTCCAACCAGGGAAACTCCCCCCTGTCAGGTGTAAAGGAGCAACTTGGACACTCAGGCATGAAGGAAGCATGAGTTCAAGTCCGTTGCTCTCCCCTTGTCCCCCATACAGTATATGGGGACTAGGTTGGTGGAGGGTGTGTAGAGCCCAGGATCACATTAGATGATTGACACAGGGGTGAAAACTGGGTTACAAAATCATGGGATAATAAATATATTAAAAAAAGAATAATAATACAACTACATTGGACATAAAACATATTTTAATACTACTCATTAAGCTTAGCTACTAATTTAGAGTAATTAAAGTAATTAAAGCGGGTCATGTTTGCAAATCAATAATACATATATCAGTATTCTGATATTAACCTGAGGGCCACATTAAGTGAAGGTGGGGGCCGCCAGTTACGACCTTTGCTCTGTGTCACTCTCTATCTCTCTCATAAAAGTGTTTACCACAATGTTTACTATGTTAATACAATCCAGTGTAAAGTCCAGTCAAATCATTCTGCAGCCAGCACCTTCTAGGCCGGTGATTCTCCAATCTCAACCTTCCCCCCCCGCCCCCCAAATAACCATATTTGAACTATGACCCCCCCAAAATAATCATTGGAACTGGGACCCCCCAAAATAATCATATTTGAACTGGGACCCCCCCCCCTATTAATTTCAATGGAAGTTTCTCAGTGGCGTTTTGAAGCACCTGGAACGGTCTAGACTCTAGAAGATGGTATAGAACAGTCTAGAAACGAGTTCTCAATGCTAAACGCCAGCTGCACGGGGTTTCCTCGTCGGGGGCCTACCTGCAGTACCAGCTCTCACCACTACGTCTCAGCAGCTTCAACACTAGCCTGGGGTCCACCTATGCTTTCTAGGCATAGGCAGCTCCCGGCAGGATCCGCCGGGAGAATCTAGACGCAGCTGCACGACATGAGACTGATTAATTAGAGCGAGAGAGAGGAGTGTGTGTGTGTGTGTGTGTGTGTGTGTGTGTGTGTGTGTGTGTGTGTGTGTACATACATGTGTACGTGTGCGCGTCAATTTAACAAAGGTGCAGACGATCAGAAATCAGCAGAGAGTGATCGACGTTTGCGCTACTCTATGCCGAATTGAAGTGGACTCGGACCCAGACTTTTTTTTCCCTCCCTGGAAATAAAAACGTCTGGGTTTCCGAGGCTACTTCAACACTGGCTGAGACACTGTATAATGATGATGTCACGCGCATACCCTCTATAGATTACTATGTGTCTGTCTCTGTCTCCAGGTATTCGTGTGGTCAGCAATGCAGGGGGCGTGAACCCTCTGGCGTGCGCCGCGGCCATAGAGGAGGTCATAAAGAAGGCGGGACTCGACCTCAAGGTCGCTGTGGTGACGGGCGATGACCTCATGCCCCACGTAAGCGAACATCATGTCATTTTCATCATCATCATCATCTTTGTCGTGTTGATGTTTTTGCTCATCGTAATTTTGTTCCGAGACAGTTTTTGTTAAGAGTGAATGTTATTGTTTAGTGATTCTCTTCTCTTCTCTTCTCTTCTCTTCTCTTCTCTTCTCTTCTCTTCCCTCTCCTCTCCTCTCCTCTCACAGAAAGGCAGTCTGTCAGAAGTGATGATGGCTGATGGAAGCAGCAAACAGCATCTGCCTAAAACACTCCATAGTATGAATGCTTATCTGGGGTAAGCACACGCACACACACGTGCACAGACACAGAAACAATCACACAGACGCCATAGTAGGGACAGGGCAGGTGCTAGAATAGAGGTTTATGAAAAGATGAATGGCTGGAACCTTGTAGAACACTGGAAAAATACTCTCACTCTTTCTCTCTATCCCTCCACTGAATAGCCTCCCATATCTGATCAAGCAGGTTTAAAGAGTTACTTTCCTCTATTCTCTCTTGAATATGACATGTACTAGTGTGTGTGTGTGTGTGTGTGTGTGTGTGTGTGTGTGTGTGTGTGTGTGTGTGCTGGTGTCAAGTTCAGGTTTAAACAATTCAAATCTGAATGCAGAGTGTCACAGCATGAGCTCAATCCAACTGATTAGGGATGACACTAGGTATGAATGGGCATTATCCTATTGTCTAAACAGTGCAATTCAATTAAGCTATATTATAAAACTATATTCAACAAACTCCGGCCCGATGATTCATCGTTCATCAATCCACTTCAAGATGGTATAGTAGTTGAATAGGTCTTCTGATGAGCATCTTTGAAGATAGTCTGATAGAACATGCTCTGACATTATTGTCTCTTCCCTCTTCTACTCGTCCCATTTTCCACATGTGACATGGTAGCTTGTCTTCATGAATAATACGAGGTCTCCAACTTTGAATAGAACTGGTTTTACCATGCTCGTAGAGTGCGCTGAGCGCAACTCCATCAGATATTCTGTTTTCACAGTGTACGGGTCACTGTGTGCCTTTGTTGTATTGTATTGTATTGTATTGTATCTGTAATATGCTGCAGGGTGTGTCCTTGGGGTCCAAGACAAATTCCTCCCTCGGGAGACAAAATAAAGAAACCTTGAACCTTTCCATCTGTTCCAAAAGTTGTTTACTAGTCTACGTCTGTAGTTCCTTCGTCAGTCTTGTCAGTTGCTCTCTGTCTAGTTTTCTTGTCTCTGAAACATGATTGGGTCCTCTGAAGGCAACGTTGTTGTTCTTTGTCCAATTAAGAAATGAGCAGGGGTGAGTGGGGATGGGTCTTCACTGTCTGTGTGCAGGTGAGTGAGTGAGTGGTCTTGAGTTGATCTGTCAACACAGCTTCCATCTCTTCATACGTTAGATGGGCTCTCCCAAGCACCTTTCTGATGCATGTCTTTGTAGATCTTACTAGACGTTCCCAAAAACCGCCCCAACCATGCAGCTCTTTCCACTATGTATTTCCATGTGATTTTCTTTCCTGAAAAGAATGTTTGCATTTCCTTTCCTTTCATCGCATTCCACATTTCCTTTAGGTCCTTGTCCGCTCTTTTAAAGGGTTTTAACTTTTTGCGTTATCTGAATAAATGATACTGCACACTCCTCTTCTGGCAATAAATTGCCTGAATGAAAGAATTAATCAGTAGTCAAATCTGAAACTAATTGTAAATGAACTGCTACATCAAAGGGCTGACTCTGTGATGCGGTCACGTGGTAAGGGTGCTGTATATTGTTGTCCAGCCTTGACCATGTACTTGTGACAGATAATATTTGACAATCTTCTTGTCTGCCTCGTAGTACAATCCAATACATTTCTCTGACTTGTGTCATTGTGTCCTGTAAACCTGAGTGCATTACCTTTTTAAGATATTTCTTTTGCGGCTTACGCCTTTTATTGGTTTTTTGAAGGGACAGACAGTAGGCTGACAGGAAACGGGAGAGAGATGGGGGAAGACATGCAGTAAAGGCCGTGTCGGGCTCGGGAGTCAAACCCGCGGCACACTGAGACTGGATTACCAGTCGGGTGCCCAGACGGTTACGCCACCGCCTGGGCCTGCATTACCTCTTTTAATCAGCAACTCAGAATACTTGTCCTGAGCTGGAAGAATCCATGGGTGCTTTTGTCCATAATTATACCCAGTCTGTTCTTTGAAGTCGGCCTCCCACACGCATGAGGTTATCTTCATCCAAAAAGGGTTTCAAAGAAAGCACTTTTGATTTTCTGTCCAATTCTTTTCCATTTTTCAAGTCTCTCATTTTGTTTGAATAGTGTTTGTTTTGCGTCGCTTTGATCCAATCCAATTTTCTGTTGAAACTATTTCTTCTGTACACAACTCTCCACTGCGCTTCTCTGCGCTCCTTGTGTTGTGCGTAAATCTCTGAATCCATGCTGCAAATCTAGTTAGACTACTGTATTTCTCCAGCAATAGAATAGGTTCAGTTGTTAAGTCCTTATTTGTGTTTTCTGTACACATCTGATTTTGTGTGATACACTCATCAACATCATCATCATCAAATGTCTCTTCACTCACCAGCTGCGTGGTCGCTCCCAGCCGGTGTGGTCCATTCCACCATATGAATTAATTTTTCAGAGCATCTGCAGTTATTCCTCTTTTTCCTCGGTCTGCAGGATTGTCTGTGCAGTGTGTCCAATTTTCTGGCAATGTCAAACTTTGGATTTCTGCCACTCTGTTAGCCACGAATGGTTTCCATTGTTTTGTTGTGCCCTTGATCCAATGTATGGCTATCATAGAGTCCGTCCAATAGTGACATTGTAAAAAAAAATCAATTTCAGATTTTTACTTGCATTGCTGCCAAGTCTTGTGCCAATTAAAGCTCCCAGCAACTCCAATCTGGGCAGAGTTATTTTCTTTAGAGGTGATACCCTCATTTTGGCAGATATTAGACTAGTAGTGCATTCCCCATCTGCATTTATGGTACGTAAATAAGCAGCAGCACAATATAATGCACTTTCACTAGCAAAAAAAACATGAATTTTGTGTGTTTGCTGTGACTTATCACTTTGTTTTAACTTTGAATCATAACGTCTGTCTATGCACATTTTGTCACATCTGGTAACTGCGCACCACTGGTTCCACCTTGTGGCTAGATCTATAGGAAGATCTTCATCCCACTCCAGTCCTCTTTCCCACATCTCTTGGAATAGTATTTTCACCCTGATAATGAATGGGGACAGGAATCCAATGGGATCGAATATTCTTGAGGTGGTTTGGAGCACCCGATCGCTGAGTGCGTCTTTTGTCTTTCACGTGTTCCAATCAGATCTGTCATGTCAAACACGTCATCGTCCGTTCCAGGTCTCCATATCAAACCTAAAACTTTCAATAGTGAACAACGTTCAGCTTGTAGATCTGTGCTATTTGTTCTCCATTTACAGAGATCCATTCCAGCGCTTGCCATAATCTCTCTGGCCTTTATGCGTAGCTCTGAGGCCTCTTCTTTAGTTTCAGTTCCACTGATATAATCATCCACGTACAAACATTCATTTAGTGACTTAACTACATCACGATATTTTTCTTCATAAGTTATTGTCTGAGGTGGTGTCTAATGGTGGCTGCTAATAGAAATCATTTTGAAGCATTGGCTTTTCTTGAGTCCATATCAATCTCAACACATCTCTGTCTCTCTTGTTCAGTGAGAATTGTAGAAATGCCTTTTTTTATGTCTGACATTTTTTATGTCTGACAGCAATTTTGTGCTGTCTGAATTTCATCAAAATATCCAAAAGGACCTGATAATAAGCATTAATTTAATTAACAGCTGTCTCTCTCGTGGGAAGATGCGTCAACTACGACTCTTGATTTGTTAGTCGTTCTCTCTTCTTTTAGCACTGAGTGATGAGGTAAATGATAACCTGGGCCATTTTTCTCATTGCTTTCTACTGGCTCTACAATGCTTTGTGCCAAGTAGTAATTATATTTATCATACAGTGTCGGGTTATTTTTTTATCGTAAAAGTGAATCAAATCTTATTTTTGGCTGTGACATAATTGGAGGCTATATTCACCCGTTAATCTTTCCAAGGTAAGTTGACTTCATATCTTTCTCCAATAAACTTTTCTTCAAATAGTTTCACTGCCATTTCTTACTTCTCAGAATGTATTTCTTTCATGTGGATTCCAAGGGTTTCGATTTTCCAAAAGTTGCGTAACTGTTCTGACAGCGGCTGTTCCTCTATGATGCTGCCGCGCAATGTCCACAACTTCAGTTATGCTATTTAGCGTGGTGACTTCTCCTTGCACCAGCCATCCAAATACACTTTCCAGTGCAACTAGTCCTTCATTCAGTCTCTCCATTTTTCCTGTGTCCATTTTCCAGTATTGGTCTCCGCCAATTAGGACTCCTAATTCCACTGAATCCATCCCTATGATGGGTACATCGGCTATGGGCATTCCTTTTGCTTTCAAGTCCTTCCTTATCTTTTCGTTTGGTGCTTTAATCATAGAGCTCAATTTGGGTTTTTCCAATAACTGGACATCAATGCTTTGATAATTCTTTTATATTTCTCAAACAAGCCTTCACTTTCCTGCAGGTAATCCTCTGGGGTGTTTTGGAACCAAACACATACAGTACATATTCAATGTTTCTTTACCTATAACCGGCAGGTATGCTCTGGAAATATCCTCTTTAATAAAACTTTGGGTGCGCCCCCCATCTAATAGGCACCTGGCTACCTGGCTTTGCGTTGGTGCGTCTATCCAAATGGTAGCTGTCTGCAGTAATACTGTACTGTTGTCAGAGTTGTATATTGACTGGCTATTTGATTGCAAACTGTTTTGTGGTGTCTGCGCCCGCACCCTTCACATTGAATGCCCTGCATTCTACAATTACGTGTGGCATGCCTGCTACCCAGACATACAAAACACCTGCCTTTCTCTTCTTAGTTCAACAGTCAGTTCAGTACAATTCTTAGATTTGTGATTACCATTACAAAACATGCCTTTTGAACATCATCTCTGAAACTCGTCGAGTAGGTTTTCCTTATTTTCTCCCTGGTGATACAAACTATATTCAATACAAATACAAACTATATTCAACATGTCCACACGGTTATTATACATCTGATGTGTGTGTGTGTGTGTGTGTGTGTGTGTGTGTGTGCACAGAGCGGTTCCTATCCAGCGCTGTTTGGACCAGGGTGCACACATCGTGGTGACGGGTCGCTGTGTGGACAGTGCTGTCGCCCTCGGACCTCTCATGCACACGGTAATGCTAATACCTGTGTGTGTGTGTGCGCGTGTAAGTGTGCGTGCACGTACGTGCGTACGCGTACTGAGTATAGTAGATGCATAGATGTAAGACAGAAAGTAAAACAGTTTTTTTTTGGTATGCTTTTTTTGTTGCTCCAGTTTGGGTGGAAGATGGATGACTATGATCTACTGTCAGCTGGAAGGTACACACACACATACACACACACACACACACACACACACACAGTCACACTTGTCTTTTTACCGCTTGCTCTATCCTACGCTCTCATTTCTTACTCTTTTCAGGCAATGAAAAACTTGGTGTGTGTGTGTGTGTGTGTGCGCGTGCACGTGCACGTGTGTCAGTCTTGCAGGTCACCTGATAGAGTGTGGAGCTCAGAGTACTGGTGGAATTTTCACTGACTGGCACACGGTTCCAGACTGGTGAGACTTAAGAAATCAATCTATGTCCTTTTGTTCCTATGCTGTATTTTGTTATCTTTTTTTTATGGCCAATAATATTTGCATAAGCCACAGAGCCATGCTAGTAGTAATGCAAACTGTAATGAACGGTGACGTTAACATAGCTATCTATTTCAAACGGAAGCTTTGAGGCAAGAGGTATTTTCATCCAAAGGGACCTGTACCCAGACTTGGCAGGAGAGGGCGCTCATGGCAAACTAAATCCACAATGTACTAGTCTGAAGTCAATGAGACATACCAGTGGTTTTCAACCCTTTTCACATCAAGGCCCATTATTTATTTATTGGGTATTTGAGCCACGGACCACCATTTGATGCCATTTAGCCTCTCGGACACAAACGTTTTTTAATATTTAGCTGTATTGATGTTGGTACCAGGCAAACATTGAATATTGTAGACTTATTGTAAATAAAGTAATGCAGATGTTTAACAATAATGTAACTCTTGAGAACGTAAAATGAAACTAGTTTCATTTTACGCTCTCAAGAGTTAAAGATCTATAAGGGTCCATTTGGTTATCATCATTTAGCTGGGGACCACCTAGAACCCCCTCAAGGACTACTGGTGGTCCTTAAGCACAGATTGTAACTGACAGTTATTGATGGTCTTTCCCAAACAGTGGGACACATGTTTTTGTGTCCCTTTTTTAATTAATTGTATTTAATGTCATTAATAATAAATAATTAATACATTTATATAATCAAATCATTTCCATAAAAAGTTTAAGAAGTAGTTAAAATTGCAGATCAACAAGTTTCGCAATGCTGCACAATGCAACATGCTTGTAGATCTGCTATTTTCACTAGTTTGAGTCCGAGCAAATGTTTTTTTTATTTTGGGTTGAGTTAAAATGTTTAGGAACCACTGCTCCACTCTCTCTCTCTCTCTCTGTCTCTCTCTCTCTCTCTCTCTCTCTCTCTCTCTCTCTCTCTCTCTCTCTCTCTCTCAGGGACAACATGGGTTTCCCAGTAGTGGAGTGTTCTGCGGACGGATCGTTCGTTCTGTCCAAACCCCCGAAGACGGGCGGTCTGGTGAGCTTCGGCACGGTCGCCGAGCAGCTGGTGTACGAGATCGGCGACCCGCGCCGATACCTGCTCCCTGACGTCACCTGCGACTTCAGCCAGGTGCTCATCAAGGAGGTCCCAGGTAACCATGGCAACACGCACTTAACCCATTTAGGCCTGACGTCGAAATTAAAAGAAATTCTTCTAAATCCGTTTCGGTATCAGTGGTGCTCAATATTTCATGTCAAGGACCCCAAAAATTATACGTAATATGCCTCCGCCCCCCCCCCCATCTGAAAATATGTTGTTCTAGGGACCCCACCAGAAGCAAAGATCCGAGTTAAAATGTTCACTCTGTAATAATATATAAATTCAAAGTTTTGCGGCACATTTTCACGATTTTTCAAAAATAGCTAAAGTATAACATAATGCTTTAAAACACCATAGGGATATAGGGACGTTGCTGTTCCTTGGAGTGGTTGCACCACCACTCGAATGCAGAAGAATGTCTCAGAGGAGTTCTCTTTATTTGCTCGCCACTGTTGCGTGCCAAAAAGTATGCGTGTACACACACACACACACACACACACACACACACACACACACACACACTAGGGGTTGATGGAGGTTCATCTGAGGACATGACCAAGAGTTGAACCATTATCCCTTCCTCCAATAACCCCGTTTGTCTGTCTTGTCTTTCCGTCCCACTGTCCTGGTGTCCAGCCCTAAATAAAATCCTTTATCAGCCCCTGCAGTTCCTTGCTGAACTATTTTCAAACTAAACATGGGGCTTGGCAACCTGGTCCAGTGAACTTCTCAACTCTGTGTGTGTGTGTGTGTGTGTGTGTGTCCTCATGTTGACCGCTGCAGATTTCTGTGAGGTTCAAGTCATGGTCAACAGAGTAAGACCTCACAGTCAGTGACAAGATGTTATAGAAATAGGGACATGGGTGATTGGAGAATGTTTAATTGGAGCGGTGGACAAGATACATAGCCTCAACTCTGAATTCCCCCAGGGTCCATCTCAGACTATAACACAAGATGTTGGCTTCATTGGTGTTGGATTTAACAACGTTCATCTGTTGTTGACTTGTTGTAAAGTGAAACCAAATTTGGTTTAATTTTTCTGCTCTCAAGAGTTAAAATACTGTTTAAATACTGTGTACACAATTAGAGAACGTAGAAGAATTGTTATTTTGATCAACGTTGGCCTGTTGTCCCTCCTATGGTACCACATTAACACAGCATGGAATTGTGGCCAAAATCCTATTTAAACGACAACTAAATATTGGGATGAATAAATAATGGACCGTGATATGTTATTGTCTATTTTTTGTACTACGTGCTAAATAAATAAACCTAAACCTAAACCTAAGAAAATTAAATCTTCTACTTTTTTTTTCTTTAAAAACGGTTTTGGACATGGTTTCCACCCGACGTGTTTGTTATTTAAATACAGTATAATGAAATTATATTTGTAACATTTTTGTTTCTCTCTCTCTTTTTGGGGGCTGCAACAGCTCCCATTTTTTGGCAGGCTAGTTAGAAACCCTGATTTCAAAACCTTGACCTATCAAACATCCCCTGTGTCTCAACACATGTACAGTATTTACTCGTGTGTGTGTGTGTGTGTGTGTGTGTGTGTGTGTGTGTGTGTGTGTGTGTGTGTGTGTCCGTGTGTGTGTCCTCCCTCATGTTGACCACTGCAGATTTCTGTGAGGTTCAAGTCATGGTCAACAGAGTAAGACCTCACAGTCAACAAGACAAGATGTTAGAGAAATAGAGACATGGGTGATTGGAGAATGTTTAATGGGAGCGGTGGACAAGAGGAGGGCGAGATTGGAAGAGGGAGAGGGACACAGAAACTGTTTAGTGTAGGGCTGTCCCGATCCGATCACGTGATCGGAAATCGGGGGCCGATCACGTCATTTTCAAATGATCGGCATCGGATCGGGAGCAAAAAAATCGGGATCGGGACATCCCAATAGTATCAATATTATATCCATATCCTGATGTTAGACTGGATATTGTCTGTGATTTTGGATATTGTACTATTGTGATATGGCATAAGGGTTCTATATAAAAATATAAATATCGGATCGCGAAAAATCGGTATCGATAGATACACAAAATCAAATGATCGGAAACGGATCGGGAGCAAAAGTAACGTGATCGGGACATCCCTAGTTTAGTGTCTACCAAGTAACTGCACACTCTTGAGGGAGTGATAGTAAGAAAGTGCACTCATGACGTGTGTGTGTGTGTGTGTGTGTGTGTGTGTGTGTGTGTGTGTGTGTGTGTGTGTGTGTGTGTGTGTGTGTGTGTGTGTGTGTGTGTGCGTGTGTCATGTCCAGGCATAGAGGGAGGTGCTGTCAGAGTGACCGGCGCTAAAGGCTCCGCTCCATCTAATTACTACAAGGTACGCATCAATGTCCTCTTCAATTTACAATTCAGGCATTTAGCAGACACTCTTAACCCATTGAGACCTGAGCTCGATTCTACAAAATGTCTTCTAAATCATGACAGTTTTCTGGAAATCCTATGTTTCTATGTCAGTGGTTCTCAAACTATTTCATGTCAAGGACGGTAAGGACCCCAATTATTATCTGTATTTGGCCCGCCGACCCCATCTCAAAATATGTTGTTCCAGGGACCAACAGAAGCAAAGATTTGAGTTAAAATCGTACACCCTGTAAGAATATATATTTGTACAGGTCAGGGTTCACAGTGGTTTACAGCAAAGCAGTCAGAGACCAGGTTTACTGAAGAAGGCACTTATTTAAATTCCAAGTGAGCTCGGTGCATCGGATCCAACTGCAACAAGCACCAGTTAGCTTATAGCCCTGAATGAAGTATGGCATACATACAGTCATTACATTATATAGGTAGGTTTCTGAGGCAAGATCTATACGTCATTCTGGAAACACATGTTCATCATTAATAGATCTGTAAACAAGTATCAATAATACAGATCATATTCTGGGCAAACTAGAGCATTCTATAAATGTCTGACCCCCTTGTCCTCCCATCCTGTCCTAACCCGCCATGTCTGTGTCTCCTCGGGACAGGCCTGTCTGACGGGTGAATACATGAACTGTTTCTATATCAGTGGTGCTCAACATTTCATGTCAAGGACCCCAAAAATTATATTTAATAGGCCCGCAACCCCCATCTAAAAATATGTTGTTCCAGGAACCTCCCAGAAGCAAAGATTTTAGTTAAAAACGTTCACTCTGAAAGAATATACCTGTATATTCAAATATTTGACGCACATGATTTAAATGATTTAAAAAAAATATATATAGCAGATCTACAAGCTTGTAGATCTGCTATTTTTCAATAGCTAAAGTTTAACATAATGCTTAAAACAGCAAAAGGGGTTCCCGTCCTGAATGGGGTCAACACACTTAGAATAACATGCCGTATGGTATTCTAAGTGTTTTCTACAGCACTACAGAGTAGGGGAGGACAACTCTACCTCGTCTGACCTCAAGCATATCATATGCTGGATGTCAGACGAGGTAGAGTTGTCCTTCCCTACTAAAATATGCGACATATGCTAAGTATAGACAGTCAACAGGCATTTGGATCCATTGAGGATACATGCACTTTAGTGTCTCCTTGGATAGTAGTTTAAAGGAGAATTCCATGCTAGAAGACTTTCTTACCTTTAAATGGTCAGCTAGATGATGATAAATAGGTGGAATTACACAGGAATTACTATCCTCTATCTCTCTCTCTCTCTCTCTCTCTCTCTCTCTCTCTTTCTCTCTCTCAATTCAATGCAATTTAAATGAAGGTGAAGTAAAAGTAAAATGCACTAAATCGCGGCGAGTTGGTAAACTGGCGAGTTCTCCGGACACCTCTCAGACTATGGCGGAAGATTGGGAGTGAGTCTGCAGTTCTGATTGCAATGGGGAGATACGGAGTGCATTCCATAGTTTTGGGCCAGAAGGGAGAAGAGTTTGGGACACGTGGAACGTTGTCCCGGCGTTTTTTAGTGAAGGTACTTCCAGCTTACCTGTGTCGGCTGATCTGAGCGTGCATGAGGGTTTGTAGGGTTCGATCTGACTTGGCAAGATATAGGGGGTGCCATACCTTTGGTTGCTTTGAATGCCAGCATCAGAGTTTTGTACTCTGTTGCAGGCAGCGACAAGGAGCCCATGGAGGGAGTGGAGAAGTGGGGGATACATGTGAGAATGTTGTCTGGTTGAAGACCAAGCGAGCTAGGGGTGCAGGGTTTTAAAAAAAACCCTTCCTCTCGTCCCTAATTATCACCAGGTGTGTGCTACCTACATGGACGGTTTCAGGGCCACAGCGGTGTGTCCTGTAGGCGGGCCCCGGGCTGCAGACAAGGCCAGACGGACTGCAGACAGCATCATCAAACGGTGTGTGTGTCTGTCTGTCTGTGTGTGTGTGTGTGTGTGTGTGTGTGTGTGTGTGTGTGTGTGTGTGTGCGTGCGCGCGCGCGTGTGCCTGCGTGTGTTTCTTTCTTTATTTTTTTTATTTTTTTAAATTGCTTCACCAAGAATGTTATTTTTATTTCATTGAAAATATGTGTGTATGCACATGTGTGTTTGTGTGTGCAGTACAAGACGCATGTTCAAGCAGGTGGGAATGGAGGACTTCAGCTCTGTCAACGTTCAAGTCCTGGGAGCAGAGGATACATATGGTCCCAATGCAAGCAACAAGGTAACACACACACACACGCAGTCACACACACACACACACACACACACACACACACACACACACACACACACGCAGTCACACACACACACACACACACACACAGGGATCCGATGGTAATTCCAACGGATCATTAGTCCGACATGGGGAAAGGAACTCGTCTTTATTTAATATGATTTAATCCAGCAATTAAAGAAAAAGAAAGAATTGTTTTTTTTGCTTTTACTACATACGGATCATACGGATCAGACGTGCGCACCCGCGCTTATTTAAGAAATATTACACTGGAGGGGGTGGTTTAACGTCATTAACGCACGCCTGCGATGCTGCAGGAAAGACCCGAAAGCAACGCAGAAGTGCATTAATGACGTTAAACCACCCCCTCCACTGTAATATTGCAATTATACAACAGTTACCCTTAAAACTAAGAGAATCGCTGAAATGACAGATGTAGTGTCAACGGGGTCCATTTGGTTCCATTTGTACACTCAGAGTTACAGACCCATAAGGGCCCTTTTCGTTCCAAACTATCATTTAGTTGGGGACCCCCTGGAACTGTCTCAAGGACCCCTGGGGGTCCCCGGACCCCACTTTGGGAACCACTGGCCTGTGGGAACACACACACACATACACACACACACACACACACACACACACACACACACACACACACACACACACACACACACACACACACACAGGCCCTGAAGGGATGTGACCACTGTCACACCACAATTCAACCCCATTTAACATTTGAACCGCTCATGAAGGCTCGTTAAATCTGACCTGAATGCTTTCAGACTGTAAACAACAACAACAATGACCACGACCTTTGTGAACTCCATGTGTAACTCTTGTAACCCTGGGTTAACTAGTCAAGAGAAGAGAGACAGCTTTTTGTAAAGTTAGCTATGGCCATAAGAGTTGACATCCATGCTTACTAGTAGCACAGGTTGCTTTGACTAGGCCTATAGGCTTTTGACTTATGACGATTTATGAGAGAATAATTCTGATTATCAAATATAAATTAAATGTAATAATTGTGACGGGCCTAATGTTGACAAGGATTTCCATCCATCCATCCATTCATGCACCCGCCCACCCCTCCATCCATCCATCCATCCATCCATGCGCCCACCCACCCCTCCATCCATCCATGCGCCCGCCCACCCACCCCTCCATCCATCCATCCATCCATCCATGCGCCCACCCACCCCTCCATCCATCCATCCATCCATCCATCCATGCGCCCACCCACCCAGGTCAGTCGAGGTCTAGTCTATCAGTGCCAGGGACATAGTTAAGCTTATTTCACGCTTCCAACCTCCTCTGCCCTCTCTGCCCCCATTTTGATTATTTTCCAGCTTTTGTGTGCGTGTCTATGTGCGTGTGTGTGGGTGTGTGTGTGCGTGCACGTGTGTGTGCGTGCGCGTTAATGAATCACAGCAAGACCCTGACCACCTTCTTTAATCTCTCCCTCATTCATCATCATCCTCTCTCTCTCTCTCTCTCTCTCTCTCTCTCTCTTTCTCTCGTTTCCTAAGTTAATCTGTCCATTGTTGAGCGGTTCCAATGTATTGGTGAACATTGAGCTGGTTCCCAGGCCAGTACGTAGGTGTTTCTCACAGCTATGAGGGGGTGAAATGGGCCCTTGGGCGACGACGCATGCAAGGCAGGTTTCTACTGCTTTGCTAGCCTATAAGGTTTTATCCACTTTCAATCAGGCCTTGTTGAGCGACGTTTGTTGCAGGTTTTCTGAGGATGTGGCCAATCCAAGGGCCATCGTGCAGCCGTTTAATGTTGGACCCTGGAACCATGAATGACAGTAAACCTCTCCTGTCCTCCATCAGGGCAGCAGAGAAGCCGTCATATGGATGTCTGTTCACCATAAACAGAAGAAAGCTCTGGAGTTCTTCGCCAGAGAGATCGCTCCCGCAGGCACTGGCATGGGTGCGTTGTACACACGCACACACACGCACACACGCACACACCATGCATTGTGTTTGACTGCATCTGTCTTCTTCTCTCTAGCTCCTGGACTCATGGGAATAGTTGGAGGACGACCCAGAGTGTAGGCTGCACGCACGCACGCACGCACGCACATGCACACACACACACACACACACACACACACACACACACACACACACACACACACACACACACACACACACACACACACACACACACACACACACACACACACACACACACAGGGCGGCGGTGGCTCGGGGGTAGAGTGTCTGGATGGTAACCGCAAAGTTGCCAGTTCGAACCCGGGCTCCCCCAGAGTTACAATAGTGTCGAAGTGTCCTTGAGCAAGACACTGAACCCCTAATGCTCTTGATGTGCTGGTTGGTGCCTTGCATGGTTTCTGCTGCCATCGGTGTATGAATGTGTGTGTGAATGGGTGAATGTAATGCACAATCTATGTAAAGCGCCTTGGATAAAGGCGCTATATAAATGCACCATTTACCACACACACACACACAAACTGAAATTGAATTGTATTACATGTTATTCATGTTCTCCAGGTCTCCGGTGCTGAAGCCATTTTTCTTTCTTCACCCCAAATCTCAACTTAAGGTAACAATTATTACCTCCCACATAAGGTGTGTGTGTGTGTGTGTGTGTGTGTGTGTGTGTGTGTGTGTGTGTGTGTGTGTGTGTGTGTGTGTGTGTGTGTTAAAAGTTGGACATGGCCACAACGAAGCGGGCCACGCTCATATCTTCTGGTCTTGTCCTAAAATTCAGAAATACTGGCAGGATATTCACTCCACTTTGGAGACCATTCTGTGTTTTGAGATACCTCTGTCTGTTTCTTTTCTACTGTTGGGAAATATCCCTGTAGATTTTCTAACACATGATAAATATTTAATCAAGATCCTCTTAGCATCAAGTCAAAAAGCAATCACACGACGCTGGTACCAACAGGACCCACCAACGAAAGATCAATGGATGGACATTATTGAGGAACTGTATTCTATGGAAAAACTAACATTCATACTGAGACTACAAGAGGATAAATTCTATAAAAAATGGGAAAAGTGGAATCTCTTCTCACAGCCTAGTGATATTGCAATAGAATTTCATTGAATGTTTATTGTAATATGAAAAATGCAGCCTTTTTTTTTTTTTTTTTTCCTTTTTCTTTTCCGTATTGTCTTGTTAGTTGTTTTTTTTGTTTGTGTCTGTTCTAACTCCAATAAAAATTAAGTGAAAAAAAAAAAAAAAAGTTGGACATGGATTCATTGATGTGTGGTGACCTCCTCGCTGGCAGGTGGACGTGCACATCGCTGGAGAGCTGGCGGAGACCTTCTCGGAGGTGGAGAGAGATGAGCAGGAGGCCCCTCCCCCCTCAGCAGCAGAGGAGACGGCTGATGCAGGTAACCACGCATGCAATCACTCCCAATTATCATCAGCTGCACAGGTTTAGTTTTACCAGCGCTGCAGTCAGATGTCCGACCTGCAGGGGGAGACCTGAGAGAGAGAGAGAAAAGAGAAAATGTTTTGAATGGAGAAGAGGTGGAGGGCAGTTTGAGCAGTTTGAGTTTCCCATGAGAGAGCAAGTTACAGAAAACTGTTTTCAGAGAGAGGGAGAGACGAACAGAGCTGCCATCTTTAAACACATTTGAAAAACATTTGCTTTTTTTCCCTAAACTATTTAAATTGTTTTGGAAAACTGCTGCCGTTTGTCCCAAAAGGACACTTGCGAAACCCTGAATAATTGCCGCAATTTGTTTCAAAAAAGCTTTCTATCTATCAAAAGCTTTGTGCCAACCTACATATTTATATATATGGTAATAGAAACCTCAAATAAATAAAAAAAAACCTCTTTCACGATTCAAATAAAAACAAAGCAAAAGTAGCAGATCTACAAGCACAACGTCCGTCACTTCACGCCACATTTCCAACTTGTGGATCTGCTACTTTTCAATGCTTTTGTGTGATCCAGTAGTGAGTTCATTTATGAAAGTGTGTGTGTGTGTGTGTGTGCGTGTATGCGCCCATGTCCAGATATACCCGGTGGTCGTCATAGTTACAGACTGGAAGAACTGGCCTACACCAGGAGCGGAGATAAAGGAGATTCTGCTAATATAGGTAACGCACACACACACACACACACACACACACACACACACACACAGAAAAAAATATTCTATCTCTCTCTCTCTCTCTCTCTCTCTAGGAGTGATATCTCGTCACCCTCTGTTCTTTCCATACTTGAAGAAACACCTGACCGCGTCTGTGGTGGAACAATACTTCTCTCATCTGATCCAACCTGGAACCCAGCACCCCGTTACACGGTAAGAGAGAGAGAGAGAGAGAGAGAGAGAGAGAGTGGAAGAGAGAGGAAGAGAAATCAAATTAACACACTTAGACCTGAGGTCGGTTGTACAAAATGCTTTCCAAATAAAATAAGCAAATCTACAAGCCTTCCATGCAGCACAAAGAGACACGCTGTGAGCTTGTACATCTGATATTTTTTCAATAGCCAACGCTGACAACAGATGCCTTCCCGGTTTTAATGGTTTAATTCGGGTATGTGGAACAAGTTTCGACACACAAAGCAAACCACGAGCATTACATTATCAAAAACGCCCGACATCTGCGCAACACATTGTGCGGAAATCTGTCCTCAAAGACATGCCAATCGGTCTTAATTATTTCAGATCAATGCATGAGGAAAACAACTCTACAACGGAAAGAAGAAACAATTCAAAGCCTACACCACACTCTTAACCTTTCTGTGTGCATGCGTGCGCGTGTGTCGTTCGTGTGTCTGCGAAATTGTAGTCACAAATGTAATGTCGGCACAGTCAGACGTTAACACTCCGATTGCCCGTGGTTATTTAATCCATTAAATCATAGCGCCCGGCGATTTACAGTAGCGTAGAACTTTTACCGACTGACCGGATGTTATCCCGGATGTGGCTGTAGCAGCTAAACGTAGCCAAAACACTCTAGAGCCGATCGACAACAACGGGAGGTATGATTAAATCTACCTCGACTAGCGACGGGACCGCAGTGGGCCGTCTAAGACATGATCTTTTCTTAGAATTGGACAGGATGATTTAGATCAAGAGTTATTAATTGATTGTTGGTCTTTTCGGCAAAACAAGGGGGAACATTTTCGATGACATCCCACTTTTACGCAACATCGAATGTTTGCGCAACAGGCGCTCCCATGGCTGTGGAGCGATGCGATCGGTTTTGATATCAATAACCTCCATCTTTTTGATAAAACTTCGTCCTGGCCGATGGGAGTTACTAATTGAAATCACGGTGAATTGACACTATGATTTGGTAGCCAAAACCATTAAGACCTGATTCTAAAAAGAATTGTCATGTCAAGGACACCCAAAATGATCTGTAATTGGGCCCGCTGACCTCCTTCTGAAAAGATGTTTTTCCAGGGACCCCCCAGAAGCAAAGATTTGTGCCACATTTTCACGATTTTTCAATAGCTACAGTATAACATAAATGTCCAACTTGACGTGTCTGCGCTTGAGTAAAAGTACAAAAGCATCAAAATATACTTGTAAATGTACAGTTTGAGCTGAAGTACATTTTGAAATCCAGACTTTTCGTGAGTATTTCTATATTGCAGTGTTAATACTTTAACCCAAGTAGAAAAATGCGATTCCTTTTCCCACCACTTGCCGCCAAGTAATTTGTGAGATGATAGCTGCGGAAAGTCAGCCAGACCGACAGACTGACAGGGATGAACACAATTATCTCCGAGATAACTGCCAAAACCCCCCCTTGATTTCCCAATTACTTGGGAGAAATTGACCGCACGGACAACGTGACACGCGGCCAAGGGAAGCGTGTGGTCCAGACGGCATTAAAAATGAAACGCTTAATTTGCAGCACCCCGGAGAGAAGATGGCTTAATATCATGATCCCCCCCCCCCCCCCCCCCAAAAAAAATGCCCCAGATGTCAGGAAAACACATGCTCTCACGGGAACACGGGAAGTCTTTTTCTAACCTTTCCCAAAAAAAAACTCCCTGGCACCAATGCTCCATACAGTACGTCCTAGTAGAATCTTCTTCCTCCTGGCTCACAAACTACGAAACAAACCCTTTACAATCAAAAGTGCAGTTGGAAAACGCACTACATCGGACTAATGCCTAGAAAGGTGTCCTTCTCTGAGCAGGTCAGATCCCTGCCACCTTGCATTGCCTACCCAGGGCTGTCTTGCAAGCTGCTATAGCCTCTGTAGGAGGAGGGGGCTTATTCCCTGGCCTACTATAGGAGTGTGCTCTAAGTCAGTGGTTCTCATAACTTTTTCATGTCAAGGACCCCCAAATTGACACTATAATGAGCCTGCGGATCCCCATTTGAAAAATATATACCAGGGACCTCCATAAGAGAAGATTTTGAGTGATTCTCAACCCGTTTAATTTCAAAGACCCCCAGCTTGACATGCATATTAGTCTACAGACCCCCCATTTAATGGCATTTCTATCTCTGGGACCCCCGATTTATATTGTAAAATCAATGTTAATGTAACTCTGAGAGTGTACCAATGTAATTCCATTTGTACACTCTGAGTTACAGGCCCATAAGGATCCACTTGGTTCCAAACTATCATTTAGGTGGGGACCGGCCCCCTGGAACTCCCTCAAGGACCCCTGGGGGTCCCCGGACCCCACTTTGGGAACCACTGCCCTAAGTGTCACGTCAATCGGATGCTGTGTTGATTGATGACTTAGGTTTTGTCAATCAGAATGGAATCAGAAAAAGCTGACGGATATAACATAACATAATATCATGATCACGTGACCACAAAGGTGTCGTGTCCTGTGACGTTTTTGCGCTAGTTTTGTAAAGTCAAAAAGTGTGGGGAATAGCCTGGGGCGTGTTCAGTTTGAGGAGTTGCATCATGGAATCTATAGAAAAGAGTTCTAGGCCAAAACGTGAGTTGGCCTGTTATCGAGCCACATGTGAGGTTGAAGACTTGAAGTATTCTTCCTTGGCCTACTGGGAGTGTGCCTGCAAAGTTTCACGCCGATCGGTCTGGCAGTTTGCCAGAGATTATCTGTTCACAAATAGACGGATGGACGGACGTACACAGACGGCCTAACAGAATATAAAGCTTGAAGATGCTCTGCATTCCATGAAGTGAACATTTTATCCAAGTCAAATCTTAAAATATTGTTTCATCCAAACCATTGTGTTGCATAATATGGAATCCACGCAGCCATCATACCCGTTGGGGACAAACATCCAGCAGAATTCATTTCACTTGTACACAGAAAAACACCATCAACCATGCACTTAGAGTAGAATTAGGCAGATACACACTAATAATCACCTTAACAGATCCTCTTTAAGTCAATTAAGTCAAATAGACAATTGCACACGTGCTTGCTTCTGTGGAGATTTAATTGCCACATTGCCTCTGGGGCCAGAGTAGATAAGAATGCTATCTGGCCAGGATATCTCTCTGCTGTCAGAGATGGAAAGCAGAGACAGATCTATCCTATCGTGTGTGTGTGTGTGTGTGTGTGTGTGTGTGTGTGTGTGTGTGTGTGTGTGTGTGTGTGTGTGTGTGTGTGTGTGTGTGTGTGTGTGTGTGTGTGTGTGTGTGTGTGTGTGTGTGTGTGTGTGTGTGTGTGTGTGTGTGTGTGTGTGTGTGTGTGTGTGCGTGTGCGTGACAACATTAAAATAATAGCAGTGAGTAAGGCTAATAAAAGCTCAACTAAAAGCAAGAGTGAAGAAGTAGGTCTTGAGCTGTGCTTTAAAGATGTCTACAGAGGCTGCCTGTTGAAGTTCTAGTGAGAGTTTTTTTCGTCCAAGAAGGCTGCTTCACCGGATTTTTTTAGTTGCCATTTTTTTTAGACAAACAGACGGGAGCCAATGTAAAAAGGCTAAAACTGGAAGCTTATCTTCTCTCATCTTTAGTTTTAGTTCAAAATCTAGCTGCCACATTCTGAACACGTTGTAGCCTGTAGTCAGTTGTTTTCTTTGGCAGGTCCAGAAAAAGGTGCATTGTGGTAATCAAGTCGAGAGAAAACAAAAGCGTGGCTCAACGTTATTTATTTTTTTGCATCGTCTAACGATAGATAGGTTGTCATTTAAAACATGAACCTTGGTTGGAAAAACTAAAAACAAAAGTTGTCCTTTAATGTGCGTAATGCAATTCAATTCATAGTCAATAATAATCCCCAGGTTCCTAACTGTAGTGTTACTTTTTAGTTTTTACCGCCAGGTTATAGGTCCCCACACACCGAGCGTGTTTTTTCGGACTTTCGGTTTTCCGAAAAACTTGTGTGCAACCATCTTAACGCTTCTTTCTGTTCACTAGAACCAATAATGGGAACTTCTGTTTTATCCTCATTTAGCCTGAGTCATGAGGCGGGTAATATTATCTACTGAGGTCTAAACTCCAGCAATACGTTGTTCCAATGTATGGGACAATTTTATTGTTTATTGCCACCCAATCTGTGCACACATGCCACACCTGAGGGATAATGAATGGCACATATTGAACAGTACATACAATAAATGCTCACGGTCGTATGCACGCACACGCACGCGCACACACACACACACACACACACACACACACACACACACACACACACACACACACACACACACACACACACACACACACACACACACAGGGTGACATGGGGAGAAAGTGGAAAGGATATCTCTGCTGTCTGGAAGAAACCACCTAACTCCAAAATGTTTAGTTTTCAGGAAATGAAAAAAACATCCAGCTAGGATGTTTTAGGAGGTTTAGGAGTTACTTTACGTTGTTTTAGTTTCGTTTTTTTAACCCATTCAGGACAGGAACCCCTTTTGGTGTTTTAAGCATATTATGATATACTTTAGCTATTGAAAAATAGCAGATCTACGAGCTTGTAGATCTGCTATTTTTGAAAAATCATGAAAATGTGGCGCAAATCTTTGAATATATATTCCTTCAGAGCCAAACGTTTTTAACTCAAATATTTGCTTCTGGGAGGGTCCCTGGAACAACATATTTTCACATGGGTCGTCCGTGTCCAAATTCAGATAATTCTGGGGGTCCTTGGCATGAAAACGGTTGAGCACCACTGACACAGAAACATGGCATCAGGTCTAAAAGAAGGTGGCTAAATGGCTGGACTTAGCTGGGGTAGACCATTGAATACGGCAGAAAGAAAGACATAACACGGCCACAAAGGGAGAGAGAGAGTGTGTGTCCGTGCACACTTTTGTTATTCACCAGTCAGTAATGTCAGTCCTACTCTTCCTCTCGGAGTACAAATAAACACACAGCGCAACGCCAACGCACGCACGTATACGCACGCACACACAAAGGCAGCATGGCACGCAACCCTCAGTCATTAGGTGTGGTTTGGTTTAATCACTCAAAGACTTACGCACGCACACACACACACACACACACACGCTCATTTGCATTCCCTGTACTGAGAACATTGAAGTCTGCCGTGCAACATGTGCTTACTCTTCATCATCATAATTGTTGGACCGCGGTGGAGATCATGGATTTCACAATGCCACGCCACACTTCCCGGTCCTTCATTGGCATCCCCAGTTCCTGCCTACTGATGCATGTGTCCGTAATAGCGATGACATCAGGGAGCGACAGTTTTCTACCTCTGGTCTGCTTTGAGGCAGGACTCCAGAGAAGAAGGGAAGATATAACCTCATTGTCAGCTCTGTAGCAGTGGCCGGCAAACTGTGTTCTTCTGGATCAGACTAGTGAAGAAACACGGGGAAGGTTGCCGTATATTGCGCTTATACACACAAACCCATGCAAGGTGCCAACCTGCTCATCGGGAGCAGTTGATAGGGCTTCAGTGTCTCGATAACTCTGGGAGAGACTAATTCGAACCGAGGAACCTTCCTCTACATCCTGACCGCCTGTACTGTACTGAAGCCATGTGCTATGCGGTCATCAAGATGTTGGGACTGGAACCAATGTATCCGGTATGATGATGAGCACGTTTCACAGACACAACCACAGACCTCAGACCAGCCAGCTGGCTGACTCTTGCGTCTTAACAAATACCACAGTGACAAATGACAAACCCCCAGAGTAACCACATGAACCCCATTATCCCTGTTCTGTGGATGTCATAGCAGGCCAAACATCCATGTGAAAATGGCTGATCTCTCACGAGCTTACAGCGCATCGCAACCAGGTGCGTTGTGAGCTTGTAGAGATCATCAGTTTTCGGGGGGCCAAGGACATTTGGCCCCCAACAGCTCAACAAGATCTACCCACCACCAAAAACATTATTAAAATAGTTTATGTACCTGAGGGGTCTTTAGACGTTTGGCGTTACATTATAAGACAAATGCACTTTTAAATGCTGACAAACTTATTTTATTTTATTTTCTTGTAATGCTACCGACGTTTGTACACTTGAAAACATAATATATAAACATTAAAATTAAATATTCTTTAGGGACATGTCGTGTGATCTACCTGCACAGGCTTTGTGATCTACTGGTAGATCGCAATCTACCTTTTTGGGCACCCTTTAACCTAGTCAGGACGGGAACCCCTTTTGGTGTTTAAATTTGCATTATGTTATACTTTAGCTAATGAAAAATAGCAGATCTACAAGCTCACACAGTAGCTCATTGTTCAACTATCCCATGCACAGCAGCCATATCGGAAAGAAACCGGGCCTCTTCCTTACTTCCTGCACAGGTGTTACCAATTATACTAACTAATTAAGGCTCTGTTCCATTCTAGTGTAACGTCTGGTATCAGCCACAGATTCTCTCCAGACCGGATCAGAAAAGATCAACAAATAAGAGTGCTGTTTTGCCACTTAACACAAAAAGAAGAAACGAACGCTTTTGGTGAACACGCCACCAATAGTCACCCAGGCTGTAAAGAAAACCCCTGAGATGTTCTAGTTCGGTCAAAAGATAACCACAGGCTGATCAGTAAAGATGCCGCAGCACGCCTCGCATCACCAGCAAACCATAACCCTACCATTAAAATGGGACTTTTTTTCCACGATATGTACACATTATAAAAGTCATAAAGATTATACCCACGCTGTATAACATGACCAATTTTAATCTGTAAAGTGTTGGGCTGATGTTACGAAGTCACGAAGACACTGTGGTTACAGTGACATCACAGGGGTCCCTGGGGTCACCCCCCCCGCCCCCTTTAAGACCTGAGGCCTGATTCTGTGAATGTCTTGTTTCCATGTCAGTGGTGCTCGACCTTTTTCATGTCAAGGACCCACAGAATTATCTGTATTTGGCCGCAGACACCAATCTGAAAATAACCCTACCCCGTCAGAAGCAAAGATTTGAGCATTCACTGGGAAAATATTCAAAGATTTGCACACATTTTCAAGATAAATTTAATACAGTCGAAAATAGCACAGAGTCCCGTGCTACGAGCTTGTAGATCTGCTATTGTTCAATAGCTAAAGTATAACAATAATGCTTAAAAGGTGTTCCCGTACTGAATGGGATAATCAGAATCTGAGACAGGAGTCAGATGTTCTGTGTTAGTGTATGTGAATATGTAGCGATATAAAAAAACAATTTGGAGTCCACAAATCAAATATGGGGGGGGGGGGGGGGGATTAACCAGTGACTCTGTGGTGGTGGTGGTAAATGCTCAGCAGTAACTCTCACTGAGTCATTATTCGTTGGAAAAATCCCGATCATATTTCGGGACCCTTGGCTACGAGGCCACAGTCGGGGTGTAGACACTGTTCACACCATTCCGCCTTTGCTGAAGAAATGGCGCTGCCTCTAGCAGTGGTCCTCACACACTCTCATGCCAAGGACCTCTAAACCCATTTCGACCTGAGGACGATTCTAAAAATGTCTTCTAAATCCTGACAGTTTTCTATGTCAGTCGTTCTCAAACATTTTCATGTAAAGGACCCCCAAAAAATATATGTAGTTGGCCTCTGACTGCCATCTGAATATATGTTGTTCCAGGGACCCCCCCCAGAAGCAAAGATTTGAGTCAAAAACGTAGATCTGCTATTTTTCAATAAGGGTTGAACGGGGCGATATCCTGGCATATAGTAATCTTTCTTTAATTAATCCCGGCAGAGATT